>NW_027466222.1:330000-395000 GCF_046127955.1 Nelusetta ayraudi
TCAGTGTGGCCCCGGAGAAGAATTAGACCAAGAAGAGGAAGAAGAAAAGGAGTCTTAGCCGACGGGCAAATCCCTTCTGCCTGTGCCCTCCGGCATCCCAACCAACAGCGTTCCACATCAGTGACTGGGTATCAGGAGCAAGGACACTGGAGACTCGGCTCGGGAGGCAAGGTTGCCTACACATAAGGGGATTGTCTAAACTGAGACGTCTGCCGTCTTGAGGTGTCACAACTGTGCCTGGCAAACAAGGATACACCTGACAGTCCTAATGAAATGATGGATGGGCTAAATGGAGCCTCGGAGAGACGCTTAACTTTTGTTTCCTCTCTTAATAGGCCTCCGTTCTGCCAACACAGCACCTCTGAAGCAAGGTCTCAAACAGCCCCTGAAAACTTTCTAGTGAACCCGGGCGGTAGCGGCGGCAGCAGCGGCCCTTAACGGTCTCCTGTAGCTCCTCGCAGAATTTAAGGACGACTAACATGGCAGCAAAACACCTGCGTGCGCGGCCAGGATTCGCAGCCAGTAAATTGGAGCCGTTCCTCTTGGGCGCCCAGAGGTAAGTCGAGGTTCTTGATATTTTTCGGTGGATTCAGGTGGTGGTTGTTGGTCGGAGAGGATGATAGAGAGGAGACTCAGGCCGACCTGCAGCTGACGCTCCAGTGGCCTCTGAGCCTCTGCAGTCTGGAGCTGTCTTCACCTCGGCTTTGCCCAGACGCTCCATCAGCTCAGAGTTATCTCCATGTAAAGCTGCTCCATCAGCCTGGCAGTGAGCCCAAACAGGTGGGGAAGGGGCAGGGGGGTGCATGGCTTCCATCCCTCGCCGTTTCAAATTACTGTGACCCACCTGTGAGACATTTCCCCACTGAAGACAGAAGTGAGGCCGTGTTACCCTGTCAGGATCTGTCATCTCCAAGATATTGAAGTTGGTCAATGACTTGACTGGAGTTGGAGTTGGAGTTAGGATTCGTCTCGGAGTTAGGATTAGAGTTGGAGCTACAGTTGGAGTTGGAGTTTGGCTTTTTTTCCCCGATTTCCAATGTTGAGATTTTGTTCTCTTTCCCTCTTTTTTGTGCTAATCCGTAACAGAGCAGTCAGTCCTGCTATTTTCCAACTCATCTGAGTCCTTACATTTTTTGACCCTCTCAAAAAAAGTCAACAGTGTATAGGGTTATGGTTTCAGGGTTCCTCATGTGCTAGAAGCCCCAAATTTGGCGTGGGTGTGTCTTGGGGGCTCCTGATGAAGCAGCAAGTGGCCCCGTGTCTCTAGGACTGTTGGGTCCTAGAGACACGGACTGAGTTGGCTTTTGACCCTCATATACTTGTATGGCATTAGGGTTGTGTTTATGGCTGGAATTAGGGTTAGGGTTTCGGGGTTCCTCGTGTGCTAGTAGCCCCAAATTATGACTTAAAAGCGCTGACTCTGCATCCCAAGGTTGCCAGTTCAATTCCTGTGATGGGCTGAGATCCAGTTGAAATTCAATAATCCAAAAAGAAAAATTAATGTGCCAGTAGATGTACCTCAGGAGTCAGCTGATAGCTCTGATAGCTCAGGACCTCAGAGAACTGACTCTGAATCCTGAGTTTGGTGGCTCAAGTCTTAGCAAGGGCAGAAATCCCTTTTGAAGTCTAATGTCACAAAAGGAAGGATAAATGTCCCAGTGCACAGAGTCCACATGTCAGCATATAGGTCAGGTCAGGGTGTAAGAGAAGTGTCTTTTAAATCCTGTGGTTGAAAGTTCGAGTCCAACAACAGGTGGTGTTGCATTTTTGAAGTGCAAAGACCCCAAAGAGAAGCATAAGCCTCCCAGTGGAAGTGTCCCAAGAGTTTTCACATTGCCCGTCAAGCAAGACAAAAAGGCTCTGAATCCTGCAGAGGAAGAACACCAGTCTGCCTGTCACATGTCTTGAACTGCCAATCCAGGAGATGAAAGCTCTTTCTCTTATGCACTGAGCTATCTGGCCACCCTCAAGGACCCTTAAGGACCCTTCTGTTGGCACACTTATCCTTTTCATGTGGCGCTACTGGCCAGCACGCTGGTTAATGCTGTTAATGCTTCATGGCAAGAAAGTTATGGCTTCAAGGATCTTTCTGCGTTTCCTCCTGCCACCATCATCATCATGTGAGATACTTGGACCAGGTTGGCAAGAGGTAAAAGCCATGCATTAAGAGTCGGTAGACAGCTCAGTGTGTAAGAGAAAGGGTTGGCAATCCTGGGGTTGCTGTTTCGAGACTCGAGTTCTCTTTTAAAGTTGCCACGTCCAGTTTTTAAGGTCAGTGGATAGTCAAAAGAATTGACATCCTGAGCTATCTGCCAGCTCTTGGTGCGGAGCTATGAGCGCATTTATGTTCTTTAATTGGCCATTGGCCTCAAAACATTTACTGTTGGCCATCAACAGAGGCAAACGCAACCCGAGAAGCCAAAACCACTGGTTTAGCGCACTGAGCTATTTGTTGACTCCTTGACTACTTATTTTGTTGCATTTATCTTTCTTTTAGGGGGTTTGTAATTCAAAATGCAATACTACCAGGTGTAAGCCTCTGACCCCAGGATTCAGAGTCCTCTATCTAAAGCACTGAGCTATCAACAGGCTCCTGACAGAATTATACTGGCACATTTATCTTTCTTTTTCGGGCCATTAGCCTTTAAAATGTAACTGCAGCAATCATTGCATTTGATCAAAGCTTGCTAGCCAAATCTGAGTCATGACTAAAATGAGCCCCAGTAAAACCACAGTGTCTAGTATGACTTTTTTTGGTTGAGATTGTACATTCTGTCACTCTTTTACGTGCTAAACTGTCACAGAATAGTCATTCCTGTGCGTGTTTAGGATGATCTGGGACTTTTTTTTTTTTTGGGCCCTGAAAATGAAATGACAGTGTACACACAGTTTGACTTGTTTTTTCTCTGACTTTTTTAGAGCTGTTGAGAATTTGCATTCTATCTCTCATTTTCATGCTAAACTAGTGAGTTTCAAGCTGAAGGGGTAAAACGACAGTGCACGGTACGACTTTATTCACAATTTAGGGACATGTTGGGATTTTGTGCGCTACCATCCAGTTTCATGCTATACTTATCGGATCAAATCTACGCGCACGAGCCAGAGAGTGAGCGTGCGTGCATGTGTGTGTGACTCCAAGCAAGTGGTGCATGGCTATAGATGAGTGTGTGGCCTTATCTTCACTTTTCTATTTTGCTTTGAATCAATCCCCGGAGTGCAACAATACCTATTTCTCTCTGTATAATTGGACTGGATGACAGGCACATCTGAAATCTGCCGATGAAAGGCTCTCCTGACAATGGTGTCTGCCCTGTGACATGACTTGAATGAGGAAGAGATAAGGCTGCTACGCACGCGCAGACACACACACGCGCTGTACTGTACGCTTCGACACAACTGGGTTAAAGGCACCAAATCTACACTTGCATTCGGTCGACACGCGCATCACAGAACAAAGACGCGGCGCATATTATTTCCGCAGTGATCTGAAAAGCGCCCCTGCAATCTTCCTCGGCCGTATCGTCAGAAATAAGTTCCAGATTGAATTAGTTGCCATGCACACCAAATATTTGCTATCGTAGCCGGCGTTCTGCTTGCTCTGCACAACACAGTGAGTGTGACAGACTGTAAGTTTGAATAGCTGCCAGTGAAACAAATTACTATTCTGCCGTGCCACCCCTCCGCCCCCGCGCTCCCACCCCCGTGTTTCGTCTTGCCTATTTATATCTGCTTGTGAGGGTGTGAATGTAATATCCTACATCGTGATGCTCATATAACCCCCCAGCACCAGCACCAGCGCCACCCCACCCCCACGCACACATGCTAAAAGGCTGTGAGCAGAGCGCAGTGAATGCATCTCAATAAAGCACTCAAGGAGGTGTTTGTAAAAAACAGATTCCCAACTCGCCCCCGAGATGCACAGAATGTTTCTCTCCGAGTGTGTTTGCCGTTCGCTCCGTCTCCACAGAAACCTTCATTAGTCAAACATCTATGCGCTGGCGGACGCTCACCTTTAAAGGGTCTCTCCTCTCTCTTCCTTTGTTAACCCCCCTAATCCCATCTCTCCTTGCCTCATCCTCACTTAGCTGACAGCCAGCGTACACCAGCCAAGAAAGAAGCAATGTCGCAGCCAGAGTTGTGTTTTTGTTCTTTATGTTTTGTCCTGTTTTTTCAA
This sequence comes from Nelusetta ayraudi, assembly GCF_046127955.1. Lineage (NCBI taxonomy): Eukaryota > Metazoa > Chordata > Actinopteri > Tetraodontiformes > Monacanthidae > Nelusetta > Nelusetta ayraudi. The sequence continues at coordinate 334,175 of NW_027466222.1, forward strand.
TTTAAGGTCTGAATGAAAAAGGTTTTTTGAAAACAACGCTTTTTCTCCATGATAAATTAAAAGCGTTGATGGAACACTATGTGGTGCCTTGATCAATACCTCGGAGTAAAATGTTTCCCGCTGCAGAGCATCGATTTATCTCCCGCAAGTTGGCTTAGATTCATACTTTTTAACAACACCCTCTGTGTCACATCATATACAATTATAAAGGCCTTCATACATTGATGTGCTGAAAAGGTAGAGCAGTATATAATGGTGTCCGGGCCATTAATCAATACAACAAAATGTCCAGAAGTGAAAGGTTTTCCTTTGTCCTTTACGTCCACTTTAGAAAGCCAAGCGACGCCTCGCGAGATGTGTTTTGCTCTAACGAAAACCGGATAAGGTCACAGGAATATGACTCATATGATTTATCTAAGTAAGGAGCTTCTGCAGCCTGCAGGCAGAAAAAAAGTGCTGACTAAGGAAAGATGATTATGAATAAACCCTAGCAAAACATTAATCATGTGTCAATTTAATTGTGTAAACTGTGAGAAAATCTTTATTTTCCTGATTAAGTCTGAGTTTTATCTTTTTACCAATATCTGCTTTATGGATACTGTGGTCGCCCGGCACATGCAGATGGTGCATTTGTGAAGGACCGCAGGACAGAAATGGTGCGGTTTATTAAGCATTTATTGTGAGGCTGCTGGAGACTGTCTCAAGCCATCAGGAGATGTGAGGATGCGGCAGGACTGTCTTTCTAAAGTGCATTAAAATGTGTTTCTCAAGCTGTCAGCATGAACCCCCATCTGAGCACAGCCTGTGTATCCTGTGTGTTCAGCTTGAAATATAAGGCATCTCAGGTGTGTGACAGGACAATTTGACACATAAGTCACCATGGAGACACACAGGAGAACTCATTTCACTGAAGATCAAATGCGCACCATGTGGTTAAAAATGGATGCATTTCTCTCTGCTCACTGACGTCAAATATAATTCTGTCAATTGTCCCATCCAATTGAAAGCCTTCACTAATAACTCCTGATTGGTATATTGGAAAATAAAAAAAAGGCAAAAATCTTTGTGCATCTGTTTCCTCGGCAGGTGCGTCAGAGGGTGACAATTAAGTCCAAATCAAATTAAAAAGAGTTCCCGCATGCATGGCCAACTTGCAGAATTTATTGCAACGTTTCGGCCCGAGACCTCTTTCAAGTTTGTGTTTGTGCCAACACGGGAAGCCATCTTAAATAGGAGTGGCTGTGTGACACCAGCCAATCACTATCCCACACATCTGGGAACTTAAATATTAAATATCAGCAATCAAAATACAATGAGTAGAAAGAGCACACATTTAGAAAAATATAAAATATATTATATAATATATATAATAAAAGATATTGTTTGATTTGGATTTAATTGTCATCCTCCAACGCACCTGCCGAGGAAATAGATGTGTGAAGGTTTATACTGTAAAATAGCCAACATTAGCATGAGGTAATATGAGTGGTAGATGAAGTTGTGATGGTAAACCCACAGATACGGCTGCATTGACCCTGGAATCCCCTTCCCTCGAGCTCCCAGCAGATTTATTATGCAATGTGGTATTTCTGCAGTGTCACTGTTCGGGTTTATATGACGGCTGGAGGCCTTTTCCAAAAATAAATAAATAAATAAAAGCCACAATTAATGGGGTATTTTTCTACCTCTCCACCACAGAGCGCCAGCCAGCGCTGGCTTCAGTCCAAGCCCAGTGAAGAAGAATCAATAGTGGCGTCCATCCATCAGGTGAGCAGCTTTAAGGGAGTGCTGGAGCTGCTGCGTCACTGCTGGATGTGTCTCAGGTGAAAGTTTTGCAGCTCGTTCTCTGTGTAACCCAACCCTGTCCATCATGCATGACTGTCCTCAGCTTGCTCACATTAAATACAGATGGTCGCATTAATCAAGGAACCCTGTTTGTGGAAGAGTGGGACGCAACTTAAGGCGGCTCTGAATCATTCACTAATTCTGCCAGAATGGAGCTCAGCAGCACTGCGGTAAGCTCCCCCTGCTTCCGCCGTCACTAGTTTGTCTTTCTTTGGCTTTCTGAAATTATTTTCTCCCTCTCTAGAGCCTTATTTTGGATCGTTTTGCCTGCCTTTTAATTGTGCGCCAGCTTCTGACTAAAATATAACCTTTACCTATTTGCCGAGGTTCCAAAAATGAATGCCTGCAATGTGAGTTCACAGCAGGATACGAGGAGGCCTGGGGCTGAATGCCACAGAGAAGATGAGATGGAAAAATGCTATTTTTCAAATGGTTCCATTTTGTGCAGGACAAAAATATGCAAACCTCACAAGAGCTCTTTTCATGAGTGTAGAATCTGCTCTTTCAGTGTATTAAATCTCTTCAAATCAATTCCTTTCCACAATACGGTTGTTTGATCTGATATTGTCTGATCTTATTTTGGCTAAAACATATGAGTTGCAGAGGGTCAAATCAGGCGGGAATGATTAATTCCTATATATTGTGCGGCTCAGTGTATCTATCATGGTGCTCCTCCCAACCTCCCCGCCTCCCCAACCCATCCTCTGCCCCCAACACATTGGTCAGCAGCCGCAGCAGCAGCAGCAGCAGCAGCAGGTGGTATGATGTGGCTGGAGCGTAAGTGGCTTTCAGAATGCAGGATAGCCTGTCAGCCAGAGACCCTTAAGGGAACAGCTTCACACCGTGTCTGCCTGCTGAATGGCCTTTACACACTCCCTCTATGTCTGCCCTGTTGGGGTGTGTGTGTGTGTGTGTGTGTGTGTGTGTGTGTGTGTGTGTGGACTGCAGCTCATCGCTCTCTTCTTGTCCGTGTGTGTCTTGGAGCCAGAGAAGGTGTTAGTGGGAGGGTGTAAATCTCTGTCCAGCAGCGTCGTGCTGCGATGGGTGTTTGGGGACTGCCTGGAAAGCCCGCTCACTGGGGCTCAGATTGATGAAGTGATGGTGATGGATGGAAGTAATAAAGGTCTGGATGTCCTGTCTGCTGTCAGTGATGAGGCTGGTATGAATTACCCGTCTGGGGCCGGCCAACGCCACGCTGCTCCTCCGTCCCCGCAGCCTTCAGCGCTCAACTCCACCCACGTCCCCGCTTCGCTCCGTCTCGCCGCCTGTTGACTGGCTAGGATGACCAGGGCGGCGCTGCTGAATGGGGAAAATTAAAGGTCGTACAATTTAAAAAAAAAAAAGAATTTGCTCACCTTTGCCACTCACAACTTTGTTCTGGTTGGGTTGAAGTCACACTTGAAACTGTTGCAGCACCACCACTGAAAAGCCAGAGCCAGCAAGGTGGTGCCTGACTTTTTGCAGTGTGAAGTTCATACAGGATTGAATTGTGTTGCACTGTATTATGAAATTATCCATCAGTTAATAATGTAGTGTCTTGTAGTCATCAATCAATCAACTTCTATTTGTCCAGTGCTAAATAATATGTAAGCAAAACCTACTGAACCCTCCAGAGCAGCAGGGGGCGACAGTGGCCAGGAACAACTACGCTATGGGAAGAAACCCAGAGCACATCCAGACTGCAGAGGCCACTCATCTGCTTTGACCAGTTGGAGTGAAAAGGAAATACAAAAAATGTGGGGAGAGAGAGAGAGAGAGAGAGAGAGAGAGAGCAAGACATAGAAGTAGTAGGAGTGGCAGACAGGCCTGAGTGAGTTGCAGGGTGAACAATCAAATGCATACAAAGCTCTCATAATAGTAATAATAGTATACTGACTACTTCTGATGTTCAACCCATCTGAGCTCGGGAGTGACGTCATCATTCCATCTCCTGGTTGCAGCTAATAAATGTGATACTATTAAAGCCTTGAGACCAGTGGTAAAGCTCAGACTCCACTGTGCTCCACTGTGCAAATTAACCATCACAAGACCTGCAAGACGCAACGGTGTTTTTATACTACAACAATACGCCGTTTTTTGTTTTGTTTTTTAGCTAAGAACAATTAGGAGGATTTAAAAAAAATGTCACCGGAGCCACTCGGGAAGTGACGAGGGCAGTAAATTGGCAGAAAAACTATTTCTGTGGACTGGGCACTTTATTCCTCCCGCAGCGTGCCGTTGCAGTTTCCGTCGGCACCGACACACCAGGACCCGGCGGAGCTTGTTTACCCATCTTGAAAACGTGGCGCCTGCGGTTCAAAGCCTCGCGTGCTGTTCATTAATTTTGTGTCCAAACATCACTTGTTGAGTGATTGCAATGCATGGGAGGGAGAAATCCAATCAGCTCAGTCAGCCACTCCTCATGAATAGGGTCATTTGAATAAGGAAGGGCAACCGAGATTGCAGTGTTTGTGTCAACATAACAAGTTAATGATCTCAGATGATAATTGGTGGTTGGATGCCGGAGCGCCGTGTTGCGGCCCGCCGGGTTCAGTGGCGAGGACCTCCAGTGATAAAAGGAGCAGCGTGAGGGCTTTCAAAGTGGCAGCGTGCTGCAGGCAGCACAATTCATCACCTCCCCATGAATATTCATCCGGCTCTCTGTTTCCTCCGGGGCCGCCGGAAAACACATCTGTGTTAACGCTCTCCTGCGTGTCGCGTTTTGAAGACACCTGAACCTTCTGGCCTCTCATTACCGGACTTGCAATCTTGCTGCCCTGCACTCAGCTCGGCTGCCAGCGAGGGAAGCCCGGCTTTATTAAAATAAGATGCAAATTGTCTCGCTCGGCGCACTAACAAGGCAAAGGTCAGACAGTGAGATGATTGTGAATGCAGCCCTCTGCGCGTGTTGGCAGGGGTCGGCACGGCAACTGAAGCGGCAGGTGGATTTGCCAGTATGAGGCCGGCGGTCTGAGAATGGAACCAGTCTGAGGCTTGTTGTCAGCAATTTAGGAACATTTGCTGTGTCTCCTCTCTGACAGGAACTTAGAGTGCCGCCGATTGGATTCTGGGGTGTCTTTTCAGCGCTTTATCAGACCTGCAGGCTTCTCAGCCCTGTCCCCAGATTGCAGTTAAGGAAGGTGGGGGGACAGAGGGATGCGGGGGGGGTCTTGACTGACAGGCCTTGGCCTCGGCGGTCCCCTGGGAGAAAGAGGGGGTGGGGGAGGTTTGTGATGGCTGCACTGACTCGTACTTCTCCTACAATTTTCTCCAGGCTGGTCTCAGACTGTCAGGCGGAGAGAAAGCTCGCCCTGCATAATTCATTAGATCTCGTCTTTTTCACTCCTTGGCTGTGGTGAAGGCAGGGTCCAATTGTTTAAGAGGACAGAGTAATGGAGCTTGTCACAAGACGTTAGCATAGTTTATTGTTCAGCAGCAACAATTTGGAAACAACTTCACTTCCTTTGAAAGCAGCCATTTCTGCAGGGCCTACAGCGGTGTAATTATCAAGGCACTATCAGATTGTAAGATGCCTGCAGGACTAAACAGAGCAGCGCAAACGCCACTTTTAGTTTATGAATTTCTAAGGAGCATTAAACCGATTTTGTAATGATGAATATAATTGCAACATGAATAAACAGACTGCGGAAGGGAGGAGTGCTGTGAAACAAGTTGCAGCTTTGCACGTTTCCTCCACACTGAGGTTGTTTTGCAGCCAATTAGCCCTGCGTTCCCACCCAGTGACACATACACAGACCTGTCCCTTTGAAGCGTGTATACTGTCTCTGGTTATCATCTAGCAGGCATTTATTTCTTGGGGATTTGCAAGGGAAAATATCTCATCTTTGATGCTACATGACATCCGCCGTCATGGAATACGGATGAACAAGCTTCCACTTCAGCCGCTCAGCCCTGTGCGCCGCATGCTGTTACTAAATGTGGGCGGTAAAAATGGGTTTATGGGAGGGGCTTTGCTTTATGTGACAGTGTGGAGTCACATTGATCCCCTGGAACACCTGCACACTGTATACATTTATGACTTAAGGTATTATAGCAAATAGAAGAAGTTGACAGAGGGGTAAAATTTAAAAAAAGAGCTACTGTTTAAATACAGTCACACGTGCACTTTGATATTAACACAGTTTAATTTCTATCTAAACTGGTCTGCAGTCTGGGCTGACACCAACCAGGTGCAGGATTCAATTCCTAGCAACTTCTGTTATTCACCCACCACTAAGAGTTTGAAGTTATTTCCTGTAAATGTCAAGAAACTTCAGCAACACTTGTTGATCGGAGGACCAACTTGTTTTTTGTTTGTTTAGCTTTTTTGACCGCTGCTTTTCAGCTGGTGGCCTTCAGCAGGGTCATCTCCACATCCCATTTCCTTTAACCACCAGGGCTCCCAGGTTGCACTGCAGCTGCCAACTATTCGGCGCTGAAGAACAAGGAGATAATGATGTTTTTCCAATTAGTCTGATGCTTTGGTTGAATGTTTCTGAAGGAAGAATCTGCAGGTTAGATCTCAGAAGAAAGGCGCTTCCCACAAAGGCATCACCTCCAGTCGGCAACTACACATTGAAATTTTAAACAGAACATTGCTTCATATACCATATAATAGCAGAGATATGCATTTCAAATTGATAATTGTTTTACTGTTTTTTTTATATCAGTGTTTAATGTTGGACCAGGACTGTCTTCACAACCTTTTGTCAAGCTTCAGATCAAGATTACAAGACCACCTCTTGAAAACCTCATGCAAGTTAAAAAAAAAGAAAAAGAAAAAGAAAAATCATGTCAGGACATATGGCTGGAACAGCACTTCTTAGAAAGAAAGAAAAAAATATTATTATAATAAATCCGATTTCACTTTTATTGTCCAGCTGGTGGACTTTAACAAAAGGATTCTCTGAAGTGCCTTCTTTAGCTTTTATTACTCATTATTTAATAACAACATTCTAAAAATCAGCATGATAAACTTCCTCTGAGAATGCATAAAATTAAAGGTTTTTGAAATGAGTTCAGACAAAACAAGTTTGCGATTAGTACTGAAAAACATTCTTTTAGTTGATCTACTCAGTCTCAGTGTGTCGGCATCGGGAAAACTCCTCGCAGTTCTGAGGGCTGCGTACAGCAAGGCCACAGTGCTCCCTGCTGGGGACACTTGGTAAAAGCGTTTCCTGAAAAAAGAACAAACTCCTTCGCAGCGAGCACGACGATGATAATGAGGCTGCGCAGAGAGAAAAATCTCAGAAATCACAGCCAATCAGAGAAAGAAAAACAAAGGCGGGCAGCGGTATCTTTGACTTTGTTCTTTATTACACATTAAATAGGAGTGGTGAGATTCATGGCAAAAAATAGACTCATTTGAGATCCAATCACCACTCGACACTGCCCACAACAAGTGTGTTGTAAAGTGGTCATTCATTCGCTTCCCAGGACCTGGACCCAGTCACACTCTAGTCACATACACAGAGCGGAGTGACACTCCATTAAAGCAACATTCATTTAGACACACAAACGTAATGAAGCACAATTTACAAAATATGAACCTCTCTGTATCACAACTATACAAAGGTTTGTTAAAACATGATCCAGGAATTAATGATACATTTCTTTCTTTTTTTTTTATTAAATCAACTGTTGGCACGCAACAAAAGAAACATTTCAGTAAAACTACTTTTGAAACAGTTTCAATAAGGAGGCTTCCAGAATTAAACTTGCATCAACAGTTCTCTACTTCATGAAAAAAGAGGTAATTATAATAAACTGGGTCAAAATCCATTAATTCTGGAAAAAAAACAAAAAAAAAACATGTCTGAGTTCTGCGTGTGTGTGTCCATAATGTTGCTCCCCAAGAGCAGCATTGTGTCTGACGCACACATGCGCACACGCACGCACACACACACACACACACACACAGCACAAAGTCAATGTTGTCCAGGGCTCTTTCTACCTTCTTAATGTAGCACCTAATGCAAAACGAAAAAAAAAAACCCTCCAGAGAAACCACCTGTGAGAACAATAAAGCAGGTAAATTATTGGCTGACCGCGGGAGGACAATGAGCATCTTCCCGTGTCTATTAATTCAGGCAATTTCCTCCAAGAACCCATTTTCTGGCAAATTATAACCTCATTTACAAAAATCAGTTCCGCTGACATCACTAAGATACAGCAGCCTTTAGAGGGGGAAAATGCTTCCTCTTCTTTCTTGTTTTTGTGCTGGACAATCATCATTGTAGAAAGTTAGTCCATATTATTTCACCAAATTCCTCCTTCAGAGTTTGCATTTAAAACCTCTGATACCACAAAACAAACGCCTCATCACCTCACCCCTGCGACCAACTGCTGCAGTACAACCGTCAGATTAATAAAAACAAACTGAATAATCTGATAAAGGGGTCCTCACGCTGTGAATACGAGGGTGTCGGGAGGACAGCGCTCGTAACAAATACGCACTGAAATGTTTTTTGTTTTTTTGTCGTCGTCGTTTGTTGTTTTCTCTCTCGAGGGGAACAGATTCACACGATTCCTCAATAACAAAAAGCAGGCAATTTGTGACAATCTCGGACAAAACAAAGCTGTTGACTTCAACGGCTCAGAGGCGAGAGTCCCTGCATAGTGACGACAGGCTGAGTCCCGCTGAATCAATCAACCAACCAATCAATCAATCACGCCCATTTAGTTTCAGCGTCAGCGAGGCCAAGGCTCCTTCTTTACTTTACACCTGCAAAACCAGACTGCGTGACGTCCACGTGGATCAGAGGTCGCCATCGGCTCTGGTTAATGTGCCAACCCCTGGGCCGTTTGCAGCACGTGCAAAAGGTCATTTAAGATCCCCGGCCCTCAGAAAATATATATATATATATATCACTCCTCACAAAGTACAAAGTATCGACAAATTGCAAATGAATAGCTAATTAGGGTGTTAAAACATTGGGAGAAGAGTAGGAGTTTGCATGCATACTTATATCAGTGACATAACTAAGTCATACCTAGAGGTGGCAAATTATTACACAGTGGGAGTCACCCGGCTGAATGTTGCTCCTTTTCAGCACGTCTCCACCAATCAGGATGAACCTATTAAGTCTTTGGCATCCCAGACTTTTTTTTCTTTTTCTTTTTTTTCTTAAAAAGGCCATTTTGGATTTTTAACAGGCCTCAAGAGCAAATATTGGACAGGAACCATCGGGCTGTTAACAATCGCATTCCCACGACGCGATTGGCTCACAGCTGTGCGGTTCCTGAGAATCATCCCCAAACAACATCATCCGATTAAAATCAAACAGGATCAACACACGTGAGTAACTGGCACTAAACTGGAAAATAAAACTTACTGCTCAAAGGAGCAAATATCAGGAAGGGAGGGGGGGAAAAAAAATCAGGTCTGGTTTAAAATTCAGTACGATGGGACTTGAGATAAAAGCTAATAATTTAGTGTAATGTACAAAATGTGTTACTTTTAACTGTTCAACATAGTTCTTTTTTTTGTTGGTAAAAGGGAAAATTATTATTCACATAAGTGTACACTTTGTCTTGGACTTCTTTTTCTTCTTTTTGCCCTCCTTGCTCATCTTCTCCTTATGCTTCCGGATTTCTCGCACTAATGTGTAAAAGGCATCGTCAACGCCCTGCAAGAGAAACAGAGAGAGGGGGGTTATTGGTGCTGCCCATTTTTAGTTTGCACAGAATTTTAGCAGGTGGCCTTGCAATAATCAAGAGGTGAGAAAGAAAAAAAACGGGAACGGGTTTTATTTCAAAAATCAGTTTAAACGACTTCTGCCCGTCATTGGAGCTCAGCGTGAGACACGAAGCAGTGGGGCTGCTGTGGACGCGGCTGAGATGCACCACATTTATTTTCTAATCAAGTGACACCAGTAAACAGCAGCTTCTCTGGGAGGATGCTGAGAATGTAGGTGGCAATTGTTTTCCTTCATTCCATTTCAGTGAATTTAAATCCATGAAGCGACTAATCAGACGGTAAGCAGGCAGCGATACACCCACTGCAGAGATCTAATTAAATAAGCACCGTCTCTAATTAAATTGCTTCTGTAAAACATATTCGACTCCTTTATGTGCCTCATCAACGCGACTTCAAAGCCGCTTGGCTGCCTCGTGCGATTCGGTCAAAGGCGCTCAGATTTGGTATTCAAAAGCTCCGTTTAATGCTTTTCACGATGAGCCGCAAACAAAAACGGCTCGACGACGTTTGCGTCCGATAAACACGGTGCATCTCTGCCGACTGCGAGGATCAAGGCCACCAAGGCTGCTGCGTGTTTCCACCATCGGCAGTCACGTCGCTGGGACAGTGGCTGCACACGCACGCACGAGAGCTGCGTCTCTGCAGACGTCGACCATTAGAAGTTTAATCACGGGAATTAAAAATGAACGTGCGGCCTTTAATCAACAGAAAGAAAAAAAATAATGACACGACTTGGCAGGAAAAACAGTGGACTGTTGCATTTGCCCTTCACATTTCTAATTAGCAGACAGATGGGCGGCCTTCTGTTTATCTCACTGAAACACACACACACACACACACACACACACACACACACACACACACACACACACACACACACACACACACACACACACACACACACACACACACACACACACACACACACACACAAAAATAAATAAATCATATTAGAAAAGTTTTATCAATAAAAATAAATAAATCATATTAGAAAAGTGTTTGACTCCAGTGAGTGGGTTTGAATTGGCCAATGTGTTGCTGCGGCAGCGCAGATCATAAGAGGATCATTAACACCAACACAGTGATTAAACAGTGATTCTTGACCCTCGGAACTCAATTGAATTGCAGACTGGCCGGTCTCACTTTGCAACAGTGAAAAAGCTTCAGGGGAAAAAACAAAACAAATGCAGGTCGACAAGCACAAAATCTGTGTCCACGGTGTGACTGCAGGTTCATTAGAGAGCACACACACACACACACGCCAGCACCCGATTGGCTCCCACATTCAGCAAGAAGCAGAATCTCCTGGAATCACAGTGATGCCCTCAGTGCTGCTCCTCTGCTCCCTCCTCCACCATGATGATGATGATGATGATGATGATTCCCACATCAGGATGTTTTCACACTGGCCTCCACACCACAGCTTTCACCTACTTGTCTCACAATCTTCCTCTGTTTTTTCATTTCAGACTTCAGTGAAGCAACCTGGCGTACTTTTGTTGGAAAGCAGCAGACTTAGCCCTCTGTTTTCAACCTCCAACGGAGGTGCTGGGTTTCACAGTGGTTTCCTGCTGTGCCGACCCTCTTAAATGTTTTGGAGAAGGAGAAAAAAAAACAAGGCACAGAGAGGTGGTCTCTGAGTGTATGGGAGCCCTTTGTGACATCACAAAGGGACTGTTCATGTATGAGGGTGGACTTTTCTCCTTTTCCCATTTCTAGGGAGTTGAGGGACAGGTTAGAGGCCGACAATACTGGTCAAACGATACAAAATCTTGTATTGCATAATTAACTGAGGAGATTTGATTCAATATTACAAGGCCCTAGAATAACTGCAATATTTTTAGGTTAAGAGCCTCAGACACACTTTATCACATTTGATATTACATTATACTATACGCTATATGATATTATTATATTATATTACATTATTTTATATAGCTATATGTTTTTTCATGTGGGGACATTTGAACAATTTCTTTTCATTTTCAGAGTTGGATTGTCTTTAAAGTTGTATTAAAGTCTTTTGCTATTTGACAGGTTTGGCTTTGATCATTTTGCTACAATAGCCAGCGTCATTAGAAGTGGAGCCAGCGTGAGAACGAGCCTGGACAACAATCAGCCACCACACAGACACGACACAGGAAGGAATCAGCCGCGTCCCGTTAGAGCTTCTTCACCACAGCCCCCGGTGGAAAGCAGCAGGTTAGCCGTCACAACCCACCAAGCCCCAGCTCAGCTCCCATTGGGTTATTCTCTCCACGACTTACACACACATACACACACACACACACGGAGCTGGTGGCCGCATTGCTGAATGCACTTACCCCTTTCACATCACAACACACTTTTTAAGCTTGACACAGCGGGGAGTCTTTTCTTCCTTGCTGTGTTTATTGAGCCGGTACAGCCTGATCTCCCGTACCAGAGTGTAAAAGGCATCTTCCACTCTCTGCAGTGTGAGACACAACTTCCCTCAGTGTTTGAGGAGCACACAAGAGACATGCTGAATGGGAGCGTGTACGGCACAGTGCGGGAACATCTGGCAGGCCTCGTCAGCAACTGAAACAGAAACTTCACCCAAAGTTGGCACTCACCTCCTCCCGGGAGCCTCAAACCCGCCTGAATTTGCCTATTTGAGCTTCGAGACGGCCATCAGCCCTAACGCTCGCTGCCAAACGCAGCAGCAGCAGCAGCAGCAGCAGCAGCAGCAGGGGGTGTTAAGCGCAATTGTGGCGACGCTCAGGTGGGGAATTAGTATGAAGCTGGAGCCAAATAATGAAATCAATTCAAATCAAGGAGTCGTTAAAAGCCCCTGCACCAAACCGCCCGCTGTGATTCAGCCCAGGTTAAAGGGACCGGGAAAGGAGAGCTTACAGATCAACAGATTCATTCACTCACTCGACTACCTGAGGCCATTCTCACACTTCACACACAGACACACACACACACTTGCTTGATGCGCCAACAGAGAAGCAGATCTTTTGAGCGGCGGCGATCAGGAAGCACAATCACTGTCCCACTCCCCGGGAAAAGATTCCTGACACTTCATCCAGCTCAAGCACACTCCAGCACACGCTCGCCCACTCACTCACATTCCAGGCCTCTGATGAAAGGAACATGCAAGCAGTTTATACGTTGCCCACAATCCTCAATATTCGACGAGCCCCGAAGAGAGACACTTTCAGACGACCGACACGGAGAACAAAGACGTTAGAGCTGCTGCGGCGTCCAAGCAAGTCACCACACGGCCTCCAGACACGCCAGCTGTGTTCCAAATCACATATTTGCATTTGCATATTTAATGCAGTGACTTTATTTTCTGAAGCAACTCGTCTCAACCTGGCGAGCGCGAGAGACGGGAGACGTCACTCGAAGGCAGAAGTGAGAAAACGCAGCGCTTCTCAAAGAGAACTCCTGTGTTCCTGCACTCCAAAAGTAAATAAACAGATTGAAATCAGTGCAGAGGTTGGTCGCCACCTGCTGGTGAGTCTCTAGGCCATCTGACAGCAATGCAAACAGTTAACTGGACGAGCCAGCGTCACAAAGTGTGCCCTGTTATGTTAATGACACAGTGCCAAGGGCTGCAGCTTGAGGCTGTGCTGTGTGCACTCCTCACTTTAAATAGAAGCAATTTCAAATGGCTGCATCTCTCAAAATGAGGAATGATCTGGGTTTAATCTTGTTCATATGTATACATATATAATGTTACAATAATTAATAGATTGGGATTGAGGTGACTGAGATGAAAGTCACACTGATTGTGTTTTCTTTTGTTTAATTTTTTTATCTGCTTTATGTTTTTCATACTTGTTTTTGATTGCTTTTTATATACTATTGAATGCCATTTTGATTCATGTTTATTGTTTGTGTAAACTTTTTGGTGGACCCCAGGAAGAGCAGTTGCAGCACTGCTGCAGCTAATGGGGATACTGACTGACTGACTAACTAAGTAACAAAAAAAAAAAAACTATACTGCAACCAGCATGGCCCCACCCGCTGCAGGCAAATAAAAATGTCTAATTAGGTCAAGACAAGAATTCCTCTTTAACAGGTCGACGGCAGCAGTTGGCACTTCACCCACTGAAAGGCCACTAAATATTAGGCAGCATGTGATTTGGAACACAACTGCTCTCAGCCGGACGAGTGTGCGCTGAGCAAACCTTCAGTTCAGAGTGAAATGGTCAACATCCAACATGCTCTGCAGAAAAAAAAAAAAAAAAAAAAACTGCTAAGTCTTTTTTTTTTTTTTTTTTTTTAAATAAATAAATAAATAAATGTTTCGCTCTCCACCGAATGTAGCCAGTGCAGAGTTGCCCCACCTAGCCAATCAGTGAGCTGCGTGAGCCCCAGCTGGTCAGCTCGGAAGCGGAGCTGTGCGGGGTTGCAGCTGTTCTCTGAACGCCTCTATCCTCTGTTTTATACAACTCAATAAATGAACACAGCACAACGTCAAAAAAAAAAAAAAAAAAAAAAAAACAACATGCTCTGCAGGCCGGCAGCCTTCAGATCACTGTGGCACACTGTGACACACTGTGCGGCTGTGGAGCCGCGGCCGCGGCCGCGGCCGCGGCCCCGACTGACTCTCACCTGTCTGGTTTTGGCTGAGGTCTCGATAAAGGGAATGCCGTAGCTGCGTGCTAAGTCCTGAGCCTGCTTGGTGTCCACCGTCCGGGACGGGAGGTCACACTTGTTCCCCACCAGCACCATGGGGACGTCCTCGGAGTCCTTCACCCGTTTAATCTGTTCTCTGGACATGCAGGAAAACAAAGAAACAAAAACTCATTTTGTCTAATGCAAAGTAATAATACAAGATTTAGGAATTATCTGCTTATGTACGCCACAATCAAGCCAAATTGAACCATTAAACAGATTTAGGTGTATTATTCTGTACTACATGAAGCTTTTATCTTTTTTTATTTTTGGTTTATATAAGATTTCTTTACCCCAAAAAAATAAAGACTTTTTGTCATTACACAATTATAGAGGGCATTAAAGTTATATAACTGTCATACAGCCCTCCATTAACACTGACATTTATTGAAATGAGCAAAGATGAGACTTTTTGTAAATCACCAAGTCGAACTTTAAATACAGTTGAAATAATTGGGTGGAAATGTAATGCTCTTTTTTCCAACATCCAACCCAGTCACCAACTTCAGGTTAACATTTGAGGCAGTTTGAGTGTCAAACTGTGGAAGTGCAACTCCACTATTCACCAGAATGTTTAACAACTAGATCATAACAGAATTCTTACTTTGGGAAAAACTACATGTTTAACCGGATTACTTTTTCTTTTTTTCCTTTTTAATAATTTTCAGATTTAGACCTAATTGAGTTCTAAGCCTACATCGTTAGCCAGGCTGACAAATGCTGCCTTTGCACAAAAATGGGACTGGAGAACTTTAGGCTGCAATAATATCAAATCAGGCAGTGCAGTATGAAAGCATTATTCCATTTTAATTGCATATTGTCTTTGTTTGGCTGAGGTTGTGGCTGCCGCAGCAAAGGCGTTGACACCAGCTTCAGTTGGGCCGTGGCAGGCGGTCACAGTAATCAACCACAACACACACGCACTCAATGGGAACTATACAATCAATATTACAAAGTCAGTCCCTTCTTGCAAACTAATTGAGACTTCTCTTCTTCACAACCAGGATTTGGTCTGAGCGCCGCCTCGTTCTCCGAGCTCACCTATAGTGGTGAATGTCCTCAAAGGACTTGGTGTTGTTGATGGCGAAGACGCAGAGGAAGCCCTCCCCTGTCCTCATGTACTGATCCCTCATGGCGCTGTACTCCTCCTGACCTGCAGTGTCCAGGATATCCAGCAGGCACGTCTCTCCGTCAATCACCACCTGCTTCCTGTACGAGTCCTGGATGATGAGGAGAGTGACCGACGAGTTAATATAGATTTAAAATAGAATCTACAAAACTTATTTTGTAATTTTGAAAATCACATTCCCTTGAATTGTTTGTAATTGATGAGATCAAAATAAAACACCAGAATTCACAACAATGGTGTGAATTTAAAATGAATTGTAAATGGCACAATAAATTCCAAATAATTAATTCCCTGACCAGTATTGTAGTACATACAGTACGCAAAGACCGAAAAGAAACTTTATTTAACAATCACGCACCTAATGCATTGAAATTGTTTTTCCTGAACATTTTCGCTTCACAATAACTTGTTAATTGCCCCGCTCATCCTGTAGCAGGGCAATGACCTTTCCCACCGGTCTAAAAATATATTGTTTCCAGTTCCACCGCGTCACCAAAGTGTTGCAGCTTTTCCTCACACTCACTGATGGACACACGGATGGAGAGAAAAAATAATTCCTGATAGTGACCCGGCAGATAATGTTCTCTTTAGATGCCAGCCATCCCGTATTCAAATGATCTTTAATGGAAGCCTAACCTGCCGCAGCGGATCGATAATTAATGCATAACAACAGTGACAATGTGTTCAGTCTGGACCACTTGGAAAAGAAGTCGAGCAACAGACATGAAAAGTGTTTAAAAACCTGTTTGGCATATTTTTTTTAAACCCGTAAAACCTGCTGTAACTTCTTTTTTTCCTCCAAGGAGTTTCTCCCTGTTCTGCTCCCATAATAACATAGACACAAATACTTTGACACGGTCAGAGACTTGGCACGCTGTCACACACACCAATACTTGTACAGACAGGTATTCTCCTTACCTCAATGGTGGGGTCATATTCATCCACAAAGTGGTTCTGGATGAGCTGAATGGTCAGTGCGCTCTTGCCAACGCCTCCAGCTCCCACCACTACCAGTTTATATTCTGTCATGATTTACCTGCAGGACAGACAAGCAGAAAACACACTCAACTTCTGCATCAACGCTTTAAAAGTTTCTAAAAGACATTCAAACTGCACTAAACTTATTATCTTTACGAATAGTTTTTTTTTCTGCTAAAAGGCAACATTTTTTGACCTTCATTTCAAGTTGTCACTTCCCAAAATGCATCCTGGTTACTGAGTAACGGAAAACAATTGTGTGCATCTAAAGCATTTTCAGTGTTTGTGCCTTTGAGCCAAGTGAGTGATAGAGGCAAATTTACAAACTTTATTTTCCACTAGAAACTGTACTTTTTTCAATTGAACATATGATAAATCATCTTGAACAATTATCAAAACAGAAGTTGGAATTAAAGCACAAGTACATGTACATGAACAAGTATAATGAATAAGTATGAATACAATTACATGAATAAGTACATGTACATATTTTGCGATTTGTAACATGTCAAAAAAAAGACAATTGATTTGATTATTAAAAATTCCAACTTGATAACTAAAAACTTCATTCTTGTTGCATGCTGGATCTATTGTATAACTTTAAGACCTAAGGCCTGCAACAAGATAGATGCCCATAAACCCAGTGGTAATACTGGCGTGTCCAGGTCTGGGTGGTGTTGTCCCGAGCAGCAGCAGCAGCAGCAGCAGCAGCATACACACAAGTCCAGGCAGAAATCTATGAGATGCATTAAGGCTCCAGAATTGACAAATGACTGTGGGACTCGGTGGTGTCTGTCTGCTTTGTGAAGGAGCAGCCATCAATAGTGGCAGCTGGCCTTTTCATAAGTTCCAGTGCATGCTGCTCGGAGCGCCGCAGGGCCTGCAGTCAGGGAGGAGTACCTCCCAATATTACTGCCTTCTCTTACACAAACAAAAAAGGAGAATGTGGTTCGATAAGTATTTGGCTCACAGTTACGCTTTTACACTTTCAAACAAAATGCTGACTCTGTGTACAACATGTTACTGCGAAGGTGTTCAGTCCATTAGGGCATTATCTTATCTGTATCAGATAAGGGCAGAGGGCATTCCAGCAGACACTAGAAAGATTTCTGTGACAAGCTTGCCATGCCTGCACGAATGCCATAATTTTAATCTGACAAAGGGAAAGTGCGTGAGAATAATCAACTTCGCAGACACTCTTAACACCTATTTGGGGGAATATGTTTACTTCTTAGTAAATCTATTCTCATGTCATGACTCATTATGTTTCTAGTACTATGGGATGAATGTGGTATATTCAATGTGCATGACCACAGTCTGAGATTGAAGTTATGGTGCCATTTCCAGAAAGAATATGCAAGTCTTACTAATTATGTGATATCATCCCAGGGCACTTTCATATTGCCTGCATGACTAATAATACGGATATATATATTTACATAATGAAAACTCAGCCCTGAGGACAATCAGGGCTGAGTTTGTGTTGGCACAATTTTACAACTCTATAAATTAAACCCACCTTATGACGTTAACGATTATTTCTGCGCATTGGTTTATCTGAGGTAAAGGATTTACATCGACCTTCCTTTCCATTACCAGCTTAATCCAATATGACAGAGCAGGCGGTTAGTTAGGGGACGGGAATTTAATTTCAATCCACCGAATCTTTTCAGACTGCGGGGCTGCCAGAACGGTTGAGAGAGAGTGAAACCCTCCGAGCCCCGAGTTTCAATAACCTGGCCGCCGCTGCTGTGCTGTTAGCTCGCTAGGCTGTGTAGCGCGGTGCGGAGCCTCCAAAGTAGCGCTAAATAGCGCCAGTGTGCTAACTGAGTGTGCTACACAAAAGTTATTCATTAATGTGCCACAGTCAGCACCGCGCAACCCGGAAAGAGTCGCTCGTTTTCATTCAAAGTCGAAGGGAAGAGATTTTGAAGTCGCCATTGACAAGCTAGCCCAAAGGTCTGCAGTGCAGGGCCGCCCGGGCGGCGAACAACTGGGCGTAGTTTAGAGTCGCGGTGAAAATAATGTATCTGTTCCAATTTACGCAGCTTTACGGTTCAAAAACAGCGGACGCCCCGAGCCGTTCGGCAAATAAAAGTGGTGTAAAGTTGCGCGGAAGCCCAAAAGCGACACACACACACACACACACGAAGACACGACATCCATTTGTTTTACCTTTTGGCGAATGGAGTTCCGCGTCCGAAGTAGCGACCAAACGAGTCAGGCTGATAATCCTCTGCTTTCACACGATCTCTGCATTTCCTATTTCACACCGAATCGCACGCATATACAGACGATCAACCTCGTTCCCCAGAAGCCGAGTGGAACATTGGAAGAATGGGCAAATTAATCGATTGAACTTTCCATTTGGCGAGCGTCAGGCCTAGCTGTTCAGGTTGGCCTCCTTTAAGCGAATATGGGCGGATACCGGGGCACTCTTTACCCAGAAATCATAGCTGGAGATTTCAGCCGGTTAGAGCCACATCCCTCCACTCAGCCCAAACAAGGAAAAATGACTCGCTATTTTATCTTCCCAATGTTTATTTATGTTATTCACTACTTTAAAAAAATATATATATAAAAAAAGTTTGTGGAGGCATCATTTTGCCGCATGTGTTGTGTTGAAAAAAAACTTTATTTTTGTGTCTTTTTTTTATACTGTAATAATTTCTTAACACAATCGTACTGCAAAGCACCCAATGTGTTTTTACGAGAATATGTAGGTGACTTCAACGACTGAGCATTTCGTGTTGTTGTGTTCAGAACGGCTCCTTTCAGCCCGACAGTCTCCTTCCCATGCCTGTTGTAAAGTCAACAAAGCCTAGGGGGCGACTCCCCTTTATATAGGCTCTAAATATAACTGACGTTGGCTGGAGGGACGTCATTCCCAGGCAAGGAAATGATTTGGCAATCCCTTGTCAGTTTTCCAAATGTCTCGCGAGGCCGCCTACTGCGCAGACTTTGCGCATAAACGGCGCAACAACAACCAAAAAAAATCCCAACGGAAAGCGATACCTCAAACAAATAGGTGTCCGTGCTAACTGGAGAAA
Organism: Nelusetta ayraudi; assembly: GCF_046127955.1. NCBI lineage: Eukaryota > Metazoa > Chordata > Actinopteri > Tetraodontiformes > Monacanthidae > Nelusetta > Nelusetta ayraudi. The sequence goes on from NW_027466222.1 coordinate 353,505, forward strand.
AACTTTCAGATGGGATAGGGATTGATTTAAAAAAAAAAAAGATTTTAAAAAGCTCATTTATTGAGTTTTAGTTTAAGTTTTAGTTCGAGGAATGTCTTTTCAAAGACACAGTAACTTAGACCATAAAAAGTTGCTGACAGAATATCTGGTCATCTAATTGAAAAACGCAAGCGAAATGTTTAAAATAAATGAATAAAAAAAATATAACGATTCAATATTTTCCACGCATCAGACTCGCTAGAGGTCACTGTTGTCGCTCTGCGTACTCAGTGAGCTGTTCGACGTTCATGTTGACAAACTACGATGACCTGTTACAGGAAAGGCACTTCTGACTTTTAGTCCCACATGCTGGTTACAACACCCGCTCTGAAAGTTGTGCCATACTCATGTAACTTTAAATTTATAAAGAGATGTTTCAAAGACTTGGGTTACTGGCTGTTGATGTAAAACCGTACATACGAGTATAGCATGACGTTAAACGTATCATTAAAAGTCCTACAAATCAACCATATTTGTGTAAAAGAAAAAGAAAGACGGCAGCGAAACTTCAGACCTGACTGACCAGATCCAACTGAACATTCAATATGATGCTTGTGTCACAAGGGGGCAGTAAGTCTCCATTGGTTCAACTGCCACATGCCTGTCAACTACTCCAGCTGATGCAGAGCGATTTTCGATGCATTTTTTTCCGATGCATGTGAACGTGGGTTCTTATTAAATGAACTGTCGAGATCTTATCTAATAAACGGGGAAACTCGTTGCATTTGCTGTTCAACAATATGCAGTTCTCGTGCCTTGAAGTTATATATATTTTTTTCAATTATAGTTTCAAAACAATTGAGTCATTCTGTAGATAAAGAAGTGTGTGGTATCTTCTATATATTTGATCTGTTATTTTCCAACTTATTTATATGTGCTGTACTAATACAAAAAAAAACAACTTGCACGTATAAATTCTAAAAAAAAAAAAAATTCTAAAAAAATGTCTTCCTCTGTGGAAGCCGAGAGACTCTTCAAAGTTTTGTTGTACTTGCATAATAACAATAATGATGTTGCATTGCAACTGGTACTGTGCACCTGGCTGGCTGACCCTGACTCCTACTACTACGACTACTACTACTATTACACAACTTGCAGAACATGCATCGATTTTCAAAGACACTTCAGACACCAACATCAGTTCCCTTTGTTTGGCTAAGACGCTTGACCACCAGTCTGTTGGTGATGACAGATGTGACAAAGACAGAGAGACTGAAGGATACATTGTTGGAGGAGGCGGGAAGAGGAAGATGTTCTCAGAAGAAGGTGGAGGGCAGGCAACCAAAGTTCTATTGTCCAGTAACATACCCGACTGGTGTCTGTGTCAATGACAGGGTTGCCATTCTCACTGTTTTGAGCCACAAGACTATAAAAAATTATTTTTGATACTCTGGTTTGAAGGCCCGAGAACCACATAGTGCTCCTTTAAAAATAAGCAATACAGTGCAGACTGTTATTACTGTGCTATTGCAGTCACCAACTAACCAAGTCAGTATTAAGCCTTTTTATCCTAATTAGGGGTTTAAAATACTTCAAAAATGTGCATTGTGGATGTACCTTATCCCCTCAGCTGCTGTCAGTTCTTCATTTGTCTTCTTCGGCGGAATCGGGCAGGGTTTTCCTTCTCTTGTTCTTTTGCCATGTTCTCCAAACTGGAGGTGCGTTAATGTGTCTGTGTGTGTGTCTGTGTGAGTCCTCTGTGAGATGCTGTGCTCGACGAAAAGTTGCCTCCCCCTCCCCTCGGAGTGTATTGCAGCTTTAAACAGTCCACAATGCCTTGCGGTGTCCCACTTCCAATGCGATGTATTTACCAGCAGGAGTCATGAAACAAGCAGAGGGGCATTTTCCGCAGCTGCTGCTGCTGCTGCTGCTGCTGCTGGAGACCGCAGAGCACCAACGCACGTAGAAGGACACACGCAAACTTTCCAGCAGAGGGACTGGAAAGCCAGAACCGTCCGTTCTGCGTCTGGACCTCCAGTCCGCTGCCCTCTGCAGTCTGCGACCAGCGGCACTTTTGTCGCAGTTGCTTGGAAGTGATTTAGTGGCGAGTTGCGAAGGACCGTTTTCCTCCCTTTCCTAGCGGAATTCTCGCCTCCACCGGGTTGTTTTTCCACGGTAAACTTCAGTCGCAGGAGGGGAAAACACCGAGTTCCGTTCGCAGCACCGAGGTAAGAGCGACCCAGCCGGCCGGGGGCCGATGGTTCCGCACCTCATCCCGCCGTAGTTCCCAGTCGGAGATAACGGGAAACATTTTTCTCACTCGTGGAAACATAGTTGCGAGCCCGGACTATCGCCATTTCTTCAGCGTCGTCCCACTTCGACACCGACGCCTGGAAGAGGGGAGCTGGGAGGGTAACAATGGGCCGGATATGTCGGGTTTAAAGCCCCCAGAACGCGGAGCTGGAAGGCTACATATTGGAATCCAGAGTGATTCCAAAGCTGCGGTACTATTGTGAGGATTCAGACTTTTCTCCACACGCCTATTGTTCGTGTTTATAGCCTCTTTTGCAAATTATTGAAGCTAATCATCGGCGTCTCTGCATCTTGTCTTACAAGCTCTCTCTCACTCACAACAACGCATTAGAGATTTTAACACTAGGGAGTTGCAGTTGTTCTGTCAAAGCGTCGTGACTTAAACCAGGTGATGTAAGACCAACCTGTAGAGCAGGACTTCCAGACAAGTTTTTTTTTTTTTTTTTTCAAATCTGATTAATCTAATGTATTGCAACATCAAAAGAAGCCCCGCACAGTTTCTCAAAGCCTGGGTGACTCCTTATTTACATGAGTTCTCTTGCATCAGCAGCAACCCAAAACATTCCAGCCACCCACCGAAACTCACAAAAGCTTGTCAGCCAAATCTTTGAAGATTCAAAACAAACATCATCAAACGACTTTGGTGAAAGTCAATTATAAAAATATGTTGCCTTTGATTGGCTGTTATGAACATGTTGAGTCAAGTTTGGTTGATGTTGTTTGTTTTGGTGTTTGAGTTTCTCCCTAATGGTGGAGGATTGACTGCACAGAGCTGCTGTTAAAAGTGGGGGTCGGCCTCAAGCTTCATGTAAAGTCGACTTTAGTGCGGCTGCCTTTTGAGCAGGTGCAAACAAACAGTTCCATATCTTTAAATGCTTGTGTGCACGAGAGGGATTTGGCACCAGATGAAGTTTCACAGACTGCTGTGACATGTAAATCTTGAGGGGCCTCTTGTTGCCCCGCTGCGTTGCTGCAGCTCTATTGCCGTGCAGCAGCAGCAGCCTGCTGCCTGGCCTGATGGCTCCTGAGCACTGAATATAGTCGGGGAACAAAGGCTGTATTATTGCTGGCTGAACGTGGTGTCCAGATGTTTAAGACTCTTCCATCCCCGAACACCCAAATAGGGGGTTTAACATCAGCCAGGCTGCCATGTGAGAAAGGGTGCCTTGCTGAAGGGCAGGGGCTGCTGGAGTTAGAGCTGTGATGTTTTTGTCTGTAGCGTGACAAGGTTTAATCCCAGATGATCTTTCAATTAAAGCTAAAGTGAAAATTTGCTGAAACTTGCAAAAAAAAAACAAAAAACCCAGTGAAACTAAATTGGTCAGGACTTATTTGGGATGATTTACTCTGTTGATCTTACTGCTCTAAGTTGGAGGAATGAATCTCCTTTAAAGGTCGGATATTGTGCAAAAAAAAAGGCCCGTCACTGAAATCCACAGAAATGAGAATTCTTACCCTCTCTGGCTTACTACATTCTCCAAAATGTGTGCTAAATCAGATGTAGAGGTCAGCCGACTCTGATGTCAGCCAGTAGAAACGTGTGCTTCTGTTACACGATTCTGTATCGAGAGAGCTGAAATGCGACCTTACTGAAGATCAATTTTTTTGTGAGAATGGTGAGATTATTTCCCTTTTGCCTTGCCACCAACATCACAAAGCAGTCATGGCACGTTGCTTTCTCACAGCCTAGGAATGCATATCCTGAACGTTATCAGATTCCACTCCACAGGATCAAGGCCGCTTCCCTGGCAAACACTCTCAGCCCTGCTCCGCAACATTAACATTTATAGAGGCTCTTACACAGATGCTCAGGAGTGCATCTCTGTGCGCTTCCCATCGCAAGCTTGTGACCAAACGTATTGCCAAGTATGCATGCAAGTCTTGCATTAACGTAATTGTATGTATGTAGTGTGGGTTGGCCCAGCGTTAATACTGCGGTTGCAGCATTTGACTCCTGAATAGCCAAAATTAAGGAGAGAATCCCTGAGTTACCTCAAACTGTGTCGCCACAAGAACAGCAACAGTAAAGCAGCAGCTTCTTCCTTTGCTCACTGGTTCACAGCAGATCTGCTACCAATTACAGCAGTGTATAAATTGCTTTTAATTACATATTGCTGTGGAGCGAGTGTAATTCCAAGAATTTGGTGAGCTGTCAGTTGCGTGGATGAGACACTGGAACGCCTATTTGATCAACCTGATGACTGTCCTCCCCTATGACAGTGTCGCATTTCAGAGGCATGTTGGTTTATAGATTGTGTACTTGGATAGTTGAGTCGAGTCAGGAGACCTTTATTATTCCCTGGAGGGTCAATTAGATTCACAGTCGGCATCCACTCAGCAATCAATAAATTGGAAGTAAGAGCAAAAGGCAGCAGCCAACCTTGATACATTTCATATTGTGGCAAACAATCGTGTGTGTGTGTGTGTGTGTGTGTGTGTGTGTGTGTGTGTGTGTGTGTGTGTGTGTGTGTGTGTGTGTGTGTGTGTGTGTGTGTGTGTGTGTCAGCAACTTGTACAAGATGGCTGCTTGGCTTGAGTTCCCTGTGAACTTGGTTCTTTTCCCTTCATTTTCTTGTTTTTTTTTTTATGTAACGGACGTCCCGTTCAGTTTACCTCAGATGTCGTCTTGCTCAGCAAACCGCCGAACGGCTCCGTCCTCGGGTCACTCAGTCGCTACGACGGAGGTTTCAGTCTCTCGAAGCAAAAGTCCTCCAGGGTTTCCTTCACCGTGCTCTGTGGAAACGGTGCGTTGTCGGCACTGATCGCCCACAGGAGCATATGGCGGGCTGTTTACACCAGCAGCCAGGCGAAAGTGCTCTTCCTGCCAGCCCGGTGCGCTCATGTAGACCAGGAGGAGCTGTTGGCCAGGCCGCTGCTCACACACCCCACCAGTCTGGAGAGGAATGTGTTCTCAAGTCAAAGCGAAGAGAAGAGAAGACGTTCTGATGGAGCTTGACCGTTCGCTACCCATTGATCGTCCGGAGGCGGAGGTCGAGCAGAGCCGACATGATGTTAAGCCCCTGTTTGCTGCGTGGTGAAATGCCTCTCTGGCACACAGTGAGCAGCAGAGCTCAGGGAGTGGGCATCTCCCCAGACCGAGGCTTTGGGAGGCCAGAGGAGCCCAGGATGGCACCTTTCCACCCACCACTCAGCCCAGGATATCATTATTTGGGCTTCCTTGGTTAATGTTGGTGAATATATATAACTGTTATTGGTCTGGTGGCATGTAGAAAAGTCTCACTGAGTCAAGTTGTGCCTTTGTAAGAAAGAAGATCCCGAGCAGAATCTGTGTATTTTTCTTCTCGTGTTTTTTATTATTTATTTTTGATTGTTTATTTTTTTGAGATTTGACTGGATTTTAATCAAAACACTGCGCAGTATCCCAGGCAGTGCTGACACCATGTTGTTATAGGGAGTGTTTTTTGGCACTCTCCCTGTACCACTTCAGTGTAATAAAACCCCCACCCCCCTCAGCTGATTCACTTTGCCTGTTTTGCATCAAGTCCCGGTCTGACGCTGTCCCCACATTCCCTCCTGGAAAAGAGCTCATCAGGAATGGCAGCCGGTGTTCCGGGTCGCAGCAGAAAACCTTCGCAGTGTGCCTTTGTTTGACAAATTTTCTCCCCGTCCTCCAGCTCTTTATACCATTTAAGGGAAGTCTGAGGCAGCCAAGAATAGAGTGATCAAGAGTCAGCCCCTCGCCAAGCTGCCACCCTGGCACTGGCAATACACACAGTCGACGTGTAGGAATAACATTTAACGAGGGAAACATGCCGTGCATTAGTGCATACAGGGTGTAATTAACGCTTTGATTTGAAGCCCTAATCATAAAAATGCATGTGACTTAATTGCACACTGAGCTAAAGCGATAAGTCGGTTCACGGCTACGGCAGTTAAGTGAGAATTAAAAACTGTGTGAGCGCTTTAATCCATACTGAACTTGTCAACAGAAAATGATTCTCACTGCCTCCAACTGCTCTTTTTCACTTATTGCTTCTTATTCTGGGCTGCGGGCTAATTGAAGCCAAACAAGCAATTTAAATCTGTCACCTTGGGACTCGGGAAGCCGTGATGATTATTTTCTTAATAAAGAAAATGAACTGACTCACACAACCCAGCTCGGAATTTAATAGGTGGAGCTTAGTTTGCGCGCTTAATTCAGTGAATATGACTTTGCAGCTCCGTCTCCTGTCTTCTGAATATGGACAAAAGTATTTGGGAGGCTGCTGTGGATGACTTTGTGAATGTGCACAGGGAATATGCAAGCTTGTGGGGGGGGAGGTGTGATGGCCGGGGGGTTGGGGAACAAAAGGGCCTTTTGACTGGAGGGAGAAGGAGCAGTGAAGGTCAGATGAATGGAGAGCGATACGGATCTGATCATTCTCTTCTGGCACGTCGACCTTCAAGGACATTCTGAAGGATCGGCTCCCATCGACGGATGTTTCCCACTCTGTGTTAATGTGCCGGCTGATCTTTAGTTTATTTATACATAAATGCTTTGTCCATGTTTTTAATTTGAGCGGTGAGAATGTCTTGAAGCTATTTCCAGACACCATTTGGGCATGAAACATTTCTCAACAGTGAGATGACGGTCCAGCATTCCAAGGCAACGACACATCCTACATCCTTCCTCCCCGTCCGCTGCTCACCCGTCTGTCTAAGCCTCTTTACTGGCAGCCTGGAGTGAACTTTCTCCGTGAGGCTCAGCGCTGTGATACCACAGTGGTTGGAGCCGCCTCTCCACTCCCCTTTTCAAGAGCCAAGTCAGCAAAGATAGCAACCCCCATAGTGCCCAAAACATATGGCATCGTTAGGAGAAGATTTTAGTCTGTGCAAGGGGGAGCATTTTCCCAAGAACCTGTGTTTTGTTTGTTTTTTGACCAGGCCGGCCGTGTGCTTCATTATCCTTCAAAGATGTTAAAATCCCAGTTTGCTCCGTCATCAGAAACTTTTATTTACGCAGGAACCAGGACGACCCTAGCCAAGCCCCTTTATCAGCGCAGAGAGGAAGCTGTGTCTTGACCACTCGGTCTCCTTCCAGTGTAATTAAGAAGTCCTTGACATTTTGGTGCATCGTCTACCTGAGCTGTCACGTCACGTGGAGCTCGTACATGGAGGCCGAACAGCGTCGGTACAGCAGCATCTTGCTTTGCCCAACTACAGCTGGTTGTGACATCATTCCATTCACTCTGAATTCCAGTTTCTGGGGATAATGGAATGCACCGTCAGCACAGCTGTACCCTCTCTGCAACCTGCCGCGCAACACAACATGACGCAAACTTTTCCTTTTTCTGGCCAGCGGCGCGGTGACGACCCGGGGTCTTTGATTCTGGCCCTTCCACTGAACACAATCCACTGTTTCCCTCCACAACTCCCAGGACAACAAGGGCAAACAGAGCAGTCCAGCATGTGGAGCTGGAGGTTGATGGAGCGGTGACTGCAGTGCGTGCCGTGGAGATCCACTAACAGCAGTAACCGTTTTGCAAAGCGACTGTGGGTGTATTAGCTTTGAGTCAGTCTGCCGGGATTGCGGCTGTGCAAACTTAATGGCTAAAGCCAATTCTGGATATTTTATTGTGTGTATGTTACTGGCTGCACCAGTGTTTTGGAAGGGGAATAGGAAGCCAAAGCAGAACACAACAGTCGCACAAGAAAAACAAAACAGCCTCAGTCCAGAGCGTCACCCTCCTGCCTGCTTTTACTTATTTTTGTAAGTGAACCCCCAACCCCCCCCCCCCCCCCCCCCCACAAATCCCCCTTCCTACGTGCGTCTCTGTGTTACTCGGCCCATCTTCCTGCTCTCTCCTCGCTGTTTTTATGTAACTCTCAACACAAACGCAGGGACTTCCTGGGGATGTCAGCTGGCAGCCTGTTTCTGCTCACCCCGAGTGTTATGCACCTTTTCATAGAAGAACAAAATAACAGCCTCATGGCCAGCTGGGCCTGGCAGGCCTGCCTGTGTGAGGGATTTTGTTTTTCAACTGGATGGTTCACTATGATGAAATCGCTTCTCGCTCATTTCACCAGTAAATCATATCAGTTAGTTGGTATTCAAGGGTTTGAGTATCTGTTAAGAGCCTTTCCTTTAAGGAAGCAGCTCTGCAAAAGTTGCCTTGAGCACATCCTGAGTAACTGTTTCCTGTTTTCCCCCCTGATTCCTTTTCTTCTGCTCTCAGTGAAGTAGCCAGAGGGGCTCGAAGCTGCCCAGCACCGCTGGAGTCTTCAATAATGTCGGGGCCGGCAAACCTCAACTGGCCCCCTCGCTTCTGACCCAACATGGAGCTCAAGGTCTGGGTGGATGGGGTCCAGAGGGTGGTGTGCGGGGTCACCGAGGCAACCACCTGCCAGGAAGTGGTGATCGCTCTGGCACAAGCCATAGGTACGTTTCTCCCTTATCTGAAACACATTATTTTAACCCGGCTGTAATTAACTCCCACTCAGGTCTCTCAGCGTGATGACTTTACTAGATGACTCACGCAAACGGGAATCATTCATTCAATTCTTTGTTCAACTTATCCCAAAGTTTCTGTTTGGAAACGTACGTTTTAATGAAAGCTTTTTTTTAAGAATTCTTTTTTTAAAAGCGTCTCCCTCCAGCCCGTCGTTCTGGCCACACCGCCGTCATTCGAGACACATTTAGTTGCGCCAGTTTCAACGGAAACATTAAGTGACCGTTTCCCTCTCTTTGTTGCCAAATTCCTGATCCACTTTGTTATTGTTCCCAGACTGGTAGATATAAATCTAGAGTCCTGGTGGAATTCACGCAACACAGTTCGCTTGAAAAGGGCGGAGGCAGCGGGGCTGCTGGCAGCAGTTAAAGCAGCCGAGTGAAGGCGGCCGATGCCAGCGTACGCTAACACTTACAGCGTGTTCCCCTGCGCCTCCGCAGAGCAGAGGGAGATGTGGAAGGGGTGCAGCCTTTCATCGAGCCACGCGCTCCTCAAGCCGCCGTCCTGATGGAGCTTCAAGGCTCTCCCCAAATGTCAGCGAGCCTTTTGCGCCTTCCTATCAACTAAACACGTCTCCTGCCTGCACGTTAAGACCCTGCTGCGATACGGTGGATCCCAGTCAAAGGCTTCCACTGCTACTCACTTGTATGCGAGTGAACCCCCCCCCCCCCCCCCCCCGCCCCCACACCCCCTACCCTTTCCCATATGGCTTCTTCAATAACAGGGGCATTTGCTGTATTGACATCACTTCCCACAAAAGCGCTGGGTAGGAGGAGGGGAAAGTCTGAGTCATCCCTCAGTCTGCTGCCAAACTGAGAAAGCAGCACTTGTGAGCCCCTTCCTCTCTGCCTTTTATTTCTAAAATTATACTCACCAAATTACATGGCCGCACATAAATACGCTCCTTTGTATTCGGCTGCACTAAAGACTTCTGCCGCGGTTGCCGCACGCCTTCCCCACTCATGAAGCAGTTTCATTCTTTGCATGGTGCAGGTCATACACAATGTGAATGGTTTTGCATTCTGCAAAGAGAGAATAAAGGAATGACAAAAAAAATGGCCAGTATTGCAGACCTCTGCAGCTTTACACCGTCTTTCAGCTGACTGCTCTGTTTTTCATGCGGCGGCTGTTTATTTTCCGCGTTTGACACTGAAGGCGTGGATTTGGTAGAGAAAACCCTCCGAGCTGCTGCGATGAACTCAACTCGCACCATTTGATAGCAGAATCCAGAGAAGCCTAACGGTCGGTAATCAAAAGAAAATAGCTCGCAATGTGGTTCTGATTAAGCAAATTTTGTTTTCACAAAATGAAGGTCAAGCGTTTGTTGATTTGCTGTTTATCTAATGAGAGAAATGCAGCATAACAGACCTTGACTCTTAACAGGATGACGTGTTCTGCTGGGTTTTCTTCTTATTTCTTCTTCAGTTTTGAATCTTTGCTTGGACATAGCACAGCTGTGTGACTGCAAGTTAGTTCTGGAATCATTCCAATCCCTCGTTGCTTGAAAGGAACTTGGATAAAAGTTGTCAGTGTCGGTGCAGTTGACCGCAGACGTGCTAAAAGTTTTTCTGTTGTGCCTCCAGGTCGCACTGGCAGATACACGCTGGTGGAGAAATGGCGGGACACTGAGCGCCACCTGGCTCCCAACGAGAGCCCTGTGGCCTCTCTCAACACGTGGGGCCAGTACGCCGGCGACGTCCAGCTCATCCTGCACCGCACGGGCCCCTCCCTGACCGAGCGGCCCCCCTCGGAGGGACCCCCCCTCAGGGGGCCCGAGCGTGGGCTTCACCGACAGAGCCTCCCCCCCCTCGCCAAGCTCCGCCACCCCAATGACCGCTCGCTGCGCCGCCGCGAGCCACGACGCAAGTCTCTGACCTTCACCGGGGCCCCCAGGGGCCTCAGGGAGATCCTGGGCGGGGGTCGGCTGGGCGAGGCCGAGGCCAAGCGGAGGCTCCTGCAGGGGGGCGGCGGGGGCCACCACCATGTGGGGCCGCCGCCACTAGGCACGGCGTCGCCTGGCCTGTGGGCCTGCCGCATGGAGGACCTGGTGAGGCTGGTGGGTCTGCAGCGGGAGACCCTCAACGTGCTGGAGACCAAGCTGGAGTCCTACGAGGCCGAGCTGCAGGTCTTCGCCGAGGGGAAGGGCGGCCGAGGGGCAGGAGGCTACGGCGGCCCCGACCACGGGGCGGCGCTGACGGAAGAGATTGTGAGGCTGGAGAAGCACCTGAGGAAGAGCGAGGTGGAGATGGAGGAGGAGGAGTTCTGGGCGACTGAGCTGCAGATTGAGCTGGAGAGCGAGAGGCAGCTGGAGGAGCGGCTGCAGGAGCTGCGAGGACGCCTGCAGGGCTGTGAACTTGACATTGAAGAAAAGTTGGCAATGGTACAGGTGTGCTATAATTGGGAGGTTCGGGGCGTATTGAGGGGAATCAGCTAAAATAGATTTAAGTGCTGAAGCTGGGTACTTTAGATCCATTGGTTTTTAACATTAATCAATCTTTTGTTAAAACCTAAACTTGTCAGTCCGTGTATGTTGTTTAGGGGGGATGTGAAATATTTGTACATGTGAAACACACACAAACATGTGCGTGTTTGTTTTTTTCTTTTAATGCTGATTGTTTTTTTCGCTCCCTCAGAGTATTGAGGCGGGGCTGGAGGAGGAGCGGCTCCAGAGGGAGCGGCAGGAGACTCAGTGGGTCAGTGAGGCAGAGGCTCGGGCTCAAGTCCTCAGAGTCAAAACAGAACTGAAAGCCCAGGAGAGACAAGCCGTCCAGCTGGAGAGCAGCTGCAGAGCTGTGGAGAGGTCCCTCGGACAGAGCAGCAAGAAACTGCAGGTGAGACGAGTTCAGGTGCTTCTGTGTCTCTAGCTGCAGTTCCATCACCCCTGGAATTGCACAAAACCTAAACGTGGCAATTTAAAAACTGGTCATGGAAACGCAGCCAGTGAGTCTTGCAGTCTGAGTTGACAATCACACACAAGATGACCCAGCGTGTAATCTGTGGCAGATTGTCGATTAGCAAACTGACGTGCGTGCGTGCGTCATGCCAGTGGGTAAGAGTCTCTGTGTTCCACTGAAGGACATGCAGCACGAGCTGGAGCTGCTGACCAAGGAGCTGAGGCAGGTCAACCTGCAGCAGTTCATCAAGCAGACCGGCACCAAGGTCACCGTGCTGCCCGCTGAACCGGCCGAGGACGAGGGCACACACACCAGTCGCAGTATAGGTAATACTAGTAACACACCACTGCATTGTCAGTATGACCAACACTTCAACCCCACAGAGGAGCTTCAGTTCAAATGGCAGCTGCCACATTCAGCGTTCTGTCCACACACAAGCTCTTACCTTTACTTGCACACAAAGTTCATTGGTGGATCCAAGTCCTCCTCATCTCCATTGGCTTTTTAAAGTCTGTCTGTCTCAGTGGAGATGATTGTCAGGGTTGAAGAAAAAAATCCAAGGATAGAAATTCACCACAAATTCATAACTAAACAGACAGCTGTTGTGCACTTGACTGTGTGAGTAGAAGAAGAGCAAAGGCAGGAGAAGACTCAAACCGATTCATGGGCTCGTGCAGGCCCCCTTCAGTGTGGGAGAGGTACTGTTTGCTTCCCCGTCTGCTGTCATTGGGCTTCTGTCGGTGTGTCCACGTGAAATACATTGACCATCCAATAGAAAGGAATTATAATTAATAATATTGCAGTGGTAACAAGCAGTGAGAAGGCAAACGATACACGCTTGCAATGATCCACATCACCGTGCTGGGAGATGATGACGCTGAAGGTCTAACAGCAATGTCAAGGTGGGAGTGATGGGTCACTGTTTGCAAGCAAAGAGTGCAAGTGGGCGCTCGCACGTGAGGAATCTTTTAGCTCCATTTTTAGACGGAGGAGTGGATGTGCAGACACCTGGCACTTTTTGTTTTATTTTTAGCCCATGCTTTTGCACCAGGGGCCGACTTGGAAGAGTGCAGGCAGGAATTACAGCCCCATCAGCTTTGAAATTGCACGCTGCGAGGATAAATGTTGCCCATTGCATTTGGTCCACACAGGAGACACTCGACGTCCCTCTGATTGAAGTGCAGTTTGAGTCGGCCTGTGCAGTAGGAAAGTCATTCCCCTCCATCAGCCACTTATTATATTTTTCTCTCTGCCGTCTCAACAGCCTGCTGGGGGAAAATGACGTGCGCCTGAGTGCCAGCGCGTTTGAGGAAGGAGGGAGATAATGAGCAGTGTGTGTGTGTGTGTGTGTGTGTGTGTGTGTGTGTGTGTGTGTGTGTGTGTGTGTGTGTGTGTGTGTGTGTGTGTGTGTGTGTGTGTGTGTGTGTGTGTGTGTGGGTGGGGGCGGGGGGGATTTTAGTTTTGATTTAAATCACTCAGTGGAAATGAGAGTCTCCAGGCCAACAGCGCCGCACTACAGGCAGGGCTGACGCCATTTGTTCAGCATACTTCCTCTGTCCATCACTCTGTCCATCACTCCATCCTTCATGCTGTCCATTTGTCACACGTTCAGCACTTTCCTCAGTAATTGGTTTCAAAGCGCCGCTGTCGGTCAGGAGACGAGCACACAGATATTCAAGTGAACTGAGCTCTATAGAAATTAAGTAGAGCAGTCAGACGGAGGCTGGCTCGGTCAGCTCGCACATGATGATGGGACATTCAGCGTTATTATCGACATGGAGGCACTTTGAGTAACTATGTGCTGCAACCAGGAACAGGATCGATTGCATGAAACAGAATCAAAAAAGAGAAACGTTAATGGACAAAAACAAAACCTTCCACCTTTTTGAGGCAGGAACAATTCAAAAGTGCGTGTTCACATCTCACATTGACTGAGTTTCACTGAGTTCTATTTCACTAAAATGTCATCAAATGATGTTATCAAATAATGGACGTACTCATATCATTTGTTTGCCTTCCAGCTCGTGAGTGAAAAAATATGGAAAATATTTGGAATACAGTAACGCTCAGTCAATCTACTAAATCACTCAACACTGCCCCCTGGCGGTGTTTTAGCAGAATTAGAATAATAAAGCGTTCTAGTTTGTTTTTTTTAGCAGCAGACATGAAAGAGAATATTGAGCCCTCTGTTTAAAGTATCTGTCTGACTGGGAGCTTGTTGGGTGTAGTCAGCAGAACAGAATGTGTTTCAGATTTCTCCCTTTTTCTGTCTTTCACAATCAGATCTAGCCGCCCTGACTGGCTCGCTGAAACGTCCCACCTCGTCCCAGCCAGCGTCCGGCCACCTTCGGGTGCTCCACAGCCCCCTCAGTGCTGGCCTCAACCCAGAGGGCATCTACGTGTAAGACATTCCCACCGGGAAGGGGGGAGGAGGGGCCAGGGGTGGATGTCTTTCTAAAGGATACCTCAGTAGCACACCAATAAGCACTCTTCCCTCAACTTACATGAAGGCCAGCGTGACCGTGAGGAGTCACATGACACGACGATCTGTGTAAATGGAATTGGTCAAGCACTTGGTGGGACGCGGTTTAAAAGCTATGGCATGAAGAAACGGAGCACGGCGGCAGCATCACGTGCATCGTGCACAGTCTCTGAACATGGTCGGACCTTTGAAGCGATGGTCTGCGGTGAACTTTCCTCCACGAACACACCCACCAAATAGGTTAATGGCGTTTTTAGCACCTGCTGAATGATTTGTATCGCTTGCATCACGCATCCTATCAAACTATTGCCTTTGGAACAGCGCTCTTGAGAATCTTAGTACGTGAACAAGTGTATCTCTGAAATGAGTGTCGCGTCATTTCTGCAGTGAGTTCCCTTTACGCAGCAGCATGACTCGGTCTGACAGAAGCGCAAGGAGAGAGTCGCCTGCGTCAATAAGCATAAATGTGTAGAATCTATAGTTTTGAAAGCAGAATTCATCCCTGTAGCTCTGATCGTCTGTTCATGTCAAAACTATGCACAAACAGTTTATAGTTTTGTTACTGAAGAATATTACTGTCTGTACGTACCAAAATGTTTGTTTACACTATATACTTTTTCTTACTTTTCAGCTTTACTCATTGAATTATTCTATTTTATTACAAAGCTGTGCATCCAGTTGTAAAGAATGGAGCGGCCACATTCCTGCAGTAGTGTCACCATAGTGAAGCGGTTGATTGTCCCCTTAAGCTTTCGTTCTGTTGCTGGGATGACTAAACAATATATTTTTGTCAAATGTATTTTGCTTGTGTGTCTGTGAGGATCAGTGGCCAAAGATGAGCAGGTCTTGTTGCATGATTGTGTTACTATAGCCATATCTGGATGTGTGCATACATAGTACAGTCCGTGGGTTTGGTGGCATATAATCAGTGTGCGTGTGTGAGTGTGTGTTTTTAAAAACGAAGGAATGAAGCTCCTCTTAGGTTGTAGTTCAGCTGCTGCTAACATCAAAGTGCCTTACATTCATTTCACAGTCGCGTTTTCATGAACGCACAATGGAGCTTCTTAGAGACTGTAAACGAGAAACAGTTGTAGTCAGTTTAGATCAAATGCTGTAAAACGCATTAGTGCCACAGTGCTGCACAGTCAGGTAGCGCTGCAATGGCAACAACAAGGAAACAATGGTTCTGTTTCATCTGTCAGTATTTGGTGGCCTGTGTTTCCCACCCAGTTACTGGATTATTGTCACCATAACACTTTGTGTACAGCTGTAAAATGATTCCTCGTGTAATCTATGATGTGCCATCCTGCAACTCACAAAGTACCGTCACCCAGTAAGTAGTAGGTGGGTACTGAAAGAAATCCACCCAATAATGTTAAACATCTTAAAGCATATTATACTACAGTGTCTTTTCAATATTAGTTCTAGGAGACCTGGATTAGAAACTGTAGTTCTAGACTGTAAGATAGCATCATGTATATTGAGGGTGGATTTTCCCCTTTAAAGAAACCACTTGTGTGCGTTTTCCAAGCTGGGTTTGTGGTGTAGATGTGGTCACTGTTTACAACTGTATACGTTTCAAACAACTGTAAGATGTCGACTGTACATAGCCTGTTTTTTTATTCTGATTTTTTTTCCTGCCTTAACAGACTACAAAGTGTTAACGGATGTACGGCTGTAACTGGATGCTGATATGAAATTGATTGCATGATTCAATAAACCATTTGACCAAATCAGATGTGTTTTGACGGTCGCTTCTTCCACCTGACTGTGCGTGACCAAGGAATTTAAAGTCACAAGTCGGTACTGCGAGTGCCCACCGCTAGGTGGAGACATTTATCCAGTTATTGTAGAAACCATAGCCGGCAGGCGGGAGCAACTTTTCCCCTACAGTAAAGGAAAGGGCGAGTTGTAAAGTATTTTCCTTTTCAACCTCATGCAACTAAAGTGCAAGGCTCGCTTTTAACTCAGCCGCAGATTGGAGAGAGAACTTTGTATTTGTAACTGAGGAGAGAAAATTAAAGTTTAATGCAGATGTTTGGGCGGCACTTCAAACCTTAATGTTCCCAATCGGTGCGTTTTTAAGATGTTAACACGAGGACACACAAAAGTCCCTGGTTCCTGGGATTTTAGAATGGATAAAGTTATTCACACAGATTAAAATAATAGCACAGTAAGCCTGTTAATGGTTTTGATCCTGCTTAAAGCCTCTGACAGGTTGGGTGGAGGCCCCTTGTTTTTCATCAGGCAGTACAGACTGAGGGTAATTGCACTTCATCATCCTCCTTTTATCACATGACATTTGTTTCAAGCCCTGGCTTACTGTACATTCCTCCACCGTGACCTGTCAGCTGATAAGACTCTTACTAACAATACATTTCATCTGGGAGGCCGCTATTGTTAGAGGCGTTACTGTACTTTGTACCATTTTAGTCGTCTGTTGACTCTTAGGTGGTGTCACACGGTGGCGGCTGCCAGAAATAAAAACGAGAAACCTACAGGAGTTTCGTTTTTATATATATTTATTGTACAATTCATCAGCAATAATTTAGAACAGCATATGTGTAAAGCTTTAACGAAATGTGCAACAGTTGCTCAGTTAAAAAACAAAATCCAGACATCTACAACATTGACAGACATGTATACTGTATTATATTCACAAAAACGTATTTACAGAAGCACATGCCACTATATATAACAATTCATTTAGGCAAAAAACCAACAGGAAGAAACTACAAAAGCAAGGTCATATATGCAAAATACAATGAAAATCAGGTCATTATTTAGTCACAGGTAAAACTTAAAAAAAAAAAAAAAAAAGAAGAAAAAAGCAGAACAACACTAACACTTGCAGGGATTAATTTGATTAGAAAACAGGCCAAGAGAGAGTTCCTAAAAATGATCATAGCTGATGGTCACATGACTGCAGCTGCTTTCCCACCTCTGAAGGACATTGAAAAAGCAAAGTTTTACATAACAACACAGAACTGGGGCTCGTCTCGCTTAAAGTCAGGCTGCAGGGTTTTCAAATCTGATTATGATTTGAACCATTTTGCCCCATAGGAGCTTTAAAAAACATCAACCTGGCCTGTGTTTTGATCCATTAGTGATTTAACCACTTTATTGCATGAAATCATCACAAAGCGTGTGGTGTCTCAGCCCACCTCTTTTTGATGTCAGTACAACACAAATTTAAAAAAAAAAAAAAAGCTCAGCGAGAACTACAGTGATGGACTTTTATCATCATCATTATTATTATCATCATCATCATCATCATCATTATTTTTAAAGAGTGAGGTGTCTGTTTGGGAGGAGTCGAAGCAGAAAAAAGTGCACTTTACGCCTCAAAAGAGTAAAGATCTTCCTACATACAAACTTTGACAGGTGGGAAAATACAGGTACATTCAATATCAAAGATCTCTAAGGTGCTATCCTACATGTTTTCATCGGGAGGCGCAGGAGGAGTCTGCGTCTCTGTGCTGAAATGCTTCATTCTTGGAAGGGGGGGTTGGTTCACAATATGCTGGTCGAGCGGGTTGATTCTCTCTATGACTGAGATTGATTCAAGTGATTGTGTTTTTCGAGGATGCTCTGATGTCTGAGTCGAGGGCTGATGTCCGTTTTCTACCTGTTTAGATTTATCTTACACTGTGTTTGAGAAGCTAAAAGCCTCAAGTCTCACTTGCTGTTGATGATGGTGTTTGAAGGGGAACTAATTTCCTCCGCCCCTCAGGAGGGCACAGTGGCGGAGGGGATGAGGTACTGCGGCCCAACAACTGCATCTCCTTTACAGGCCCCGTTTTAGTGCACACACAACACAGGCGTGGGCAAAACTGTCCTTCGGGGTCCCATCTGCGGTTAGCCACCATTGGCAGAGGTCAGTTGTACCATTCGTACATCGAAAAAAAAAAAAGAAAAAAAAAAGACTTGTTGATTGGGACATTGCGCACTGTACTCAAAGTTTTTTTTGGCACCAATGTTGCCGTTTAATAAACATTTGTTTGTTTGTTTGTTTTTTATCAAAGAGGATACAAAACTAACTCGTTGCTGTCAATCATCGTCGATTTATCGTCGTTTGGATGATTGGTCGAGCAGAAGTGCAAAAGGCACACGCACCACTGTCACAAACTCGCCGGTATGCAGACTGTACATGAGAAACTCTGCTGCGACAGGAGAGAGAAAAAAATAATACTAATAATAATATCAATAAATAAATACACAAACTCCTCGGAAATGAAAAAAGAAGAGGAAAAATTAAAAAGTGTGTGTTTGGGGTGTTTGGGTCACAGACAGATTAGCTGGGTGAGCAGGAGGGGGTCTGATCCAGGGGAGCACTCTTGCTTTCTACGTCACTCTCTGCGTCGCGACTCTCGGGACTTTCCTCTCCTCGCTCATCGGTCGCATCCGCCTCCGCCTCGGTCGAGTCGTCGCTGTCCGGGCAGTCGACGTGAGCGGCGGACAAGCCCGGGAAGGAGGCGGCGGCGGCGGCGGCGGCTGCTGCGGCGGCCGCCTGCGCCGGGTAGAACCAGGGGAGGGGCGAGGCCAGCGCCGCCGGGTACATGTACTTCTCCAGGCTGCTCTTGTCCAGCAGAGGCACGTAGGAGGCGGCGGCGGCGGCGGCGGCGGCGGCCGACGGGTTGATGAAGTAGAAAGGCATGCAGATCGGCGTCTGCTGTCCCGCGTTGCTTATTCCCATGAGCGAGTTCATCAGCGCTAAATCGGCCCTGATGGGGTCCGCGGCCCCCGGGGCGGCCCCCGCGGTGGGACAGTTCATCTTTGGCTTCTTGGCTGCTCGCTCGTCCCCGAACTCCTGCTTGATCTTCACCGCCTTGTGTCCTTGCTTGTCTTTCTCCTTGCCGTCGCCCTTCTCGGGCTCGCCCCCGTATCCACTGTCCGTGTCCGTGTCGTTCTCGTTAAGCTCCCCGCCTTGGGTCCTCTGGATGACCGGCACGCAGTTCGCTTGGCCGTCGCTTTTCTGCGCGTCCTGTGCGTCCCCGGCGGCGGGCAGCAGCTGCTGCTGCTGCTGCTGCTGCTGCGGGGGCGGCGGTGGTAGCGGCGCGCCGCTGGGCTGGATCTGTGCCAGCGACTTGTGAAGGTGGTTGACGAGCTGCGCGCACCTCTGCTCCCGCGTCGTCCAGTTCTCGAAGTGGCTCAGGTACTGCAGGACCTCCTTGGCGCAGGCCTGGAAGCCCGAGTGGAACGCGTCCAGGTCGGCGTGAATGGAAGATTTCATCGAGCGATCCCCTGCAAGAGAAACACGCGTTAAGGGACGATCACGTGCCTTTTAGGTGTCTCGCCTCGTCCTTCCCGGTGATGAGCAAGCGGCACCAAACAGCCTGAATTCGCCTTTTCAAATGTTGGGGAAATGTTGCGCCAAATCAGACTTATCAGGCAAAAATGTAATATAAATAAAAAAAATATTTTTTATTTATTTGTTGAAAAAAATCAACCAAGTTTGCTTCTCTTACCGTTCTGCAGAGCGATGATCTTCTGGTGCTGCTGCTCGGTGACAGCCGTCAGCGCGTTCAAGTGCTTCAGCGTCAACTCCAAAACCACCGCTTTCTCCAGGTGGCCGAGCGTCTGCGGAGGAAACAGCAGCGAGCAACAGTTTAGCAAAACTCCAGTCACGTGTCCGCGTGTTTAGAATAAAAAACTTTTATGTGGGAAATTCTCACCGAGAGCTTCAGATGCTCGGGTAACAGGTCCTTCAGCTGCCCGATACACTCGTTAATCCGATCCCTCCTCTTCTTCTCTATCAACCGGTGGGGCAACTTGTACGCGTCCTGGTGACACACGCACACACAGGGACAGACAGACAGACACGCTGTTAAAACCTGTATTCAAGCACTGAATAATAATAATAATAATAATAATAATAATAATAATAATAATAATAATAATAATAATAATAATAATTGCAATAGGAGAAACCGAGGCGCACCTTCCCACTGTCCTCTCGCTTTATTCCTCTTTTCGACTTGCACATGTAGAGAGAGGGGTAATCCATCCTGAAGTGTGAGGGGGGGGGGGGGGAAAGTTACCGATTAATAATGATAACAACGACGCCGCCTGCGAGGAGTCGATGTCACGTAGTTTGACGGAGTTTTGCGTTACTCACCCCAAGAAATCTGCGTGCTCCATGAGGTGCCGCTCCTGTAAATGCGGTATTCTTTCATCCATCCCCTCCTCGGCTGATTGCTGTCCGCTCCGAGAATAATAATACCGAAAGATATATAAAATATAGATACAAAAAGCTCCTGTTTAGTGGCGAGGTGAGTGTCAGTGGAGCCTGCGACCCGCGGACCGGGACAGGGCGGACGGACGGACGGACGGGCAGGACGGGAGCGGGTGAGGCGGAGTGGTGCGTGTCCTCCAGCGGAGCTTCGCTTCAGACTGATGTCTAGAGTTCCTCAGCTGCCACTTCGCAAAAGCTGTCCGCGCGTTAGAGCGCACGCGCGCCTCTGCAAGGGGAAGGGAACAGCTTCCTCGCTCGCTCACGTGTAGCTTGCACCAGCGCAAAGTCCGGCGGCAGCCAGACCCTCTGTGTGTCGTAGCAGCGGCAGCAGTAGCGGCAGCAGCAGCAGCAGCAGCAGACGCCCCCTTTTATTGCGATGTAGACCAAAACACTCTCGACCCGCTTGTGGAAACGTGAGTCATGCGCAAAAATGCAAGTGAGGCTCAGGCTCGAGGGGAGCATACAGCGCATGGAGTTCGCGTCTGTTTATTTAAGCGTCGTATTTACAGTCTTCGACGCGGTCCCTCAACTCCACTGCGCCTCTCAAACTAAAAACACATAGTCAGTAACTGTGCGTACACATGCTTTTCAAATACACTTCAGTATTAATGTATTAATTAAGCCTGTCCTGCTCACAGTTCAGAGGGGACCTACAGGTCTTTGAATGCAACCCTGTCGACTTTTTTTTTTTCTCTCTTTCTTCTCTCTCCTTCCTGGAATTTGCTCACTCTCGGTGTTGATGGAACACGTGAACTCGCCGCTGCCGCGCCAAAAAACACTGGAGGAGAAGACTTTCTCTACAGCAGAGAGGTTGCGTGTGCCGTGCGCGCCCGCGCGTATCGCCGCCCAGAGAAGCCGGCCAGCCCGGGTTAACCTATTCTTACGCCTCCCTGCTCGTTGGGAGCCGCGTTGTCAGTAACCATGGCACCGGCCCAGCTGTGTGCACCAACACGTGCGTCTGCTTTATTAACCTCAGCGTGGCTGCTGCCCTCCCACCTCCGCTGGAGCGTCTTTGTCAGGGGGATAAAATATTAACGACGTGACAAAGATTAGCGGGACGGCGGCCACATGAGCTCCGATGACCTCACCGTGCCCGCGCCACTGGACCACAAGTCATCACGCAATAATCAAGTCATGACTTTAATTAAGTGTGCTTCATCTGTTGGGGGGGGGGAAACATGTTTAGATGTTACAATAATATTGTTGTCAGCGCTTATTATCCATTTCAAAATCACTCTGAAACATGACCATAAAAACAGAGACAGTCCTATAATACTATCACTATTTATGTAAAAATGCCCATATGTTCCGAGTTGGTTCTGGAAGGAAAAGCGGCAGAAAGTTCGCCCGGCTGTGGGTGACACCTGTTCCCATCCTCGCAGGCTTAGGTGCTCTAAAACACCCAAACAAGCTCATGTAATTCCCTCACATGCCTCGTGATCACATTACCGCTTCCTGTAAGTCATGTGACTGTTTCAGGCTGGCAGCATATGGCTCTCTTGTGTAACACGGTGCTGACAAAGAGTGATCCGATCTCTGTGGCTGCTCTCAGATGAAGTGTGACCTTCCCCTGAGCTGGCTGCTCATTAACTCACGCCTCCTGATTTGCCCTTTTTAATGGGACTGTATGCAAAATGTACTTTCTGCCGTACGTTGGGATCCCCCCTGTCTGTGTCCTCCCACCCTCCCCTCCCCCACCCTTCTTCCTCCTTCCCTCCACACTATGCTGCCTGCACTATATGTGGCACTGGAGCCGCTTTAGGAATCCGGTCCAAATGTTTTCCATATTAGTTCAGAGCCTCAGAGCAGAGCTTATGGTGAGAGGAGGCCTCAGCGGCGGCAGCAGCAACAGCAGCAGCAGCAGGGGCAGCTGAGGGGAGGGAGGCAGACGCCAGACAGGCTCAGCCACGCCGACAGGCTGCAGTGGCGAGAGTCCGGAGCACAGCGAGGGAAGCACGCGACAATAAAAAAAAGAAAAGAGGGGGAGTTTAAATGGACAAGGGGCAGAAAGGTTCGTCCAGCAAGGAGATGAAGAAGAGGAAGGAAGAAGGCCTCGAGGAAGAGGGCGGTGCCGGGCGCAGAGTCTGTCGCTTCCCCCTGCTGGTGGCGGTGCTGCAGCTGCTGCTGGGGGCGGCCGTGGCCACCGTGGCCTTCCTCACGCTGGCCGTCAGCCCCTCGCTCACGGCCAGGGAGACCCCGCACTGGGCTGGCATCCTCGTAAGCTCCGTCTTTTGAAAAAGCTCTCGCGTCAGCCGCCACGTATTTTAGTTTGCATGGAGTTTGATGGTTGTGCACGAGCCTCCGCTGACTTGTTGTTGTCTCTCCTCGGTTAACGCTGCATGCCACATCTCGCCCACCAGCCTCGCATGGTCAGAGGGGGACTCGGCCAATCACTGGTGTCGTCATGCTCGGACTGACGTACTGATGCACGCACCCTCGCCGCTCTCGACTGCCGGCCCATCAAAGATCTGACACAACAGACCAAGCTCCACCATATCCAACGATCCAAATACCCATTAGCACCTCAACATCTGTCTTAAAAGCATTGCATGCAAGTGCATGAAGCCAAAGAAGCACATAAATCTGACTCGGAAGTCCTATGGACAAAGCGCATAGATGTTATTTGATAGTCCTTGTGTGTATGCAGAAATGTGTGCAACTTCAGAAAATGCCTCTAAATCTTCCAAAACACGTGATGTTCTTTGAACATTAGAAATGACCGAATGCGATGCAGCCTTTCAAACGTTGGAAATTTCAGTTGTGTTTAACTTGGAGCATCTGAGGCGGTGCCATGTGAGGTCAGCTTGAGAGTAAGAATTGAGATAAGTTATCAGTGGACATTTATAACAATGTTATCAAGGGGCAATTCAAGTAACGACACGCAAGTAACTGATTTGATTGTTCAAAGAACACGAGCGCCAGATGGAGTGTTGAAGGTCCCTGCCAGTTAGAAGCTGAAAGTACTGCAATGATGTGAAACTCCTGGTTTACAAGCAGTTACATTTGACCAGACTCACAAAGTGGACGTAGCTGAGGAGTCATGTTACAAGATGGTACTGAAAACAAATGTGATGTTAGTTAATGAGCAAAAGACACGTACATTGAAAAGTGTCTGCACCACCAAACACCTTTTTGAACTTTCCTGGAAACACTGCAGGAATTTAAATTGCACTAAAAACGTTAAACTCAGCAGCAGTTTTCAAGTGGGTGAGACTGACTGGCAAACAACTGCAAACGAGCGCCAACTAATCACCTCTGTGTAAACGACTAATTCGATTTAGCGAGGGAACTTTTCGAAGACAAAAGATCACACATTTGGATACAAACAGGCTCCTGTTTGGCGCTGTTACGATGTCTCAGGCACGATCTGCCGTTGAAAAACATCCCTGGACACCAACATCCCGAGTTAGATACTCACGAGACCCAGCCAAGTGAAAAACACGCAGGTCATCAGAACCTTTCCAGAGAATCCTCAGTGCTTAAGAACCTGGGAAAAACATTCAAATAAGATGCTGCATGTTAGTCACAAGACTCCAGTTGCACTCAAGAGATTGACTGTGAGTGTGTGTGTGTGTGTGTGTGTGTGTGAGAGAGAGAGAGAGAGATAGAGGGTGAGAGGGGTAACGTAGTCAGATGGCAGAAAACAGCTGAATCATGCTATATTGGCCCAGAGTCTTAGAAACCTGCAAGAAAAACATCTGGATTAAAACACTTACAGTGACAACAATCTATGTCTATGAATTGGTAGCAAGATGCTAAATGCTAAGAGTGTCATCAGGTCACATGGTTTAGCTCCAGCAGACCCCCGCAACCCTCAGCGGTTTAATAAAATGGACGCATGGATGAAAACAAAACATATCAGAATTATTATTTAGCATTCACCCGATCTCGTTCCTTCCTCCTGCAGCTGTGTTTGGTGTCCCTCCTGGGCTTCCTCCTTTACTGCATCACCTCCCGTCCTGATGAGAGGTCGTCTTTGCAATTTATTTGCAAGGTGAGTCTCCACACGCTGCACCGACACGTTTTAAAGACACATTGGGAGCGCAGGCTGAATTTGCCAACAGTTATGCAGCAGATTGTGGATGTGGAGCGGCCGACAGAGAGCAGTCAGTCCAGCCAGACAAAGGCCTTGGACCGCATTCCTGTCCAGACCTGACTCTGCAGGGATCCCATCATTAACGTGACTTGATTTTAATCAGTCATACTATATGCACTTGGAATTTCATCGCATTTGTACACAGTCCAGCCTGGAGAGACGCATCGTGGAGAGAAGCAGATGTTTTGGTTGGCCTGGCTCAGGGGTTTTCACCCTCATCATATGATTTGGGAGGGACGGGGAGTTTTGCTTTCACAACATTGTCAGATTGGGCCGGTTGAACTTTGAACATGCTGTCTATTCCAACCTTCTCTCTGAAGTTGATAGACGAAGCTAAAGGCCCAAACTGTATCGTGGCCGTCTGCACATCTTTTGCAATTTCACTCAGCGCATTAAAGGCAGCTACCATTGTTTGAAAATATTGGCAGAGTAGATGCAGTAAAATATGGGACTTTTCATAATGTTCATTGTTGGATAAATCTGATCAGACTGAAAAGGACACTTAATTGCTGCAAATACTTGATTTTACTTTTAGTTTACCCTCATTTTCTCTCGTTTCCAGGCAGCTTCTTTTTACTATGGAGATGTTGCTCATTCTTTACATGTATTTGATTACCATTTGTTCATTGTCAAATTGCTCCACTTTCTAACCGCTATCCTTTGAAGTTCTTATGAGGAGCGCAGCCCGGCTCGTCACTTCCATAATTCCGTAAGCGGCGTGTAACTGGGATGAAAATTCACCAGCAAATGAGCGCTCGCGTTATATAAGCGGCAGATTAAGATGAAGCTTTAGCGCTATTGAGATTGTGCAATTGCATAAACAACACAAAGCCTCTGTCACATTTTACAACAGTATTTTTAGCCGCTCTGGGTAGTTGGCGCTGGCGCAGGATGCTCGCTGTGGGTGGGAGGCGGCTGTAGCTGCAGGCCAGCCTCGCATGTGCTGTGTCTCATCTGTGCAAAGCAGTCGGGCTCCTATTCTGAGGGCCAGAGCTCTCCCTCAAGAATGGTGGGTAATCTTTTTCACCTGGCATCGGCCCGGAGCCAGCTAGTCCGTTTCCAAACTACCGTTTTGGCTCGGCGGGTTAATGATTAGACAACTAAGAGGATCAACGGCCACATTTCCAGGGTGAAAACAAAACTAAATAAAAGCTGGAAGATAACGGCCGCCTGTAAATCCTCGTCCTCTCCTCCTCTGCAGATCTCCTACTTCATCCTGTGCACGGTCGGCCTGGTCCTGTCGCTGCTGGCCGCAGTGTTTGCCGGCTACCACCACTCGCAGACCAGCAGCCTGACCTGCGTGCGAGTGCAGGAGAGCTGCCGGTGCAAACTGCAGCCGGACGACCCCATCGCCCGCCTCTTCACCTACCAGGAGGTGGACGACTGTGAGGCCGCTACAGGGACGCTCTCCCTCTACTTCCTGATCCAGATTGTGCTGAACACGGCCCAGGCACTGGTCTGCGCCGTCGCCGCCTTCATCATGTGGAAGAACCGCTACCAGGTGTTCTTCGCCGGCCTGCAGATCGGCTCCCCCTCCCCCCAGCTGTGGCAGAAGGTTTGAGACTGGGGTTGATGCCAGCTGTGTGGACACCAGTGCCTTCTAATGCCAGTGTCAATTAATATCAGCCTTTTGTGATGGTTATACTATAAGAGTTTTTGCACAAGTTTTGTATCAATGCAAGTAAATATGTATTTTTGTGTCCGATTTGAAATGACTTGTACAGATAAAAAAAGAAAAAAAGAAAAAAAGAAGCAAAAATGCTGGTTCTCCTGTTAACGCTCATCAAATGAAGTTCCATTTAAGTTAATTGCTTTAAAGGATCTGTTCAACCTAAGAAGGTCAATTTAAACATTCAACTCATAAACAGGAAATAGGATTAGCGCTCTAAACTGCAAAACAGCTCAACTGCTACGCACTTATTATCTTTATTAAAAAATTATACAGCTTGTGTTGTTAAATTTAGGCTAGTGAGTGAAACCCCACCCTCCTCCGCCACGCCCACTCGTCCCATGTCTGTGACCAATCCTGGCTAATTTTAACTTTGGTCCAAGCTGAAAAGCTTTTCACTCATAAATTCACATGACTGAAGTCTGCTGCAAGACGACGGAGCCGCTCGCTGGGTTGACGCCTTGATTACCATTTGTTCAGCTCATCTGCCTCTACATGAGCTTCCGCCCCTCCGCGCTGCATATGCGGTCTGTGGTCCTTAATGAAAAACAACAGCGAGAGGTCCTCCCATCCTCCACTTAATGCGCACTAAAAACAGAGCCTGACAGTTGTAACCCAATGCGAGCGGTGCGCTGGCTGAGGCCGGGCCCAGACTGAGCGGGGCTATGGCCGGACCAGGGTGGATGCCAGGCCAGTAGCCAGCGCCGCTCAAACAGCCTGTAGGAGTCAAACTTCTGCTGCAGCCACTGTGGGAGCAGCGGGGGGAGCAAAGGGGGGACTCGGACACACAGCCAGACTTCAGGTTCAAATCATGTCACCGTGTTTTCGCAACGTTTCTGTTGTTTTCATTTGGACTGGACAAGAGGAACGGTGGCGGGGGGGCGGGGGTGGTGGATACCACGAAATGATGTGTTTCTATTTTCAAACTGATTTGTATTCTGCTTTGCAGCATTTTTCATCTCATTCTCTCAGTCTTTGCATGTTGACAGAAAATGGTGAGGAATAATGTTCCTAATGGATAAGATGTCAAAAGAAATACACACATATCTCTATCTATATCCATCTATATATACGGCCTTAACTGTGGTGCTTTGGACTGATACTTTTGAATAAAACACATTTTTAGAGATCGTTCTGTTGTTTTTGGCTACAAATTCCAAATCGTTTACTGGCACAGAATTACTTTTTTTATCGACAAGCCACAGCAAACACCAGATTAAGGCTGACAAACAGAGAGTTCAAGTCAGGAGTGAAACCACTCACTGCCAAAATCTCAACTGGGATTCAGACTTACGACACTAGTATGTCCTAGTATGACACAGAAAAAAGAAGATGTGAGGACGCGGTTTAAATATTTGTAAAAACACAATGTAGTTGGTCTAAACACAACACAACCTATCTGTCCACACACTGTCTCTCTGTCTACACACAAAAAGCAACTCAGAGGTGCCTAAGTGTGTGTTCGAAGTGTGTCGGCGCTCGGCTAACGGACATCACACCTCTGTGTGCGAGATGCGACTCACACGGCAGCATGTGACGGCAGGAGGGCCCCGACCCGCCTCTTTGACCGACCGACCGACCGACCAGACACAGGAAATCACATGCCAGTCATCACGAGAGGACGAGGGGGGAGGAGCTGCCTATTTATAAAAGATGACAACCAGAAAACACCTCGTGTGCATGCGTGTGTGTGTGTGTGTGTGTGTGTGTGGGTGTGTGTGTGTGTGGCCTTCCCACTGCCTCCACCGTCAGATTGTGTGACTCACCCTGGCCCAGGCTTCAAGCCACAGAGGTGTTTGCGACATTGCCTCGCATTTATTGACCTTGGCTGGGTGTTTCCTCACTCTGAACGCACACTGCTCCACACGTGAGCCCGCGTGCCACCGCCGTCTCTCCAAAGCAGACGACTGACTTCCAAATGGGTCTAAGGTCTTTCTCAGGAGTAAATAATAAAACCGTTCACGTGCGTCTAAAACCGTCGCGTGAAACGAGCCGCGTCGCTATCGGCGCAGCTTTCTTCCCACGGAAACATCGTTTTGAAGTCTTTCACTGGAGAGCGCAGTGAAACATAATCTGTCCTGCGCGCTGTGGCCAAACTTCATCAGCAGGAAGAACAAAAATAAAATAATAAAAAGGTCTGTGGGGAGCCGACTCAGACCAAAGTGGTGGATTCTTGTTTGATGTGACAATATGGTGAAAAACGCTGAGTGACGGCGGTGGTGTCATCCTCCCCCCTCCCAGAGCTCGATACATTCCAGTAATGCTGCACTTGGCCCCGCTCGCCTGCGCACTGACAGCTGCTCACCATTATGGCACTGTGTGAGCTAATTTTAATGGCTGTCGCAGGCAGCAGGAGAGAATGTTGGCCTGCCAGGGTAAACAGCGGCCCTCTGCCAAGAAGGACGGGCTTCCTGCACTCAGCCTAAAATGACGGCGACGGCCTTTAAGTCGAGGGACCCGACAAGGATTTCATTCAAATAACCCCCCCAAAAAAAACAAACACACAACCTTTTCACGTAGAAACCAGAATCATTTAAGACAGGAAATGAAGGAAATGTTCTCACGTCTTCTCCAGAACCAAGTTCAGCCCTTTTTTTTGCCTCATATGAACCCAAAGTCCCAGCAGATATAATCATACTATTAACACATGTATGAAAATGTTTTCAAATGGATATTTTGCTTTCTTTTTTTCCAACATTTGAAACTCAGACTGTGAAGTTCAGCTGTTTGACCATTTTATTCACCAAGACTTAGCTAAGAATTTAAAATACGTATTGTTTATATTTACACAGCATCATTTGAGAAACAATTTAAAAAAGAAGCATTAGTCATAGTAGTATTAGTTACTTATCAGGGCCATTAAAGAATGAGAAATGTTCTTATCTCTGGCGCCACTTTATTTGCACTTGAACTTGTGAAATAAACAGAGGCTCATCATTTCATTTAGACTGTCAGAGAACTTCACCAACATGGTGAAGGTGCCTCAACTTTTTCCATCCCTGTTGCTCCCCACACGGACAAATACAAGTGTGAGTAAACAGCGAGCGCAGGAGAGAAGGAGCGGCAGGAACACAAAGCTGCTGAGTCAACAAGTCAAGGAGGTATCTTTTTACACATTTATTACCACATGCAACCACATAAAACTCACATTTCTCTCCAAAGAAACCAGGAAAGTGTCAGAGACGGTCACCATCAGGCGGTGGCCGTCTCCTCTGTCGTCACTTTGTGCAACTTTAAAAACACACAAGCTCAGAATTAAGGAGCTGCAGTGGCAGACAGACGAGCGACGTCGACGATTTGCAGTGAAAACACAGGAAACAGGGAGCGAGCAGACGGAAGGTGACGTTACAGCATCAGCCGGCATCCTGACACTCAACTGTAAGAGCGCCACCTTCAGTCAGTACTACATTGCGTACCAATAAAAGATTAAGAATTTTCAAGTAAGTTCTGCACAGGTTTTCATTTTAATTCACATTTCTGACACTTTAGATACTCAAAGAAATCTTTCAACAAAAAAACAAGACACTGAAGTGGTCCAGTGGATGCATCCTTAAACGCAAAGCACGCCAAAAAAGAATGATCTATACGACCCAATGTTTTTAGCCTTAAATATTTACCCTTTTTGTTTGTTTAAAAGTGCACTTTTAACAATTGGAATGTACTGTCTATAAAAGTTAAGAAGTCGAGGCAGCAGGATTTCCGTCGCCAACAAGTAAAAATAATACTCCAGTTAAAAACCACAGACATTCTCAGGAAAACCATCGGAACAAAAAAAAACAAAAAAAACTGGGAGAGTACTTAATGTTCTTCCCACACAGGCCCAACTCAGTGAAGCCAGAGACACCTCGGACCTCCATCACCGGGCTCTCTCTCTCCGGCCAGCTGATCCGCCCGCTGACACGTCGGCGCCGAGAGTGACGAGGGAACCTGAAGGGCTCTTCCTCCGTCCTGACGGCGCCATAAAAAACATTAAGCTCAACACTTCTCTCCGTCCTCGACGCATCCGAGCTAAGTTCGGACAATCGTTCACACAGGAGAGCGGCTCGTAATGCAGCTGCAGGCGAGCAACCAGTGCGGAAAAACACTGAAGGCACGGTTTGAGTTGGAGGAGAAGAAGAAGAAAGAGAAGGAGAAGAAGAAGAAGGCACTGCATTAAAAAGAAACACGATGATTCTTCGTTTTAGGTTTAGAGTTAGTTATGTCAGCTGTGTGTGTGTGTGTGTGTGTGGGCCTGCAGTCCTGCAGGGATTGAGCAGCAGTCCTCAGTGGGATGGTGGGATGTGGTGGTTGGGCTGCGGAGGCCCCAGGAAGCCCAGCCGCTGCTTGTTCTTCCTCTGCTCAGTCATCTGAGGACACACAGAGCAGCGACAGCGTCACTCCACTCAGCTCAGAGCTCCGTCTGACTGCACGCTCACACCCAGGGAAGGACGTCCCACCTGCTTTAAACATCATGCCACAAACCTGACAGAATGAACCATCAGAAGACTCTTTGAGTCTTTGTAGGTCTCTACACAAAACAGCCTGTTTAGCACTCTGTTTGCAGCCTCCAACAGCAACCAAAAAAAACACCATGCTCATAAAACTTCAACATTTTCACAAACAGGGAACAAGCTGTCCCAAAACGAGGAGGTGCCAGAGCCCTTTGTGACATCACAAAGGGTTGAGCTTAACTCCTGGAAGCACACATACTTTCCAAACTAGGAAGCAAAAGGAGATGGATTTTTTTTTTTTTGTTCTTGTGTCTCCTGAGCTCACTAGAAATCCAGTGGTACACGTTTTTCTGAGAAAATATTGGTGAAGTGATTTTTTGTAAGATGGGGCCTTTAACTTGGATTGCTGGTACACAGTGATTTAAACCACTTGGGGGGAAGAACTGTTTGAAATAACAAATGAAACTGGCAGATTCAATACTATTGGCAGAGTAAATACTAGCACAAAAAAAACACTTTTTTTTTCTGGGAGCGGCTTTACCTTTCTGAGTAAAAATGAGACGGTAAAATACATATTCCTGTGCCACAGTTGAGTGTAACTTGTTTTGTCTGAACCCTGTGATGACTGGAAACAGACGAAACAAAAAAAGAAATGGAAAAACAACAAGACAGCAACAACAACTAAAACCCTCCCTTTGGAAAGTTTGGAGGCTGCTGTCATGTGTGCAGAGCTGTGACTCGCAGGTTGGATGTTATACAAGCGCCGAAGGGAGAAGTTCCAAGAATCAGAGGCAACTGATTTCTCACAGCGACGTCAGAAAAGAAAAACACTGAGAGACACTGATTCAATCAACCACACACTGTAAGTGGTGGCCAGAGGAAACTGGGCAACTATATGCCAAATACAATATGACTGCACAACCAAATACATACATGTATGTATACATACATACATACATACAGTATATATGTGTGTGGGATATATATATATGTAGTTGGTTAGAAATCCTTGTGAAATTTGCCTATTTGAAATAAAATAGTGATAAAATAAGGCAGTGCTGTGAGGTTGGTTGGTGGTGGGTGGAGGAACAGCGTGAGAGCTGCAGGCCTCCACTCGTGACCGCAGAGTCGAGGACCTGCTGCACGGAAAAACACTCTCACCCACTGAAACTGCTGCTTTGATCTGAAGGTGGACGAGCAGCCGTCAGAGGACCGTGACGTCACTGCAGCGGCAGCCACGCAACAGGGTGAGGTTCACACGGCTAGAGGTCAAAGAGGTCACGCGCTAGAGGGGTGGCAGGACTCTGAGGACAATCATCAGGTCACCAGGGGCGGCTGCTCTGTTTACTGGGGTGTGATGCTCACGCACGCAACCGAGCTGTTTTTCACACATCTGGCAGCAGAGGAAGAGAAGAGGAACAAGAGGCGGCCTGTGACCAGGATCACATGCAGGGAGGCAGGTGATGAGAGTGATCGGTCACACCGACACACCGCACAGTCAGCAGCCAGGCAGCCACTGGAGGCTCTCACTAGTAGCTCTCACTGGCTGCTCTCATTGGAGGCTCTCACTGGCAGCTGTCACTGGAGGCTCTCACTGGTAGCTCTCACTGGCGGCCTCACTGGTAGCTCTCACTGGCAGCTCTCACTGGCAGCTGTCACTGGCAGCTGTCACTGGCAGCTGTCACTGGAGGCTCTCACTGGCAGCTGTCACTGGAGGCTCTCACTGGAGGCTCTCACTGGAGGCTCTCACTGGAGGCTCTCACTGGAGGCTCTCACTGGAGGCTTTCACTGGAGGCTTTCACTGGAGGCTTTCACTGGAGGCTTTCACTGGTAGCTCTAACTGGAGGCTCTCGCTGGAGGCTCTTGCTGGAGGATCTCGCTGGTGGCTCTCCCTGGTAGCTCTCGCTGGAGGCTCTCACTGGTAGCTGTCACTGGAGGCTCTCACTGGCAGCTGTCACTGGAGGCTCTCACTGGAGGCTCTCACTGGAGGCTCTCACTGGAGGCTCTCACTGGCAGCCTCACTGGTAGCCTCACTGGTAGCTCTAACGGGAGGCTCTCGCTGGAGGCTCTCGCTGGAGGCTCTCGCTGGAGGCTCTCGCTGGAGGCTCTCGCTGGAGGCTCTCGCTGGAGGCTCTCCCTGGAGGCTCTCCCTGGAGGCTCTCGCTGGTGGCTCTCGCTGGTGGCTCTCGCTGGTGGCTCTCGCTGGTGGCTCTCACAGGAGGCTCTCACTGGTGGCTCTCGCTGGTGGCTCTCGCTGGTGGCTCTCGCTGGTGGCTCTCACTGGCAGTTGTCACTGGAGGCTCTCACTGGCTCCTCTCACTGGAGGCTTTCACTGGCTTATCTAATTGGAGGCTCTCACTGGCGGCCTCACTGGCTCCTCTCACTGCAGGCTCTCACTTGCAGCTCTCACTGGAGGCTCTCTCTCACTGGCAGCCTGACGTCAATACTGACAATCAATCACCTGTTTTAAGCTGCATTCAAGAGCGTCGCAGGTCTCATCCAGTCTCAGCGAGCATAGGGAGAGACACACCTGCCCTCCCACCCCAACACCAGTATCTAACTATATCACCCCATCTACTGAGGAGGATTGATGAGTAGCACTAGGTGGCATCCTGGCCACGTGTTCTCCATGAGTTACGTCAGTAGATTACGTAAAAATTTTGTTGTTGTTTTTTAAAGAAAGGAGCAGTAATCAGTAGGAAAAACTGTCATACTGTCAATACCGATCCCGGGGTTGAGTACTCAGCTCGTAAAATATGTGGCAATACCACAACACTGATACCAGCTGTATATGTACAGTGTGGGACAGTATTTTGTTGAATTTGTGTTTGTACTGCGATGAGATTTGTACTAGAAAAAATGCTAGGAATGTTGTTCAAATAACAGAACAGCGGAAGAATAAAAGAAAAAAATAAAGTCATTCTATCGTGCGTAACGGCCTTGTTAAGTACTGGGTATCGGTGAGTACTGAAATGCAAATACTGTAAAAAAAAAAGTGGTATCGGTGCATCCCGTAATCATACTGCATTTGCAAAAAAAACAGTAACATGAGCAGACTGATGACATATTGGATTATATTGTTCTGAATGTTCAATGTCTCAGGACTCTGCAAGATTATTAGCTGAGATGATGGTCAGGTGAAAAAAAAATGAAAACATTAAATTCAATCGTCTTTCATGCTTGAAATACTTCTGCACGCTCTATGGATGAAAGAGTTGGGGTCAACTGAAGATGCTCTAGCTAGTTCTAGTTTGTTTCTGTCAACCATGTGGCCAAGTAACCATGTGACCATGTGAGTGCTGTACCTGTTCCTTAAGCTCAGCCAGCTGGCCGGACAGCAGGGCCACCAGCGTGATGGTGTTTTCCAGCTTCTCCTGCAGGCAGCGCATTTCATTCTGCTCGCCGTCTCCCTCGCTGCTCACCAGCGACATGGCTCTCATGCGGGGGAACCACTCCAAGTTCTTCTCCTGAGAGACCAGAGGGAGAGAAGGACAGTGAGCGGTGGAGGGGAAAGAAAAAACTCAAGGGTGAAAGGAGGAGCCGAGGCCAGAACGTGGAGCACAGGTCCAACTCAGCAGGCTGGAGAAGCTCTTCAGACATCAGCGCAGCTGAAAGCTGACTGCAGGAGCAGGAGGAAGGCCGGTGGAAAATGTTCCCCATTATCATCCACTCTCCATTTCATGCGTGACAGTGCCACGTCGCTCCGCTGCTGCGGGTTCTATTTTGCAATCTACAGACAGCAATTAAACAGCAAATAAACAGAAAGCGGCGGTTTAATTCGCACCCACTCCTTGAACACACCGCGGGTGTGGAGATGAGTCACTGTCATCGACACAACTGGGAGTATCGTGTAATGTGTGTGTGTGTGTATGTGTGCGTGTGAAACCGAGACAGTTAATAATTTTTTTTTCCTCCAACAGCACCAGGGACGAATCGAACCATCTGCGTCTGCTGCCATGAGGAAACAGTGAGAAAAAACCCCAAAACATTTAGAATTATGTAATGGATTTAAGTGTGTCTGCGTTTGTACGTGTGTGGGTGTGTGGGTGTGAGTGTGTGCGTGCGAATGGATACGTATGCAGCGGCCCGTGAGCGAGAGTGAGTGTGTGTGTGTGTGCGTGCGTGCTCGACAACAAGATAGATTTCACACAGACAGACTGTCATCATCATCATCATCATCGGCAGATCTTATGTAAGATTCCTCTGCGGGTTTGGGTGATGTATAAAAAAATAAATAAATAAAGTGTTGAAAAGGTGCTGAGAGTGGGATTTGACTGGCATCACGGTGAGTCCAGCAGCAGCAGCAGCAGCAGCAGGAGGAGGGAGGTATTCTCCCACCTACTCTTATGTAAGAATAGACCAGAGAGCGGAAGTGAGAGAGAGAGAGAGAGAGAGAGAGAGAGAGAGAGAGGAGGACACGGGGGTCTGCAAGTGGAGAGGGTTTGGTTTTTTCCATTTCTGGTTTGAGTTGATGACACTGGTTGACACTAACGGCTGTGACGTCCAGTTAATGACACTTCATGGACATCAGAAGCAAAAAAAAACCCCTGAAAATGTCTATTTTTTCCTCACCATCACATCAGATTGTGAGTTAGTGAGATTGTGGATGATCAGACAGTCTGATGATCAACATTTCTGGGGGTGGTGAAAAAAACAAACATATGTATTATATATTTTCCCATCGACCATCTCTCCCAAACACAATACATGAGGGGGCAACATTATGTAGAGCTTAAAGGTCTGGTGTGTAAAGTTTGGCTTAATTTAAGATTTTTATAGCGGTGAAACCTTAAACTGCTAATAAATACATTGATAAAAGTGTATACTCGCAGC
Source organism: Nelusetta ayraudi (assembly GCF_046127955.1). Lineage (NCBI taxonomy): Eukaryota > Metazoa > Chordata > Actinopteri > Tetraodontiformes > Monacanthidae > Nelusetta > Nelusetta ayraudi. The sequence goes on from NW_027466222.1 coordinate 388,885, forward strand.
ACAATAAGAGTCATTTCTGTTCTTACATATTTATATAAGAATATACATTGACGAAATGAGGGTCTCGCACCCGGTGAGCTGCCATCTTGCACCACCATATTTCTAAGGAAGCCTGGTGTGGACAATCCCGCTGCCTGACAGCATGGCTTGTATTCAAGGTGAACGCTGGCGTCTGTGGGCAGGTATGGAGTCCCAAAAGGGACATGAGTGAAAAACGCCGCAAACTAAAATGTGGCCATGTGATATGACTTGTTTCTTCTTAAATATCTCAAATGCCTCACCCACATTAAGAACAAAAGTCTGCAGAGGTATAACTATGACAATCAGGTCGACTTGTGATGCAGAAAGTGGAGAAGAAATCTGAATGGCTCGTTTCAGGACAGTAACAGAGAAAATGTTCATCTATAGATGCGCCAGTTGTCATTTTTCGTATATTTTTTTCAGACATTTTGAGGAGGTGAAAACTGTTTTTCGTCGCTTACTGCAGCAAATGCTCTGAAAAACTACACGAGCATGGATCCAATTAGGCCGCTCCAGTGGATAAACGTAAAAAAGAATTAGCAGCTGCTTTCAGCCCTCTATATTTTCCATACATACACTCTTGACAACATGGGAAGACTTTAGGCAGACTGATAGCGACTGTAGAGCAACACATTATGAATTGAGTCATTCTACGAGACCTTGTCTGAAAGAAAAAAAAAAAAAAAAATCCAAATTTGAACCTCAAGCATCAGGGGGTTCCAAGAGTTCTTTTAAATAATGATTTTCTTTCTTGCCGTTTTGTAAAACACAGAAGAAGCTCTGTGATTCCCAAAGACAGATCATCAGCAGCCAAACTGAGCACTATCTGAGCCTTGTTTTATCCAGTCATCCATACATAATGGATTAGGTAACCTCAAAGATCCAATAAAGAGACATGCATGATAAGGGCGCTATCCTGCAATGAACACGATCTAAACCCGTGCCGCTTGAAGCCTCGTCTTCAAATTAATTGGTTGCTTAAAACTGAAACCTAATGTGGGATCACGCAGCATCAATCACGCAGCAAGTGTGATGCAGTCTGGTCAGAGGTCAGGAGGCAGCTTTAACATCCCAGTATATCAAACCATGAGAACCTCAAGTGAGAACGAGATCATCATCATCATCCAGTTCAAATACGTCATTGTACAGGGATTTCTGGAGTCATTTTTCAGCCTGTGCTATTATTTTGAAATCTCAGGGCTGTGACACAGACAGAGGGATGAGATGACACAACTCTGATGACACCAAAGTGAAGCGACCGAGTTCCACTGGTGGAAGTGGCAGCGTCAAGCTTGGATTCCCTCCATCAGCATGTTTTTCCTTTTTTATATATTCAGCATGCAGACACCAAACATGTTAAAAAAAAAAAAAAAATTCTACAGTTGGTTTTCTTTTTGTTCAGCCCAATCAGTATTTCCTGTCTGACAGTACATAAGATATTTTTTACCTTGTGGGTTGTTGGTTACTCTGAAAATACACTGAGCAGACGACACTTCCTGTCTTCATTTGCATCTGTGGCATTTAAGTCACCCAAAAGCAACTAAAGTTAATCAGGAACGGTACTGTTAGCTTGCAATACTTAGAGCAAGTTACCACTTAACCTGTTTAACTGGTAACTTGTAACTGTACCAGATTACTTTTTCAAAGTAACCCTCCCATCACTAGAATTAAATCCTCTATAAAAACACACCAACAGCTTTTTTTTTTTTTTTTTTTTAGAAGCTAATGGCAATTACACACACAGAGCTAACACACAGGTTTGTACAAGGGCAAATAAATCTAGAATACTTGTCGGCGAGACATCGTTGTGAAAATAAGAGGGTGAACCCAAACAGGTGAATCAGATTCAAGGTTCAGCTTTCAGTCCCTCACAAGAGCACCTTCTATTCCACCCGGCGCCTCGGTGGCTGCCAGGAGACCAGCACATGTGTCAATGAGCACGTTAGGGGGGAAGCTGGTGTGGCCGGCTCTGCACGCACAAGCGTGAGTGTGTGTGTGTGTGTGTGTGTGTGTGTGTGTGTGTGTGTGTGTGTGTGTATAGAAGACAGAAAGGGACAGGGGAGCACGTGCCAGGCAGGCCTGAGCTATTAGCAGGCCACTTGAGATGGCTTATGTAACAGCGTTGTGGCTGCTGCACTACCTGCTAGGCCTCCAGTCACTGTCATCATTTCACGCACACACACACTTGCACGCGTCCACACACACACACACACACACTCGCACGCGTCCGCACGCACAATAGAACTGGCAGGACAGACACCAGCGCCTGCAACACGATCCCTCTCTTTAGCTTGGCACCACATCAGCCAGTCCCATCCAGCAGAGATGTGCTCGCCGTTAGAGGCAGCATGACTCAGACACAGCGCGCGAGTGCGTGTGTGTGTGTGTGTGTGTGCGACCAGCATTGCTTTGAGGGGAATATATCAGAGTCAGATCAGTTACTTAAGAGACGGAGTCAAACTAGATATTGTGTTATACTGAATATCCCCCCAGTGAGTGTTAACCTGTGTACATTTTGGAGGGAGGGGGAGTGTATTTGTTTGTGTGTGTGTGTGTGTGTGTGTGTTCAGGGGCCTCAGGTTTCAGCTTTTTTGCCTGCAGGCACGAGGCAGGCCACAGTTTTTCTGACGGCGTCGCCCTCCAGTCTGTAGCGCAGCAGCAGTGCAAGACAAGGACGGAGCTGAACAAACAGAGCCTTTAAGAGCAGAACCCCCCACCCTAGTCTGCGCACACACACACACACACACACACACACACACACACACAGTTATCCCAAGCTCAACATTTAATCTCAGCTCACTCTGAGTGTCAGTGTGCAGCGGGCAGACCAGGGGGTGGGGGGTAGATAGAACTTTGTCTGTTTTTGGTTAAAAAAAAAACAAACAAACAAACAGAAATTTGTCTTCAACACAGCTTAAAAAGAAAACCACTCAAGCACATTCACACAGATAAAAATAATAAAGAGTGGGTTATTTTCTGCTATTCAGAACAGTTATTGCAGAGGGGATGAATGATTTTTTTGTAGATGTTTTTTCGGGCCAGTGGGGTTCTGTATGGTTTGCCTGATGGCAGCAGCATGAAGGAGCGGTGCAGGGGGTGCGAGGGCTCCTCTGTGATGAGGGTGGCTTTCCTCACCACTGATCGCCTGTAAAGTTCTGTCAGAGGAAGTTGGGATGTTCCTGTTATTATGCCGGCCTGCTTTAAGATGCGGGAGAGTTTTGTTTTGGCGGAGGTGGTAAGGAAGTTGAACCAGGATGAAATATTGTAGGTGAAAGTGGATTCAATAAGTGATCTATAAACAAGAGTTAAAATATCCTTGCCGATGTTAAAAGTCCTCAGTTTTCTGAGCAGGTGGAGACGCTGCTGTGCCTTTTTGTAGACAGCATCCGTGTGTTGTGCAAAGGACAGACAGGTGTCAATCTCTGTCCCCAGACATTTTTGACTGACCTCCTCATAGAAGGAAAAAAAATCTATCATGGGATATGAGGACAACATGTTTTTTAATGTCAACTGAAAAAAAACAAAAGTTTCATAACAAAATCAGTGTCTTTAAAGTTCCACAGTGTTCAGCTCTTAATCAAAATGACTTTTAAAACACTGAAAAAACAGATGAAATGCAGCTATTTTATGGCTTACTGACTATTAATATCATTTCTTCAGGTTTGGTGGGCCGGATTAAAAAAGTTTAACTGGTTGCATGTGGCCCCCGGGCCGTAGTTGGCCCACACCTGGGATAGACGGAGGAGACTTGTGCAAAGATCACGTCAGTGGGTTTGTCAACTAAAGAGAAGAAGCGTGTGTTTTTCAGTCCAGCTCCTGCAGTTGCTCCTTCGCCTCCTCATGCAGAAAAATCAGGAGCACATAAAGTGTTGCACCACTAAAACGTCCAAGAAATTTGTTGTGCTGAAAAATGGAAAAAACCTTTTCTTTACTGTTTTTTTTGCACGTTCTTTCACGTCAAACAACCTTTATACTATTGATGCTTTTTTTTTGCTGCGACTGCTGCAGTTCGGTCTCGGGCTGTTAACACTGGACAGTCAGTCCACTGCGCTTCCTGACATTCACACTCACGAGACATGTACATGTACATGTACTGTATTTGTATTTAATTCACTGCACTTCTAACTGCATTTCGTTGCTCTGTACTTGTAATAAGTGCAATGACAATAAAGTTGAATCTAATCTGATCTAAAACTATCAGTCAAGAAGAGTATTTAGCGTTTATCTTCCCGCTGCAGTCTTTCCACTGTATCAGAAAAGTCTGCCTGCGTCACGGTAGCTTCCTCACGCGGCCTCATTGTGCGCTAACTGCTGCTACCTCGGCCCCGGCGCCGCAGCTGAGCCGAGTAGAGCCGCTCCACGACCCCACGCTGACGCTGACGGACATTAATTCCACGCGTGTCGTCTGTTTGTCATGCAAATCGGCACTCACAAAAAAGGCGCACAATTTGCTGCCATCACGGCCGCCTGTTAATCACCAAAACGTGCCGCGGCGCTCGTCTGAATCCATTAACCTAAGAAGCGGAACCTCGGTGGCCTCGACATCCTTCAACTTCTGGTCCGCGTGTCGCCGCAGCGAGAAGGTGGGCTGATGATAACAGAGCTGGACCGACTTTAATTACTGTTTAACAAGCCGGCGTCCCAGCAGGTTAGACGCTCAGCATGGTGAAGACATTCCGAGCGCCGAGGCTCTCTCTCTCTCTCTCTCTCCCTCTCTCCCTCTCTCTCTCTCTCTCTCTCTCTCTCCCTCTCTCCCTCTCTCTCTCTCTCTCTCTCTCTCCCTCCCTCTCTCCTGACACCAGCGTGGGGGAGGAGAATAAATTGGGATGCTCGGCACAGGCCTGGAGGCTCAGTCTCATTTTTTCGATCGGGCGTCTGCTGCGGAGGCTCGTGCTCGTCTGGCTCACTGTTTGCAACAGAGTCTGCAAACAGCAGAGAGCTGCACAACTTTAAGACGCGAAATATGAATGAGGGGAGAAGATTCATCTAAGACTTGGGATCAGCCCTCATGAGAATTACAATATATACGTGTGCGTGTGTGTGTGTGTGTGTGTGTGTGTGTGTGTGTGTGTGTGTGTGTGTGCCAGTGGCTTATTGTGTTTCAAGATCAAACTTTGAAAGGTGCAGAGAGGAGACGTCCCGTCAGTGAATGCACGATGAGCAGCTCTGCACCGTCCACTCACCGCAATCATCTGGGCCACGTAGCTCTCGGGTCCCGTGTACTCGGTGGGGTCCTTCACCCTCACCAGCACCAGGAAGTAAAGGTAGTGCCACATGCTGTGCTCCGACTTGATGTGCTCCTCAAATGACACCGTCTTGTTGTCAAACTTGTCCCTTTCCAACCCTGCGGGACAATGAGCTCGGTTCAGAACACGGTGTATTTTCAGAGACACGAGGCGAGCGAACACTTTGGCGTCTCTCAGCCTGAACCCACCGCAGATGAAACAAGTGGTTTTGAGGATCTCCTCCTTCCTTTGCTTCTCGCTCCTCAGGTCAGCGAAGGTGTCGATGATGACGCCAAAGATGAGGTTGAGCACGATGATGATGACCACGAAGAAGAAGAGAAGGTCGTACACCACTCGGGCTGCAAACAGAGGCTCCTGCGTGCCACAGAAAACCCACTTTAGCAACAGACTTGGAAACAGGTCTGCGTGGCACCAGAACCGCTTTGTTTGGCGAGTGCCTCCAACCTCTTTGGAGGGTCTCCTGAGGATGTCTCCCACTCCTCCGCCGTTACGCAGCCCCTGGTTCAACACCGTGATGATGCACATGAGCAGAGTGTCACACACACGCTCGATCCCGTCGTCCTGATCTGTGACAGAGCCGAGACAGAGGTGAGCGACTGGGTCGGTCACAGTGCGGCAGTGTTGCAGTCTGAGCTCATAATGACTGCGGCTCAAGCAAAAGAGAAGGAACGGGCGGCAGTTCTTGCATTACATTGTATTACCGTGAATTTAAAAATAATGAAGACAATAACATACATTTGTATATATGTGTGTACATGTACATGTACATGTATATGTATTTTGAGATTTTCTTTTTGTTTCAATTAATTTAAAGGCTCCTTGCAAGAATTTTTTTTTTTTTTAAAGGAT
>NW_027466222.1:400000-447500 GCF_046127955.1 Nelusetta ayraudi
TCTCTATTTTGGGCACTACAGTCTTGGTCTTTACGTATTTGCGAGTCAGTTTCCCACTGCGTTGGTCTGGGGTTTGACGCTGAGCTGGTATGAGAGGCTGTCAGCTGCTGTTGAAAATGACTGTGACAGCAAGAGACTCCAGTAAAATAGCACAAAGGTGTGGAGAAAACACAACGACAGCACAATGTGCAATTTGTTCAGCATTTTTCAGTTACTTGCTGGTTTGGGGAAGATGTCATAGAAATGCTCGGCTAAAAGAACTTCAATTCGCTATCACACAAACGAGACAACATTTGATTGTTGTTTCATCCTTGTGCTGTTATTTCGTATTGTGTCAACTCTTTGGTTGCCAATAACAGAGACATAAAGCACTTTACAAGAGCATTTTTACAACCTGCTGTTTCTCACTTACTCTTCTGCTAAAGTCTCAGAGACTGCCGTCCTCACTGGACAGTGTGTGTTTGGTGCACGGTGACTAAAGTCAGCTTCAGTGAGCGTCTCTGTCTACAACCTAAAAGTAGAGCCACTCATTCATAAAAAAGCACTTTCCCATTATGAAGCTCAGAGGCGACACTCAGACAGAAGAGCACTGGCAGACACTCAGATTTCTGGTGTCCTTTATATGAGTCAATATTCTTTTTTTTCCCCACTTTAATACAGGTACCAGTGTTTGCTATCAGACTAATGATGAAAAAAGGGTGTCAGGAAGTGTGGCGGTATCTGCTGAAAGATATTGGGGGAAACTAAAACCCTGAGGTGAGCAACAGCGCTCTGTCTGAGGTCATGACTCACTTCTGCCAACATGCCATGGTCATAGATATAACAGACAATTTACTGCATGTGCACACTTTTGAGATAGTAGAAGCTACATGGCTCTTAAGATCATCAGCACTGTCTGTTGGAAAAGGACAGTGAGACAAATGCAGGGGCAGGAGCTCAACTGCACCTCCTACACAGGAGTGCAAGGTGTTCACAGCTAGACGTAGTCGTTGTATTCTGATGGTGACAGCTGACAGCAGTAGGAAAGGAAGTGTTTCCCACTTTACACTGTCCAGTGTAAATATGAAGTCAACGGGGATCAGCAGAGAATGAGTCAAATCTTCTCCTGCGACTCACCTGGTGGGCCAGGATGTAGATGTTGTGTCCCACGTCTTTGGGTTTGATCTGGCCCACAAAACCGTCCTCGTCCTCGTCGCTCTCCAGACCCTGAGCGTAGGCCTCCTTCATGACGTCCACCTGAGGGACAGACGTCACTGAAACCTGCGTCCACCTCCAGGTGTAGACCAATATCTATGTGTGTGTGTGTGCTGTGTTGGTGTGCATGCTGACAAGTCCTACCAGTTCAGTGGGCCTCATCTTGGAGAGGATCTTCTCCGCGTTCTCGCTGTCATGGCGGCTCTCCATGATGGCCAGCAGAAGCTTGGAGGCGTTGTTCTACAAATGAATGCGTGACGTTCAACTTTGTGTTTATGTCAGCGGGATGGAAATCAATCCATCAAACGCATGGACAAACGTGTGGAGTGAGAGAGTTCCAAGATAGACACTGTTCCGTTGAACCCAACGTGTGCGTACATAGAAAAACTTCTAAAGCTTCAGGGCTGATTTACTTTTCGGCAAACCGTGAGAATAAGTGGAGTCTTTTCTGGCTGCTGCAAGCCGCGGCAGGAGGCCTTGCAGCCCCCTGGTGCTCACCTTCAGCTCCAGCACCAGGTCCAGTCGATCCTTCCCCAGCGGGTTGATGGGATTGACAATCAGTGCTATTATAATGTCAATGCCATTTGACTCGTGCTTGGCAATGCACGTCTGTGAAAAGAGACAAAGAGACGGACAGACAGAGAGACAGACGGCTCCGGTTGGCGTCTCATCATTAACAGACTCCCTACTCACTGAACTGTCCAGTCACTGTGGGGTACCTGGTTTTCGTGGCAGGGACCCTGGCAGTACTCGGTGATTGTCTCCAACGTCTGTCTCACCAGGTCCACGTTGCTCTCATTAATGTAAAGGCCCAGCAGGCCGAGGCCTCCAGTGGTGCTTCCGCAGATGCAATCCAGGAACTGGAGAGTCTCGCACACCAGGTTGTAGTTTGTTTTGTTGTTCTGGCAGCGCAGGAAGTTCTAAGTCGCGTGGAGAGAATTGAAGTCAGTCCGCCGCCAATTTCAGCAACGCTGGAGCTCGGCGTCCTCGAGCGAATGGCGGCAAGTACCTGCAAATCCGAGTTATGGTTCTCGCAGAGGAGCTGCAGGTAACGTAGTATTGGTTTCATGATGGTGATGGCCGGGCTCATCTGGGTTTCTTCCAGAACCTCTTCAGCCCCCAGATCGCCGGTTTGGCCCAGGCCCTCCAGGTCGGGGTCCAGCTCCTTTCTGAAGGCACAAAAGGCCTTTGAGGTGACGGAGGAGGCCTCCTTCAGCTGCCCTCGCATGTCCTCCCGTATATGAAGGCCTGAATCTTTCCCTTAACACAGTCCATAAAAAAAGAATCTGTTATATAAAGGAAAGTTAATATTTTCTGTATTATTTTCTTTTTTTTAACAAGGAAGTGAGAATCAAGCTTGCGTGATACAAGTGAAAGGTTAACTTGATCGATGGCGGCCTACGCAATGACATTCTAGACGTATTAAAGAAGAAACTCAGAGACCCCCCTCGACGAAAGGGTAGTATTGAATGGGGTTCTGCAGCATAAAAGGGTCTCAATCTTGATACAATGGCCTTTTGATAGGCTTGTGATGTGGGCAGTCACATGGCCCACTCATGTGACTGCAGGAACTGGGAACAACAGTCTGCACAGAGGTCAGCAGAGCGACAAAGATCATTGGGGATTTATGCTCCGCCATTGTTTGAGGCTCTGTGCCGATCTGAACCTGATGGCCACACATGGTGTAAATATTACAGTTAACAAGATTATGTTTGGACTACAGTGCGGCTGCTCTGAACTTAATTCGAGCCCCGTTTCTGAGGCTACTCGGTCGTGTTGAGGGCCCGAGAACTTGTTCACCATCTGCAAAGCTTCAACACAGTGCAGCTGCTCTGAGCTCTTCAGGTTCGAGTGTTTCCTGAACACCTTTTTTATATCTGACGCTGCTGATTTCGCCGTCATCGTCACGTTTTCTGGAGCTGAGCTCAAACATGTTGACCGACACGGTGGCCCTGATCTCCTGCTGGGCCAGGCGCATGCGGTCGTAGAAGACCTTGAAGAACCTCTCTGACTTCTTCTGCTTGTACAGCTGGTAGTGGAAGGAGATCTGAGGGAGAGGTGGAAGCACATCTTTCAAAGCGAGACAAACGAGGCGTATGCCTCCAAATTCCCCAACTCCAAGAAGAAGTTGCTGCTCACCTGTATCTGAGTGTTTCCGCCCTGCAGGAGGGCGATGCCCAGCAGGATGCTCTCTTCAAACACCCGGTCATTCTTGGTGTTGACGATGAGGTCGATCACCAGCTCCGACGTCCCGACATTGTCCAGGAGGCACTGGATCTCCACCATGGTGCTCACTGGCCTGTCAGAGTCCAACATGGGGGAACTTCCTGCAGAGATGTAAAGAAACATGGCTGATGAAGCCTTCAGTCTGATGGAAACCAATGCTGGCTGGCACAGAGCTGAGCAGCCTCTTTTCTCCCTGAGGAGCAGAGCGCTGCCGTGTTATCTGCGGCTGTTTCCTGTGCGCTAAGTAGTCACTGTGGTATCAACCTGCGGATGACGGCTTGACAAAGCCTCCAGATGAGCTGTTTCCACTTCCCAGCTCCGACTTGGAGTGGAGCTTTTGATTCCCAAAGTAGCGTGTGAGCAGAATCTTTCTGAGCTCGTTCCCCTGTGAAGACAGAAATGTGATATTAAGTCCATATCAGTGTCTGAGGAGGCAGCAGCCTCAAACTAGTGAACTCACATAATTAACCAAAGACCCAAAGTGGCAGAGCTTACAAACAATAGGGCCCGCTATCACTTTACACCTAACTGGAGATATCTCGGTTATCTCATGATACATTTCAGTCTTGATAAGAGCACCGGCCACAAGAATGACAACAATCATTCAAGGAGGAAATTGGAGAGTCTCATTGAGAAGCACAACAATAAGACAAGCAGCAGGAGACAGGTACAAGTCTATTTTTAACACCTGTGGCTACATTATTGTTCTTGTAACATTATTGTATTGTTACTGTGCAATAGTGTAGCTATGTAATTATTATGTGTGAATGTTTATGAACTTTTTATGTCAACTATTTCTATGTCAATTATTGTATTGTTGGGGACTACAGATGAAACTTAGCAGCAGTGCTAAGACGGCATATTTACGCTGAATACTCATGTACTCATCCATATGCACTGTTCCGTCTAAATAAACGTATAAATAAATACATTAGTAATACTTCTTATTTTGTCTTAAGCTTTAATGCCTTAAATGGGAAGACACAGAAATGCAGCCCTCTGGTTCAAACTCAACCTTATTTCATTCTGTGCACACAGGCCCGCCGCTGATTTTCTTCCCACAGTCCTAAACAAGTGCATGTAAAGAACACTCGGCACCCACTTAAACCTTGTTAGCATATAAAATGCAGGATAAACAGAATTGAAATGAGAAATGGAAAAAACAAAAAAAACAAACGTGTCATTCGCACAAAAGCGGCGCCGTGAAACTGTGACAAAAGGCTGCATGCGCTGATTTGTGTGGGATTCATGCACGGAACATAACAGCCCTTTAAAAGCAGCACTTTGCTTGTGGCGGCACATTCATCCCACTATTACATTTCCTCTTTATCCCAGACAAACTCTCACTAAAGAGGCAACGGATGCCGAGGCGCTGGAATGAGAGAATCACTCAGCAGTCGTGTCAAACTAAACAGTTCCAGTGGAGGACTTGCAGTGTCTCGGCAAGACTTGCAGTGTCCAGTGGACAATGCCACACATTACCACTGTCACGAGTGGAGAGGTGGACGGGATGGACGTATGGATTTGTTTTGGTGGGCGGAGGCAAAGGATCAATGGGCGGCAGCAAGCCACCTCTGGTTTCCATAGAAACTATTTATTAGAAGCATCCGCCATGTTGGTGGAAGCAGGTGGTGGGGGGAAAACAACACGAGAAAGACAGTAAAGGCACATCTTCATTGTATAATATGTCTGGTTGGATTGCAGCGCTGGCCATCAGTTTGGACGTCAGTTTGAGTGAATGGAGGAAGTCTGTTTCATTGAGGGTCAATTTAGGGAATTAATAAAATGAGAAACAGATTTTTGGTCCGTTGCTTGTCATTTAATTCATCTTTTATAAAAGTTACCAACATCTTCATTCGCCTCAATTTGTTTTCTTTTAATAATGGTGACCAAATTATTTAGTTAGATTATTTCTTCATTAATTTATATTTTTTAATATTTAAAAAAAAAAAAACTCAATCATTTTAAATCATGAATAAAATCATTGACAAATCAATTTGAAATCCCTCTTTTTCCTATGATGCAGTTTTCGTCTGAGGCCGACACAACAACAAGTTGCTGGTGTCTCTGCTCATCTGCACGTTCCCGCTTTGTGACCGTCACACCTCCATTAAATATGAAGAAAACAGCCCATTGGTATTCATCTCCAATCATTTCTGCAGCTGCATTTGGAGGCATTGTTCCCCACAGCTAGTGGCCCGGGGACGTATAAAAAGTGTAATACAATGTGGGAAGAAGAAATGAATGACCAAACAGGAACACTCCTGGTTTCCAAATCAGATTTGGTTTTTTGTACAAGGACTCCTGAAGTCCTGAACAAACATTTAAACGCAAAGTTGAGGCGGCCGGGAAACCTTAGGGCTGACAGACACAGACAGACAGACTGACTGAGTGACTGACTGAGTGACAGACTGACTGACCCGGTGCAGCCTGACCGACGAGCCTTGAAGTGGGAGAGGCGGAGGAGCACGTGTGGCTGATGCTCTTTGTGTCAGTAAATACTCCATCTCATCTGCAGTCAGCAGAGACACTTGTCTGCCTGCACTGTCTGGCAGGCTGACTGTCTCAAACGCACCGACACGCACACGCACACACACACACACCTTGAACTGGAGCCGTGCGTCCACTGAACGTCTCTCTGCTTCCACGCAGCCAGACTCTCCGTCAGGCTCCGCAGGGCAAAAAAAACTTTTCCTGACTGTGGGGCTGAAATCACGTCTGATTCATTTTCACTCTTTTTCACCAAGCGGGGATGTGAGGGTTTGGACTCGACTCATTTATGAAACTAAGTTACTGGGGGGGCTCGCAGCGTTTGCTTTATGTTTTTTTTTTTCCCGCTCTCTCCTTATCGCTCCTCCGTGGGGCTGCAGTCTGCGGACAGGGGTAGGTGGTGGGGGGGGTGAGGAGGGGTTGCAGGCGGGGTGGTGTTAGGGGAGAGACTCGACTCCAGCCTGACTCATCCGCATGCTGCTGCAAAACCCAGTCAGGTGATGTAAGAGCCACAGGAAAGACAGAGAGAGAGCGAGAGAGAGAGAGAGAGATAGAAATAGAGGTGGAGGAGCTGACAGAGGAGGTGGGAGGAGGGGGGGGGGGGGTTGACGGAGCGAGAGGAACAAACAAAAAAGCCCGGCGAGAGCCAGACAGTCGTGGCGCTCTTTAAAATGTGCACCGGCACGCCACACTGCGGCTCTGGTGTCCAAGCTGCGGATGAGCTGCTGATCCCTACCTCCTCCAGCGTCCTCATGTTCCCTTTTTCAACCCAGCCCTCCCCTCACTCCCCTCCCCTCATCTCTCCTCCTCACCCCTCTCTCCCTCCCTCCCACAGCTCGGCTGTCTGCGGATCTCTCAGACGTCGGCAGAAGAGACAAAGGCAGCAGGGCCGCTCGCCGATTCTCGACGGGGTCTGCAGAAGCCGCGCAGCCTGGACGAGGGGCAGCGTTAGCCGTGAACCAAAGCAGACAGCGGCGGGCTTGAGCCTGGGGGGATGGGAGGGGAGGTGGGAGGGGTGGGGTTCGGAAGGGATGGGAGGGGGTTGCATGAGCGGCGCAGGTCAGACAAGGTCGATTATCCGGGAGAGGGGGAAGAGGGGCGGTTCAACGCAGGATCCCATCAGAGGGGCTAATAGTTTGTCTTCGCTGCGACACATTCCAGCACGACAGAAAGCCGTCGAGGAGGCAGACAATGTGCACGTGTGGGCGTGAGCGTCAGCGCCAGCGTCCTGCACGCCGCCACGCACGAAGGAACGTGAAGTCGTTTTCCTCGACGAGCTTCTGAGCTGCACGGCTGTCCCGGCGCTCTGCATCTCCTGGAGGGATTTTTCAAGCCAGACTTTGTGCTGCTGGTGTCAACAAATGACACAACACACAACACAGGGAGAAAACCAGTTTGATCCTGCTCGGAATAAACTCGTGTCTGGCGTCAGACCTCGTCGGGAACTCCCTCTTTGCAGCTTCAAACGCTCAAGATTTGCGTAAAACTTGAGCAGGATTTCTTTTTAAAGTGTCAGAAAAACACAGCTGGAAAATTCTAAAGAGTAGCAGGCAGCGAAAAGCCTCTTCAATCTAACTTGTGGATGTTTTCTACGTGCAGGGGCCTCGCGGGAGGGCGAACACCTAAACCAGGAGAGCAGCCGCAGAGGATTTCTGGAAAACCTTCAGAAGGAGCCGCTCAACTTTTGACAGATGATGTGATGCAGCGTCTGGTCCTACACAGCAGAATGCCACAGAGGGCCAGTTGTGACTGATTAACATATTGTGCGGCCTGTAAACATGGAACGAAAACATTTTCTGTTGCAGTTCTGCAAAATAGGCTTCATTTTCCCAGAATCACCCGAAATAAAATTCAGAGGAGAGAAAAAGCTTTTTTCTGTCTCACTGCTAAACTGATCTGCTTCTAGTTCCCCACTCATTAGTTCAATTTGAAATGCAAACGCAACTGGCGAGTTGCTGCACTGTGCCTGCATTGACTCAACATGTCTACTAAACAGACAAAAATCATTTTTCAAGACTGTTAACTTAAGCCAAAAAAACACACACATAAAGCACACGCCAACAACGCCTGCCATATTCTCCCCTTCTTACACATACTCAGGGAAAACTGGTGGCCCTTGGAAGGGAAGGAAGGCACAACACAGGCCAACTGCGATGCCTTCAGGGAGAAATCTGAGGATCAGTACACACAGCATACAGCCCGAGGACACCAGGGCCAAGAAACAAGTGATTTTGACACTGACGCTGCATTTTCCAGCACAACTTCTTCCAAGGCACACACACACACACACACACACACACACACACACACACACACACACACACACACACACACACACACACACACACACGAAGTGCGATTTCTGATGCCGACCTTCTAGGAAATAGCAATTGCATTCATGCTTCTCATTACTCTCAAGTTTAGAAACACTAATTCCAATCATTTTTAATACTAAAATGAAAACAAACAACAAAAAAAAATAGAGCACGTTTAAAAAAAAAAAACCACACACCTAATGATTTGATTGGTTCAAGTCAAACTGGCCTCTGATAAAAGTGTCTTTTCCCCCCATGACTCAGGTGTCTTGTTGTTAATGTCCTGACCCCTGGTGTGCAGCTCTCTTCACAGGGTCAAGACTCACTCATGGCCAACCACTTGAAATGCTTCAGTATCGGAGGGCATCTGTCGCCAGGGAACCAAACAACAGTTTTGTTTTCCAGGCTCGAAAAGTTTCTACATGTACAACAACAACTACAGCAACAACAACGAGGCCTTTGTTGGAAACTTCCCATCAGTTGTTCAAGTTGAACGGCGAGGAAAATGAAACGCGACATCGACTGGAGCACGCAAACATGTGGGAAAAAAAAGTTGAAACGCAGCCATGCAGCACGCGTCGCACGCAGTCACTGCAACAGTTTCCTAGTTACATCTCCTTAGCGCAGAAAATGCTTTTGCCCAACAAACAAGCACATCGGCAAAACAAATTAAGGCGGCATGTGACAGCAATTGGTGAAGCTGGTCGGGGCAAATACAAGAGCAGCAGTGTAAACAAGTGATCAGGAGGAGGAGCAGGAGGGAAGAGAGGCAGACTGCTGACTGGCCACTTCAACATGGTTACCAGTGTTAAATGCGATTCACTTGCTTTGCTAAGAGTTGATCACGGATGCTTGGACAACTGGAAGAGTGGGAAAAAATGAGATAAAATAAAATAAAGCACAGCCGTTGTTCAAATTTCAAAAGGTGATATATTTGATATTTCCGTGTGTGTTGGTGGCATTTGCAAACCCCTATGACCACTGAGGAGATCCCAGTGACTGCGGAGACACTCAACATGGTGATGTTTAGCCTCCAGCCAGAGGATGAGTTGGCTAAAAACATGCTGTTACGACTGCTGCTGCCACATAAACGGTGCGGAGATGCGCTGCCATCAGGGCCTGCAGTAACCCCACAGTGACGAGGTTACACTGCCCAATAAATACACTTTTTATGAAAGGTGACTACCTAGAAGAATTTAAATATAAAACATGTTTTATTATTCTTTTTATTGTTTCTTACATAACTCCATGTGTGTTCATACGTAGTTGTGATGCCTTCAGTGAGAAACTGCAACATCAAATAGTCAATAAATTCATCGGGCGTGTCCAAACTTCTGACTGGTAGGTGTATGCAACCTAGACACCAACCTAACTGTTTCCTACTGACATCACTTTCAGCATCAGACTTGAGAGTGAGAGAGCCGGCGATGTCAGAAGGGGCTTCGAGGACGTTGTAGCAACACAGCAGACTGTCCCGTGTGATTTATGGTGCTTTATCTCTGGCGAGGACAGCGTGGACAAAGATATGATAAGGAAGTCTTTGAGGGGCCGTAAAACACTGTGGAGAGTGTAGTGAAAACAAAATAATTTCCCAGGATTTATTCTTATTGGCTTTGCTGTGTCAGAGTTTAGTTCTATCTGGATATAATCAGAAGTGCATGTCTGCAGAAGTCTCACTCACTCTGTAAAAAAATAATCAGAATCCTCAGATTTTTTTAATTGTTGGCTGAAAAAAATATTCGACACATGAACACAACATAGTTGTAATATATTATATAGTTAAAATTGTTTTATATGAATATGGGCCTCTCTCTTTGTGAAGGACTGAAGGCTTCAGCAGTCCAGGCCCATTATGGCCCTGTTCACTATCGTGGAACCACAGCAGAAACAAAGTTCACTAGCAGACACAGACTGGGCGGAAATAACCCTTGACTTCGTCCAACCCCAGCAGCGCCGCATGAGGAGAGTCAAAAGAAGAAGCGGTTGGTCCGAATGAAAGTTGGGGAAGCTCATAAGATTCAATGGTCCCGTCATGTGCCTCCCTGAGCACAAGAGACTCACCTCACATGCAATCAGATCTGAGTAACGCGCTGTGAACCGTATCCAAACACTGTCTGCAATGACAAGCAGTCTCTGTCAACTCCAACCGCAGATACGTGAAGTCCGAGGCTCTTCTTCCACAGGAAGCCCTCTTGTTTCTCCAGGTCCAAGCTAAGCCAGTGGTGCCACGCCACCCAAATTACATAAAGCTGACGTGTAAAAGCAAAATTTAAAAAAAGAAACAAACAAATATGCTGTATGCATACATGCAACATGCTGTTTGAACAGGTTGCCTATATTCCTGTCGTAACCCCAACAAATATGTGTATATGAGCTTTTTAACACTAATTCAGACAGTTGGTACATGTCATAAAACCTTTCACTCTAAAGTCTTTAGGGGGTAAAACACGTGAATATTTGGGATTTTTTTTTTTGTTTTGTGTTTTTCCAAATAAAAAGGTACATTCAGAAACACGCTCCTTTTAGCACATTGAAATTAATTTCCATCCGCTAAAATAAAAGACAGAAAAAATTCAGACGCCTTCCTCTAATCAACCGCATCTGCGGAACATTTTTCCATCACATGTGCAACTCCAGCCTCTGCACCACAACTGTACTGCCGGAGTCAGAGAGCTGCAGGCGTGCAGACATGATTCAGGATCACTTGAGACACACAGAGGGAGCAAGACGTTTCACAGGGCAAACAAAAGTCGTGTGTTACCAAAAGAAATTAACATAACACAATGAAAAATAAACACAGCCACCATCCATGTGCACACAAATAAATGAGTTCCCATGGAGTGGTTGTTATATTTAATACAAGTCAAGATGTTTTTAGTCACACTAAATCCCAGCTGTTGGAGGTTTTCAGAACAGTGTCCCTCAGTCATGAAAAACCTGACTCCTTATTTTCCTACATATATAATCCTGCAACGCTGCTTATTTATTCACTTTTTCCTTTCCAAGTGAAATGACAGCCGTGCAGCCTGAGTTCACCACTTTGCTTCCTGCCCTCGCTGACCTGCTTCCTGTGGACCAAACCTTCGCCGAGCTCCACTTCCTCCCCGTGGGACACACAGGGAAAACCCTGCAGGATGAGCTCACCGAGGGTTCAGCCAGTGTGACACTGCTAGTGTGTGTGTGTGTGTGTGTGTGCGAGTGCCCGCACATGTGAGAGAAGCCTCCCACCCGTGTGATGCGCTTAGCATGGAAAGGGTGGTAATCTGCAAATCTTCTTTGCTTTGGGCAGGTGGTGTGAAACTTGGCGAGGGAAGACGGAGCGACGGAGCGACGGAGCGACGGAGCCGGTGTGAATGACAGGGATGAGCGTGAGAGAGAGACATTACATAACTAGCCGCTCTAATCCCCTATAAACAAGAGGACATGCTTAGGTGCACATGCACATGACTGCCTATGGTGCACATGCATACATCCATGTGCTCCACACAGAGAATTTGCTAAAAGTAGAACAGATTTTTTTTTTCAAAGATGTTTACAATAATAAATAAATAAACAATTTTGATTTTCTTTTTCTTTCTTTTTTTTACATTTTTAAACTTTCTTTAGTTCATTCAGTGAGTCGAATGGCAGCTAAAAAATAATGAAGTCAAAAGTCCAAAATATAAAAAGTGAGTAAATGTGAAAAATAAAAATTAAAACTGGCAGTGAGGTTTACTGAAGACAACTATCGCTGCTCCATGACCTTAAAGAGCATCAAGTGCGGATGAGTCACACTGGTATGTATAAAAAAAAATAATAATAAAAAAATAAAAACATAAAAAAAATAAAAAAAATGCATGATTCATTCTTTTTTTGAGCACCACTCACTAGTATGCATGCAGTAATGCAGCCCAGCCCAGGCTTTAGAGCTCTCTCTCTCTCTCTCTCTCTCTCTCTCTCTCTCTCTCTCTCTCTCTCTCTCTCTCTCTCTCTCTCTCTCTCTCTCTCTCTCTCTCTCTCTCTCTCTCTCTCTCTCTCTCTCTCTCTCTCTCTCTCTCTCTCTCTCTCTCTCTCTCTCTCTAGCAGCTCAGGTGCTCACGGCCGAGTATCACAGACAGGGCAGGGCAGGTGAGGGGGGGTTATGGGAGGTGAGGGGGGTTAGGGGAGGTGAGGAGGATCAGGGGGGTGAGGGGGGACTGCCAGGCTGACTGGGCCTGGCATCGCTCCCACACAACCGTCCAAAAGCAGCACTTTACATGTCGGCTGAAACCGCTCAGGTGCAGCAATAAGACGCAAAGCACTGTCACTGTGTGTGTGTGTGTGTGTGTGTGTGTGTGTGTGTGTGTGTGTGTGTGCTGCTGCTGCTGACTTTGCCTGGTCTGCTGCCCGTGGGACCAGAACTCCTGATGTGACCCAGCCAAACAAACAGAGCGGCTAGGGTGGGAAGACGAAGGGGGGTGCAGTGGGGGTAGGGAGGAGAGGGAGTGAGGGGGGGTGGCTGGGGGGGGGGGTTGTAGACGAGAAGAAAAAAAAAGAAAATGGCACAGACGGAGACAATGCACAGTTGGGGGGCAAGAAGAGGAGGAGGAGGAGGAGGAGGAGAGCAGACGGCAGAGCAAGCGAGCGAGTGAGGGAGGGAGGGAGTAGGGGGGGAGGGAGGGAGGGAGAACATGGCGGTGCACGTGACTCCGGCTGAGCCACTGCGGGCTCTTACGTAAGCGCACCCCCTGCCCCGTCTCCTCCTCCACCCAGCCGACTCCACTTCCCTCCAATCCCTCGCTCTGCCGCCGCTGCCCGCTCCTTTCTCCCCTCGCTCTCCCACTCACGTGGCTCCTCACATGGCCCATTCTCTCTCTCTCTCACCCCTCCTCCCCCGCCCCTCCCCTCCCTGATCACTCTCCCGCCGTCTCTCTCTTTCTCTCGCTCTCCTCCTCCTCCGCCCACTTGCATCCCAGGGGAGCCACCAACCTCTGCAGCCCGTGCGCTGTCACACTCTCTCTCCCTCCCTCCCTCCCTCCCTCCCTCTCTCTCTCCCTCTCTTGTGTCTGTCTGCCTCTCCCTCTCTCATTATTTTCATCAGTCGCTCCTCTTCCCTGGTGCCTGTGCTGTGCAGCGAGGCTGCAGCTCCACGCTCAGGGCGAGAGGGAAAACGCCAGAGACGGACGGCTGCCGATGACACGCACGCACACGTGCACACACACACACACACACACACACACACACACACACACACACACACACACACACACACACACACACACACACACACAAACTGACATTTCACGTACTGTTAGCGAGACGTCGAGTCACTTTTTCCCTTGTTAAAATGAGTTTCTGTGCGATTCCTCTCCACCCTTCAACACGCAGAGACAAAGCTGGCGCTGCGTTTGTTGCGACTCCAAAATGAAGCTTTTTGCAAATGGACTGCATGGGATTTAATTCACAAAAAATCTCAGATTAGGATTTAATTTTTCTATTATGTCCATTCTGTCTTTGTTTCTCATAGTTTTGTTTTTCCTCGTCTTGACAAAAGAAAAACCAAACTAGGATTTCATTGTTTGCTTTTATCCTAAGTATCACTTAAGCACAGCCACACTGCCTCAAGTTGCAAGCTAAAAAGTTTACACGCATCACACAGCGCCCTCAGCTGGCCTGGTCAAGCAGTACACAGCACTGGTTGCCTGCCCGGCACGCCGCAGACGCTGAGGAAGACGTCACCGGACATGACTTGAGCAATAAATACAGTAGTAGAACTAGAACTGACTAGAAATGGTACCGAAGCAACAGGACTGACGTGTTCTGACAAGAAGGTGCGGAGCAGGAGACCAGATGAAGGCCAGCTGGGGGCGCTGCTGTGCCTTTCTCCCAGATAAAAATCAGTGCATCAACAGAATGACTATGAAATTGTCATTTAAAGGCAGACAGATGACAAAGTGTTTCAGCGACAGCACGAGAGGATGAAGGAAGAGAAGCGCGAGGAGAACATGGAAGCCCTGGTGGTCTGAGGGCAGCAGCACCTGCCTGCTCAGCTTTGCAGCAAACCAGGGGGGCAGAACTCGCTGGAGCCCGACTGGACCGGAAACTCGAGCGAGCCAGACGCCGTGACCTACTGTCTCCTTGCAGCCGGACTCAAAGTCTGGGTGCCAGAAACCTTTGGGAAGGTGTCTGCAGAGATGACCTTCCTCTGCACCATCGCTCTGCACGCACAGCCTCCTCCTCCACCTTCTCCTCCTCCTCCTCCTCCTCCTCCAGCCGCCCGCCCTCTCAGTACTCTTGACCATGCCGTGTGTGTGTGCGTGTGCTCGTGCACAGCAGACAACAGACTGCTGCACCCCCCCCGGGCCCCTCCCCCCTCCCTCCCAGATCCGTCGCTGCAGTATCGATTTGTTTGTTCAGAGACGGCTCCCCCTCCTCCTCCCTCCCAACCCTCCACCCTCTCCATCCTATTCTCCCTCTCAGTGTGAGCGTGTCCTCAAGTGCCTCCCTGCCTTATGTAACACAGACACAGGCCCACAGCATACTGATGAAGAGTCTGGGCTGACAGACCTGAGAGGAAGGCAGCGCTCGCTACAGCACTGCTGCCACCTCCATCCTCCACCAACCACTCTGATAATTGCACTTCATTAAGGCTGATGAGGGAGGGAGGGATACCCATCTTTTTTTTTGGAAGGGTGAGAAGATATCACTCAGCGTGAAGCTGTGTTTTCAGTGTTTTCTGTGTTTTCAGTGTTTTCGGTGCTTTCAGTGTTGGCGGTGGAGCACTCACAGACTCATCGAAGCACTCCTTCTTCTCCAGCATCTCTCGGAGCGTCTGGAGGATTTTGATGCACAGCTTCTCCTCCTTGTCCATGAGCTTCTTGGTGTGTTTAATGAGCCTGACAGGGCGACAAGTGGAGCCACCACGTCAATGGCTGTCACGCCTCTGCTAATGCACCCACTGGCACCACAACTGAAAACAAAGTGATCCTTTATCGACCGCCACCTGGTGAAATGTCCCAGGAGGGCCCCCAGCAGCAGAGTAACAGCGCCCCTGCTGGACTGATTGTGCATCGACAATTTACTTTTTAAATAAAGGCTTGAATGTGATAAAAAATAATAATAATAATAATAATAATAAAAATAATGATCAACTCTGATAAAATCTAAAAATAATTCACAGATGGTCGTTCAGTGAAGAAACTGAATTGAAGTTGCTCAACTTTTTTAATTGATCAGCTTGCAGCTCAAACAAAGGCCACAACACTGCTATTGATCTATAGACTGGACTTACTTGGACATGAAGGCTCCACTCTCACAGCGTAAGCGAGCAGCTTCTGGAAACAGCAGCTCTGGGCTGTAAAGGACGTCAACCAGCACTGAAAACTCTGCCTGAACTTTGGGGCTGAACTGCTCCTCCAAAAGACAGACGACTCCCTGAAAAAAATAAATAAATTGAATATTAGGGCTCCATCAAAACTCTTATTCAGAGCATAATTAGAAAAATATATATTCATGAAAACCTGAGAACGGCGGTATAATTACAAATTGCTTTCAGTTTGATTCTAAAAAATAATAATAATCAGAGTAACTGATTATTATTATTTTTCAACTTGTAAAGTCTAAAACAGCCTCATCATTGTCAGCGACCCTTTGATCTTTTCCCTGCAGAGCCGTGCAGTGCCAGGCAGGACGCTGTTCATTGATGTCAACTGTAAATTGTGGTGCAGAACTCTGCACGCTGCGTTCACCTGCAGCAGCGATGTCGGGCAGCGGGGCGCTGCCACCGCGCTTCTAAAGACTCAAATGAAGTGAATTTAAAAGAGGCCAATGAATG
The DNA here is from genome assembly GCF_046127955.1 of Nelusetta ayraudi. NCBI lineage: Eukaryota > Metazoa > Chordata > Actinopteri > Tetraodontiformes > Monacanthidae > Nelusetta > Nelusetta ayraudi. The sequence continues at coordinate 416,018 of NW_027466222.1, forward strand.
TGGAGCTTACATTGATACAGCATTAGTGAATATAGATGTGGGTAAAATGTCTGTTAAATTTTCTGAAGCTTAAAAAAAGATTATAATCTGCATTACATATCCATACAGACAATTGCAGCACTAAAGACAAGTTGCTGTTTCTATTTAATGGGGGGGGGATTTCTAACATCCCTCTAAAAGTTGGCAGCTCTCACCAAACTGTCTGCTGAAGCCCCGAAGAGCCGACGTGCAACCTCGGAGCAGCTACGCAGGGCGAATACTTGCAGTGTTTGTTAAAAAAGAGGGGGGCAGGCCCACCTGCAGCTTCTCAATGATGTTCTTGTAGTCTGGGCAGCCCAGGGGCTCCTTGCGTGGCCGTGTACGGGCAGAGATCCTCCAGTCCTTGGCTGCCCGCTGCACCATGGTGCTGTGGACTTTGAGAGACAAGGTGTTGACCTGACTGTCCAGGTCCACGGGGATGGCGATGGCTCGCGCCTTAGCTGCGGAGAATCACAATTCAAGATCAGACTTTGAAGAGGTCGGTCATGTCCTGCAGCTTGGGCTCGCACTCATGTGACCCCTGATTATATGACTTGACTATGGTGAGAACATCGCTGATATCTCTACTGGAAGATGGAACAGCGGAGCCAACGCTCACCGACATCAGCGAGTGTCTTAATGCAACTCTCGATGTTGGCCTTCTGAGACGAAATGATCCAGTTGCAGTTGTAGAGCCTGAAGGAGGACTGCAGCAGCTTGATGAAGATGGACTGGTTTGTCTGTGGAGAGAGCAGAGGCGCCAGGCACCGCTGTCACTCTTAGGGGTGCAAATGTGAGCAAAGAGGGAGGACTTTTGCATGGACGTTGCATCACCGTTGCAACCTTCCAGTTGCACTGGAAGGTTCTAGGCAAACAATGGTAAAGTTGCTCAAATCTGTAACTTGGTGGAAAAACATAAATGTGAACTACCTGGAGGTTGGCGTGGTTGACGGAGAACGGCGAGCTGAAGAAACCCTTGACGATGGCCATCACCGTCTCCGTCACGTACTTCTCCAGGGCAGAGTCGGCGTGGTTGCGATCTGTGGTGGTGTTGCACACCTGAAATCGATAAGGTTGTTAATAACCTGCTAAGTGTTCACGACTTCCATACAAAAGTACAACACAAAGTCTTTCTTTGCGCCTTACGCTGGCCATGTCCACCAGGAAGTTGTCAAAGAGCTTCCAGATGTGATTGGAGGTGTAGATCTCCTTCATCTCCACCTCGGTGTCCACGTAGCAGTGATTCACAAAGTTCACGTACGCAGCCTTCACCTGGAGGAGAAGGACGCGGCAACGACAGGGTTGAGAAAACAACGCACCCTGAAGGCAACACACACAACTGCAACTGAGTTCATCAGGGGAAATTATGTGAATTTCTCCTGGAGATCAATAAAGTGTCTGTCTGTCTGTCTGTCAGCCGCGCACTCGTGACTCGTCTTCACCTCCGGGATGCAGTGGACATCGGTCACCACTTTGACGATGTCGTCCAGCGGCAGCAGGGAGTTGCACTTGAGCTCGGTGTAGACGTTCTTGCCCTCGGTGCAGGCGGCCAGCAGCTCCACCAGCGTGTTGTGGTAGGCCAGCGAGCCGTCCTCGTCCGTGCGCTCGCGCTCCGACGCCATCATCTGCAGCAGCACCGAGAAGGACGAGCGGTCGTTGTAGAACACCAGCACGTCCTCGCCGCCGTTCACCAGCTGCAAGGAGGGAGAGTCAAGCTGTGAGTTCACCTGGTGGCGCACCTGATCGCATGAGCACATAGCTGATTTCATTTCTAGATCTAATTTCTGTGATTTCTTCCTTTTATCAAAACATGTTTGACCTCCAAACTCTCTGCAGGCCTGAGGTCCTCCTGTGTCGCGTGACATTGACGTGACCCTGTTGTTGTTGTTGTTACACGTTATCAGCTGACGCCTGCTTAGCGTCACATGACGACATCACGCGGCAATTCTGATTGGGACGGCAGTAAGTCTGGCTTTAACCTGCCAAGATTTTAAATTGAATAAACTTCATGAATCCCCCACTGAGGCAAATACTGTGTTTTGTTTTGTGTTTCTCAAATGGTGGTTCGTGACCCAAAAATGGGTCGGACAATTGTTTTGATTGGGTCGCGGCTTTGTGGACAGTTTCCCTTTTATTAAAAAAAAGATTTTAAAATAGGTATACTTATGTATTTGAATATTAAATATTATATTGAGTTCATATGATGATTATGACTGGATGAAGGCGTTCTGTATAGCTGCACTATTTCTCCATTTTTGTGGGACAAATTTGAATGCTGACCAGGAAGGAAAAGTGGGTCCTGAGACTCCACCAGTGGAGAACCACCGTTTTAAAAAAAAAATCAGCCACAAAAATGAAACTACTGACATTTGAGTCTAATGACTTGGTTTGAAATATATGTTGAGACACGTCAGGACATCCCTCAGGACACGGCCACACCCTGAAGACTCTCACGCTCGTGAGCAGAACCTAAATGAGCGCTCGTTCCTTGATGCCTTTAGATCCAAATCTAAGTTGCTAAGCGGGACGTGCTGAAAGATGACGAGCCACTCTTGGCATGAGGCGAGCGTGTTTGTCTGCAGAAGAGCAGTTGGGTGACCTTTAAGCGATGCCAAATAAGAACTTTGTGAACAACACCGGGGCACAGGATACTCCGCTGGAACCGGAGCCTTACATGACGGCCCCCCCCCCCCCGCCGTACATTATTCATGAATAATCAGCGGATGCAGCAGCGCCGAGGTTCTGGCCCAGTTTGACCTTCTCACCTCCGTCATGACTTTGTCCTGACACTTCTTCACGTACTTCCCATCAGCTTTGACGATGGTGGCCAGGAACTTGAGGTACTGAACGTGGCGGCCGTGCGTCTCAATGCAGTGGACAAAGTGGTGGACCACGCGGTCGCTGATGTCGTTGCAGAGCTGGAAGTTGTTCATGAAGATGTGACGCATGGTCTCGGCTTCCAGCAGCTGGTGGGAGACACAACAGAGGTCTTCCTTATTAATATAACACGGAGAAGATGCCAAGAATTGGTTTGGGATTGAAAACAAAGGATAACTTGCTACTTATTTTTGGCGTTGACTTTTTTTTGTAAAATTATTAATTATATTAATAATAATTACCCCTGGAGTGAGGAAGAGGTTGAGGTGTTTGTGCAGGAGAACTTGGTTCTGAGAGTTTCCTCTGCAGAAGTTCTGGAGGAAGGTGTGAGCCAGGGTCATGATCTCGTTCATCTTCTCGTCATTCTGCAACAGGACAGACAGACAGACAGCCGTTGGAGAGGCAGTTTAGATGAGAAGAACGACAGGCTGCGGATGTCTTTGGCTGCTGCAAACCTTCTCGTAGGGGATCTGCAGCAGGTCCAGCACCACAGTGTGGGCGCCCATGTTCTTCAGCAGCCTCTGCTGCTGCAATCGGCTCTTCTTACTGGGATAGCACAGCTTGCTGAGCCGAAGCAGGATCTAAACATCACACACAAGCTTTAGTTACAGATAGAAAACACAGAATAAACCCTAGAAGACACTGAGAGCTTTACAGTTTTACCTCTTTGACGATGTTATAATTATTGGCCTTGTTGCTGTCGATTTGTGGCTTGTTATCTCCGTCCTGCACTGGGCTTAGAACAACTTCCTGTCGGGAAGAACACAATTAAAAACAGCTTTAATCGTGGGATTTAATTGTGAAGTACTTAATAAAAGCCTTAAAATGATTGCAAGTTCTCAATGGTGTGAAAACTCTTAATAAAGCTCACAGCATTGTTCTATATCTGCCGTGTAATGTGGCTGCTTCAACGACGCATAAATGCCATCAAATGTTACAGTCCTGGCTAATAAAAGCTGATGGAGAGCAGTTTTATCCCCACTGTACGCATAAAATCCGATTTATGGCATGAAGATTACAAAACAAAGGAGCCAGTTATGTTGCAGCTGAATGCATGCAAGGGTGTTAAATACAGCGATCTTTTTTTCTGAGGAGAGACAAATGTCTGGCTTCAGTGTGAAGTTTGGTGCTTGGATGCTGAAAGTGTGGTTTGGCACCTCTAGATTCTGTTCCTTGCCCTGCCTGACCCCCAGCTCTTCACCGCTGTAGCCTCCACTTTTCTCCACCCACAGCTCCGACTTCTCCACAGTCAGACGCAGCTGATCAAGGTCCGTCTTGATCTGCTTGTAGTTCTCCACATCCTGCTCTGACACCAGCAGCTGGACCTGGAGAACGCACGCACACAAAGGATGAGAAACACACCAGACACAGGGTTTTCTTCTTGTATTTTTTCTTCTAACAATAAAAGTGTGAAACAATGTCTCTGCCAAAAAAGCCTGGATGCATCACATTGTGCCATCAGCTGGTTGCTAAAACAGGAGCTTGTGCTACAGTTGGATTCCAGCTGGAGAAGCTCTGAGTGAAGAAGGCTGTTTCAGGGCCTGAGGAGAAACCCCCTCATCCACAGCCATCACACCGACCTCAGCCAGGATCACCGCGGCCAGCCGGTGTCAAGCACTGCGCTCTCGCTGTAGCTACCTGTTTGAAGGCCTGCAGCACCTCAGCTCTCTGACTGAAGTGTTTGAAGATGAGCTGCAGCGAGCCCGACACCAGCGGGGGGTAATCTTGCATGATGAGATGGATCAGAACCCTCAGGAAGGTCCGGCCACCCTCGTCATCCAGCTCCACCGCACTTAACTCTGAGCTAGAAATTACACACACCAGTACGGTCAGTGGGGCATCATCCAAATATATAGATTTTTTATGTATAGAATAGAATAAAATGGAATAGAATGCCTTTATTTTAGTGGGGAAATTTGCATAATTTGCAGCAACTGTATAGTGCAAAAAGACGGAAAATTAACTAATATAAATTATTATATTCATTATTTATAATTAATATAAAAAAAACATACAGACACAACATCACAATGAGCCCTATAAACGTTACAGATTGGGCCTACAGAGCTGCGCCTCTCTTACCTCCCTGCAAACATGGTTTCCGCTTTGGTGGCAATCTCATCGATGTCGGGTTCAGAGGCTACAGACAGAAGAAGCATCGCAGAAGAAGAAGAATGATGATGAGAGTTCACGCTCGTGAATGGTTTTTTTTTCGTGAAAGAAAAACCCTCGGAGAAAGTCTCACGTGTCAGTGGGGGCATTTCGCTGACGGAGGCACTGCTGTCCGCCATGGTCTTGTCGCCAAACTCTTTCTTGTAGATGGACAACAAGTATGTAATCCTGTAGTCCAACCTCACACTCAGGATGAACTGAGAAATGGACGGACGGCGGAAAAAAAGAAAGAAGAAAGAAGTCAAAATCCGACCAGCGACCTGAGCCAATGCGAGCAGGTGTTGCCTTTTACTCATCCAGCGGGGGGCGTCTTACCTGCAGAATCTCAATAATCTTCAGCTTGGTGTCCATCACCATCACGTCTTCGTTGTCGGACAGGAAGTGGCCTTTGCCGTAGCGCAGGGACGACGGCGTGTCGGGGAGGCTGTGCGGCACGCCGCGACTCATCACCATCTGAGTCATCATTTCACCCACGCCGTGGATGGTGCGCAGCACGTTGTTGCCTGCAGAGCAACACAACTGCCGTCACACAGACGTCAACACCACGACGGGCATCTGCTCAAGCTGCTATTTTACGTGAAATCTGCAAAATCTGGGAAATTTGGATCATAAAGGCGAAGCAGTTGTTGAGTATTGTCTTAAATTACGGCCTGCTCCCTTTGTTCCGTCATCTGAAACTCAAAATGAATATTTCCTCTAATTACACAAAAAGGTCATGCCGACACCAAGGCTCTTTATTTTATCTTAACCGCAGAGATTGAAATCAATGCATCACTGCACCTGAAAAGTAAAAAGGTATAAATATGTTGTGCATTACGTTATCAGTCAATCTTTTGAAAAATTAAAACAAAAAAATTCTAATTGTGAAAGCTAGCTTGAAATAATGTCTGCTGAATCCTAAACATTACAAGAGAAAGACAACACAATTTAGCACTTATTGTTATTATCATTATTATTATTATCATTACTACCACTGAGGCGCTGCACTGACCGGCCTCTGGGCTCTTGTTGAGCTTGTGCATGAAGGTGAGCGGGTGCTGGACAATATCCAGAATGGCCAGCAGGGTGCGCGTCAGACGCAGGAGCTCGCTGAAGCTGTAGAAACCAAAGTAAACCAGATTGCGAGCCAGATTCACCACCTGGGAGAGAGGGAGGGTGTGAAATGCCATGAGGGAGGAGTGGGTGGAGACAAGGAGACGAGCGCTCGGCAAACACGTCCAGTGAATTTTTACCTCCAGCGTGAGTTCATTCTTGTCTTTATCTCCAAAGGGGTACGGCTGGCTGACCACGTCTCGCAGGTACTCCTCCACAAACTCCATGGTGTGAGCGAACTTCCTCTTCATCTCCTCTCTGGAGCTGTCGCTGGACTCGTACTCGAACCTGCGGCGGAGCACCGTCACCACCACACGCACGGACAGTCATTGGAAATGCACACTGTTGTATCAGCAGCTCGTGTCAGGTGCCAGCAATCTCCTGCAAACCTGGTGCACACATCCTGGATCTGCCCATCGCTTCATGATTATCAGTCAGAGATCTTTAATAACTTGTCCATGATGGTTGGAGAAAGAATTGACCTTCTTTCCCTCCCCTCCCCATATTCAAAATAAGATCTTTTGGCCGTTGTCACTCTATTGGCTGGAAGACTGACACTGATACACTTGAAAACCAGCAGAATCTCCAACTCATGCTCGCTGGATCAGAGATATTCTTTATTTTCCCTCAACAAATTCCCTCAAAAATATGGGGTTTATTCTTCCAGTTGAAAATATGAACTTCCCACCCTGGCTGAAGTATCTGATGGTCTGGAGGAGCACCATTCTCATGCTGGTTGGAACATGGGTTGTATGCAACTGTACTGACTGTCAAATGTTCTGGTTTGGTGACTGATTGAGGTCGTTCTTTTGTGTTTGCTTGGTGATGGTTTTGTATTTTTGGGTGTTTTTTTGTTCTTTTATAAAAGTGTATATGTATTTTTTCTCACTTTTATACGTTCTGTATTTTTTGAAAGAAATCCAACAAACAACAACAACCTACTCATGCACGGTGATCTTGGACGGGATCTCCGTCCAGAGGCGGGCGTAGCGCACCGGTACCACGGCCTCCTGGGGGTCGCGGTCCACGTGCATGTGCAGCATGAGGCGGCAGAAGGAGGCCCGCAGGTTGTAGGGCAGGCAGTCGTCGAACATGCAGCGCAGGATCAGATCCACAGGCAGCTGGCCGGAGATCTGGTTGATGGCCAGGTACTGGCGGTCCAGACACATCTTGGCGAAAAGGTTGAGCTGGTACCTGCGGAGCCGCAGCAGTGGGGGAGCGTCAGTCAGGAGGATTCTGGTTGGCTTGTTTTTAATTTGCCTTTTTTCGGACGAGAGCCACCCTGACCTGTAGTAGGTGATGATGTCCACATCCATCTTGTGGTTGCCCTTGGCGTCCTGCGCCAGGTGACGGATGGATTTGCCGTGGGGCTCCTTGTGGCTGTCGATCCAGTAGAGCCAGACTTCCTCCTCCTCCACCTCTTCGTGCAGCAGCGACGACTCCAGGGTGGTCTCCGTGTTTGCAATCAGCCTGCGAGAGCGGTTTTTATACAGCACCAGTCACAAGTCTGGACAAATGGTTTTTCTTTATCTTTGCTTCTTTCTTCATTGTGGATACACACCGAAGTATGGAAGCAGATTACATTTACTTGGATGAAAAAAAGCTCTGTTTTTCGGGGTAATTTATTTTTATGGTTGGTTTTTCGGGGTCATTTTTTTTGCATCCAATCCTTTATTGAGAGCTGGATTTAATGGAAGCAAACATGGCCAGCTTGTTTGGTTCAATCAAGTTTTACTTGGACCTGGGTTTAAGACACTGGGAGATAGTGCTGTCTATAAGTCACATGGATGGTGCAGTAGAAAATTCAGGTAGATTATTCAGAAGAAAAAAAAACACGGCTGGGAAAATTACCATGAAAAACAGGGAAATATTAGTCAGAAAAATTCTAATCACACCGAAAAACCTAGCCTTTTTTTTCCCCAAATGAATGCAATATGCAAAATAACTTTTGACTGCTGGTGTTCGTACGAGGAGGCCGATACGAGCATTTAACAAAACACCTGCACTAGCGGCGCTGCGGCTGCGCAGAGCATCAAGGAGAGTGCACCCTCGGGTGGTTGGCGAGGCATGCGGAGAGCGTCGCCGGCGCGTGTTCATGCATGTTTAAATCAAAAATCGGAATAGGCGAAACAAGACTTAAAGAGGCTCAGCTTTGAAATGGGGACGGCGCGGAGGTGACTCACTTGGTCTGGATGAGGATGTCTGCGTTTGAGGGATTCAGCATAAATTTGCAGATGAGCTCCTGCGTGACGGGGATGGCCGTCTTGTTGGACACGCAGAGATCAGAGAGATAATCCAGGAATCTGCAAGATGGGGGGGCAGGGGGACGGGGGGGGGGGGGGGGGGGGCGAGTTCAGAAATGCTTCAAACGCACAGGTTCTGCATGGAAGCACAAGCTGCCCCTCCCTGAACATCAGAGTCTTTCAAAGAACCTTGTGTACAAACTACTGCAGTAACCTTGGCGTTTATGAAATGCAGCATTAACCTATTTTCCCCCACCAACACGCTATTGTATGTTGTCACTGGGTGCTGTTGAGCTTCACCTGGGCTCCCTGTTGCGCCTCAGCAGGGTGACAAAGGTCTCGATCTCCCGGGCCGTGATGTGTTTTTCCAGCAGCTTGCGGTTGTTGTGCAGCAGGGCGGTGATGGTGTCCTCGGCCAGGATCTCGTAGCCCATCTGAGACTGCATGATGGCAAACTTTTTGGCGATGTATTCCTACGTGGCAGCAAGAGACGGACGTGGGAGGTGAGAGAAAGAGATGTCGGCACGCAGGTTTGTTGATTTGCCGATTAGATTTGGAAAAGAGCTTTTTGAACTTTTCACCTCTCAGCGGATGCACCTGAACTTTCCCTGTCAAATCCAACCCTCCTCTGTCTGATTTATCATTGAAACCCATGCAAGACATTAAATGTTTCTAACTAGAATGGCATAAATCAAAATGAGACGCAGGAAACAAACAAGAATTTTTGGGGCGAGATATTGGAAATAAATAAATATCAGCTAGTATTTATCGCGCATTGACTACTTCTCCAAAGACGCTAGTGATTCTTATGAGTCACGAAAGTCTCTTTTTTTCTGTTGGAGACGAGGATGGAATTCCTTCTTATCCAGGGATCACAAACCAAATCGTGGCTCAACATGTGCCAAGTGACATTTCCGGGATTGCACAATCTTGAACCTTTGCGGAGGTGAAAAACCTGCCTGGTTCTTGCGGTAGTCCTGCTGGGAGTGGCGCAGCACCCTGTAGCAGAGTTTAAACATGTACTTGAAGTGAGAGTATCGCTGATCCCCCAAATCCTCCAGCTTCAGCATGGGGCCGTCGCCGCTCTCGCCATCGAACGGAGCCTTGAGGATGCCGAAGATCTGGGGAGACAAAACGGCCGGATTGATCCTCTGTGGTTGAACATGAAGAACTCATACAAGACTCAACTTGCATTACAAATTCAGATAGGATAAGAGATGATTTTCTTTTGTTGCACTCTTAGTAAGCGGGATGAAGAAATGGATAAATCCAGAAATGAAGTCGGTACAAATTTTGGATGTTTCTTAAAAAAATGACACCACACAAATGCTGAGGGGCAGACAGGAGAGTGTGTGTGTCCTCTGACCTGAGCCAAGATGTTCTGCTCCCTCATCAGTTTCTGCCTCTCTCGGTTGGGGTTGGGGGTGACCACCGACAGAACGTCTTGGCCGTTGTTTGGCACCACGCACACAAAGAAGACCAGATCCTCCAGGAGCTTCGTCACAAACCTGGAAGGCAGACCGAGGCCTTGAACGCCATCTCTGTCTCGTCAGTGTCCAAACCAGCAGAGGTCACCCGAGGTCAACGCACCTTCTTTCATTCTGGACAATGTTGCCATACTGAAGCTTCCTCACAGTCGACTCCAGGACTTTGCTGGCATCGTTGGCAAAGTCCAAGTCTCTGACCTCCGACAGAGGAACGGACACGATGGCAAAAGCCTCTTTGTCCTCTTTAGTCGGACACGTGCCAATCTATTGGGACAGTCACATACAAGTCATATTTTTTTCCATGATTTTTTTTTTTGTGTGACTTTTAAATTTCTGAATCTTCCAGCGAGAGTTGGTGTGCAGGTGAGGACCTTGAGCATGACAGGGCGCTCCTCCTCCGCATCGATGGGGACGTTTGTGCTCGTCACCCAGGTGTTGGTGCACAGGTGCCTCAGTCTCACGTAGGAGTTTCTGCGAGTGTTGGGCAGCAGACTTACATTAGACTCCTGACATTAGGAACCTTAATAAAAAATAATATCTGAAGTTTCCTTTACAACTTCAAAAAACTTTTTTTTTTCACATTTCTGAGATTGCAATGAAGCTTTCTAGGGTAATAAGGCACCATTCCATTGGTTAATTATACTGGCACATATATCGTCCAGAGATAAAGATAGTGCTTTAAAATAATGCACTGCAGCTCCAGCAGCTCTGGAGTTCAAAACATATTTACATTGCAATATTAAAGTTTTTGGCCGACAGCCCTGAGTAAAGGAACAAGCGGTAAACGGATGGATGGATGGATGGAATCTAGGTATTTGCTTTGATAAATTTGAACTATACTGTGCAGCTGTAATAAACACAGCCAACCAATACGCAGCATCTTAGTTTTGACATGTTGACGCTGGATATGATCACCGACATGCAGACCGAAAAAATTGGACTTTTATTCCCAATAAGGAATGTTTTAAAAGATTAAACTTGTGCGGGTGTTATGCTGCAGCAAACACCTGCTGCCGACTCCCTGCACACAGACACAACCTGTTGCTCTTAGTGTCGCCGCCCGTGTGAGTTGCTGACCTGGGCACGAGGCAGTCGGAGCGCTGCAGAGTTGTGGCGTCCAGCTCAAACAGAGAGGCGATGTCGTTCCCGTGGGGAACCGAAACCAGGGTGAAAGCAATCTTCTCTGCAGCCTGATGCTTTCTCTTGGAAAAAACCACGTCTGTCTCATTCTGGCATACAAACAACAAAAGGAAGAAAACAGACTGTTGGTGTTGGTGCACTTTTACAGCACAGAATGTGAGGCCCCAGAATCTTTAGACACTGCTAACAAGGCTGCATTCCTCCACTGTGTATGTGTATGTGTGTGTGTGTGTGTGTGTGTGTGTGTGTGGATAACAGAGAGAGAAGCATCTAGAGTTTGGACACTTAATTAGTCTGCATATTCTGTTTGTTTCTGTTTTCATTATTTGCTAAATATTATTGCGGCTCTTGTAAATGATGATTACAAGTCACAGCGTTCATGTCATTCATCATAAAGTCAGTCGAGGAAAAAATAAACTGCAGCTCCTACTAATAAACTCTTAATTCTCTGCACTGTTGGCAACATCTCCTTCCAACGGACCTGCTCACAACTTATGGCCAATGAAAACACGACTGTTCGTTATCAAGCCAAAGAACTCAATTCCATGCTGGTAACTTCTTTATAATACAACTACCACATATTTAGAACGTGGACCCACTCGGGTTTGTTGTTTCTGCCCTGGCATCCCAGACAATAGCAGGAACGATGTGAGATCAGGGGGTGCATCAGGAAACATCAGCTGCAGTGTGTTTTCTTACCATGTGGCCCTGCTCAATCTCACACGCTGGGCCTTTAAAAACTCCCCTCGCCTCACATTTGATCAGCCTAAACCTTACGTAATTGTTTCTCCAGCCATTATTTTAGGCCTTCTTGAAGCGGACGGTGATTTTTCGCGGGGGGGGGGAGGGTGCACGGGTCGGCACATTGGCGTCGAGCCGCCACGACTTTCCATACGTGCTTACATAAACACTTGTTAATGAGCCCCACAGTTGGTATAAATCCATAAGTGGCGACAGGTGGACGTGAGTGAAGCTAGACTTGCGGAGCTTGTGGCGCTAATGAGGTATCAGACTGCAGCCGCAGAGCCGGGACTCCTCGGCGCGCTGCAGTACGTGGGCTGGCTCAATCTGGGCTCTGCAGATGCAGCAGATAACGGCGAGGGTTAATTTCTCCCACTGTTCTCTGCATGTCAATGGGAAGCTCCCCGGAGCTGCCTTCACGCCTCAGCATCTCCATCCTCCCACTATTCCCCCCACCCGCCGGTGACTCACCCCACCAGCTTAGCACAGGCGAGTGGAGCGGAGCAGACAGCACGTCTGCCTCCCCTCCGTCCCCCTCGTAGGGCTCCCCCACACCCAGACGTTATGTAAGGAGCCCCCGTGAGTCTGAAATTCAGCATGTGCATGAGAATGTGCACGCGGCTGCGTTTTTGTCCAGGAGAGTGTGTGTCTCTGTGTGTGTGTGTGTGTGTGTGTGTCTTCCTGTGCACACTGCCAGAATACAAATGTGTAAGGTAGCTTAAAGCTGAACAAACTGCCTGGATATAAAGTCAAGGTTTGTGTGTGTGTGTGTGTGTGTGTGTGTGTGTGTGTGTGTGAGAGAGAGAGAGAATGCTCGTGCGAGAGAGAAAGAGTGCTCGTGCGAGAGAGAAGTGGTGCTGTTGCATAACCAAAGAAATGAGGAGACTGCGAGCAGCTCTGAAGTTTAGCTACAATTTAAAAAAGGAAACCGCTGAACTAATGACTATTTGCACTGATGGGAAACACCCACAGGTCTGGACGCACTCTCAACATTTGCGGAGGAAAAACACCTGCCATTTGCATTGATTTTGCATGTCATGAATTAAAAAGTGCCGTTTGTGGAGCATTTCCATATTCACAGCTGATTGCTCTGATTTCACAGACACACCTCTCTCTTCGGCTCCACCGTGCTGTCTTTGAATTCGGGGTTGACCTGAGGAGAAAATAATCCGTTAGTGATCGAGTCACAATCAGCCTGTCATCCAAACACAAAGTGCTAGATAGCAAGATAGTGGCCATGTCAATGGGAATACTGCCACCTACAGCATATGTCTGAGAATCCCAGAAATAAAAACTGTCTTTGAGTTTTAGATAATCTCACACCATAGCTGACTGAAGCTACACCCTGGAAAAACCTTGTATTTTAAAAAAGATAATGATCAAAAACACAATGGATGAAATGCAAAAATAAATCACCTCGGCCGCCAGGTAATTTCCTGTTGCTAGGTGTTTAAACCGCAGGAGGCTGTTCCACAGACCGGCTCCACTTCTGCAGGGATCATAGTGCACAACCTGTCACAGCCACACAGAAGAAGCAGCATTAAACACCTGCAGCATTTAACCCGTTCATTCTGACAAAGCAACACAAAAGGCAAGAGGAACTTCCATCTGGTGAAAGAGGAACATCAGATACAATGGCAAGACCAAAGTGCCGGAGTTAGTTTATTCACACCATTCCTCCACGAGATGATGAAAAGCATCAAAGCTCAGACATGAGGCAACTAAAACTAGAGTTCATCTTTACATCCAACAAACGTCTGCGTCTGTTTTACAAATGAATGGTGCTAAAAATTTCAAAGAAATGAACTAAAGAGAAGAGTCTGGTGGTGGTTGTACCTCGACCTCCCAGAGGGCCTTGGAGCTGGTGGCCGAGGTGGCCGACTGGCGCAGCGTGGCTCTGAGGAAGACGTGCTGCTGCTTCTTGTAGTCGTCACAGGTCAGAAACTTTTCCTGCTCGGCATGAAACAGCCGCACCACGTCTCCCTGATAGAGGCCAAAGCATCAGCGTTCAGACTGCTGAAGTCAACCACATCCAGCTCTGAAGACATTAACACCGAGTGCAGCGCTGCAACATGCAGTTAAAGGCAAAAAAAAACACAACATACCCCCTTCAGAACATCTTCCCTGTAGTCGCTAAACTTCATGAACAAGGTAACCTTCCAGCTGGTGTTGCAGTTGACAGCGTTGACCTGCAGTAGGTTGACATCACGTGAAATGAGGGTTTCGGACAGACAAATTCTCGGTAGAAAACTAGAATTTTTGAGTTGATAAGAGCTAAAAGTCGTAGGACTTTGGTTACTCTGATGGACTCGCACCTCTTTGCAGCCAGGGTTGTCCAGCAGCTCGATGTTACTGGCGTGTAGAGGCTGGCCGGCGTTGACTGGCATCAGCACCACCTTGTCTCCAACAACCACCTTGGAGCCAAACCACACAGCGTGACATCGTGACATTGCACATCGCACAGCGAGCTTTGTCGAATTCAAAACGGACCCGAACAAAAGAAGACGAGTGTGTCCATGCACAGGGTTCGTCTCAGGGAGGGCCAACATCCACATTCAAAACAGGGGGGAAAAAATAATGCTATGTGCAGCAGCAACAGGCTCATCAATGGCAAACAGGTTCAATCAAACTCAGACACACAGACGATGGCACTGTACGGTGCTGACTGCTGTTGTTTTTGCAATACACATGCTGCCTTGGCTGGAATCTAAGTCAAACAGACTCTAGACACACAAAATACACACTCTCTCAAACACACACACACACACACACACTGGGGCTTCAGAAACAGGGGGGCTCATCAGACATATTCCAGCTCAGAGATGGAATACATGTGATGCTGTGCTATCAGCAGCATACAGCAGCGTGAAGCAAAGTAAGGGCCGACTGGATGCGTTGAGGTACCTACATGCAACAACAGGAAAACCGCCACGCCCATGCTCTCTGTGTGTCACTAACGCACAAACACCATGCACAATCAAGAGCAATACCTTTAACCATAGGATGCTAAAGCCAAAAGGGGGAGGACAAAATCGGAAAAGTTACTGGAACAGAGCAAAACCACATATGGCATGAAAAGTAGTCCAACACCAAACATCTGCAGGAAGGTGAAGCGGAAGTTCGGAGCTCCCCGCCGGCCCAGCCCAGGTGGCACCTACGTTGTCTCCTTCGCTGCGGAGCTTCCAGAAGGGCTGGATGTAGAACCAGGAACCCTCGTTCCCGGCCGGGTCCAGGGAAACACGCATGGCGTTCTTCTCCAGCAGCGCAGGAAGCCGCTTGTTCACCGTCAGGAACTTGTTGCTCTTAATGTGAAGGAGCTGAGGCAGACCAATCAGGGCGGTCAGATCCCGGAGCGCATTTAACAAGTATTACCTTGATAAAAGTATCAACAATGAATGTAAAAAATGGTTTTGAAAAGAAGAGCAGTGCCTGCAGGCAAACGACGCTGTTCAGGTTTTTTAAAATGAGAATCACCTCCTCAGAATTGCATTTCCTACTGAACAGTAAATGAGCTGTGAAAGATGTTCTGTGTGGTGAGTTCAGTGTTTAGCACCTGGCTACAACTATTATTGATCAATGTTAAAAGTTACTTTAATTATTTTCAGGACTTAATTCTCATATTAATTTAAAGGTTAGTATCCTAAGAAAAATCCCTCCATCAGGTTTCAAACTAAAACGCTTTTCCTAAGTTTGCAACACATCGGCTCAGAACCTCTTCAGGCCAAAGGTTCATTGAAGCAAGAAGGCCTCAAACTGGCTTGGCCAAAACTGTGCGATGACAGATGAAAATCTTCAGTCAACAGAAACACAGGTCTGGACACGGGCCACTGGGAAACCACAGGTGTTTGCCGGAAAGATGAAGCACGTACCTGGATGACGTTACTGTATTTGACAACCTCTCCCAGGAGCTTCTTGTTCTCCGACTCATTCTGCTTCTGCTCCAGTTCAGCCGCATGCTGAGAGAGCGAGAGAAAAGAATATTCCAGACGTGCCGACAAGTTTTAAAACACGATGTGGACGACCGTTTCATCACTCAGGCACCTGCAGTTTTTTGAAGAGGTCCCCCTGCGTGTTGTTGTTTCCCTGTTTCCCTTGTTTTGCCTTCCAGAACTGCTTCTGCGCCGAGTATCTGTTCATGGGACACACCTTGAAGAGGCAATCTGAGGAGAAGGGAAAAAACTATTCAAGCCCACAGAAGCTCATGGCTGTCAATCCACAGCCTCCCAGCCAGGCTCCTATTGTGGTCTGTGGTTACTGTCTGTTTGCCTACCTGTGATCTAGGCCACCTAAGCAAAAAGACAAATTGTGTCGTCTAAAAATAAACATCCAATGCAAACAGTGCGGCAACTAACAGTCTCGGTGTGTATTCATGTGTGTGCAGCTTGGGGCTGCGTTGCAACTCACCTCTGAACTTTTTGGGAGGGTTGGCCAGATCGCCGGCGTCCGGCTGGACCACACACCTGTCATCCACCAGGCTGCAGGGCACACAGCACAAAATCACACAAAAAAAGCCACAAAAATTGTGTCAGTAGCTGCGTTTCCATCACCCCTAGAATTGTGCAAAACCTAAATATACTCAGAAAAACCTGTCAAATATGGCTAAAGGTGGTTTTTCAGACGGATCCATACAGAGGTTTATCGCAAAAGTGTCATGGAAACTTTTTTTTTTTGCATTTTCACATCAGCAGACGTGATGTTTGGGGTCACGTGAGCAGTTCACTGACCAGTGACAATGCTAAATGTTTTGTACCTCCTTCCTCCTCCCAGTGGGGTCTCACAGGACGAGATTTTACCAGAATTACGTCTGATGTGCTTCTCACCATTTAATGAAAACACCTGCAAATCCAAATTGCACTTTGCCGAAATTTTAGAAATATTGCTTTTATTTTGCAAAAAAAAAAAAAACTGTTATGGAAACACAGCTATAGTCTCTTCCCTTCACATTAATGGTGTTCATTAATATCACCGGTCAATTAACCCTTCGGCCCTGATCGCTGCTGACACACTTGCCTTTAAGTAAACACTTGTGCATGGAGCAAAAATGTAGCTGAAGTGAGGCATCAGCCGCAACACAAACCAGGAGCCTCAGTCTGTTGTTAAGAAGGATTATTTGAACACAGAGTTCAAAAGGTTTTCAAAAGCTGCGTCGGGAAAAAAAACCAAACAGGAGCGACGACTCTTAGCAGCATCACATCAGTGTCGCCCAGACAGGCCGCAAAACTACACAGGACAAAGATGCAAGTGGCAAAGAAAGGAAAATCTCACGGAGAGACGGCTCAAGGATTGTTCGCCCGCTTTCCGTGGCTCTACGCTTTCCGCACCGCTGCCAGCGGAGGAAACCTTGTGGTCTCTGCTCAGGGTTGATTACAGGACAGTGGGGGTGGGGGTGGCAGTCAACTCACAAACAGCCTCGCTGCTCACATCCAAACACTTCATTTGCTCGTTGGCCGACTGTTTCACACGCTGTTGGTGTTTCCTGCGGGCTCGACTGAGTCGAGGTTCACACATTAGAGCAGCTGACCACTGCATTAGTTCACTGGGACTGAGAGGATCATAGGCCACTAAAGTCTGTCGTGGAACGCACTGAGAGTACAACCATTTCATTCATAACCTCCACATGCTCACTGGGTGCAAGCTCATCGTCGTACCTCCTGCTACTTGCAAGGCCGGATGAGTAATATTGAATGAAATCAGGTTTGAGTCCCAGAGTGGAAATGAAAGACAGAAACTGAGAGAATAAGGACTTAGGTTGAAACAAAACAGGTTTATATATATTACGATATGTACGCAAGAGTTCATCCATTTACCAACAAATGAATGTGACCGTACATGCAAATAAATATAAAACCAGGGCAGAAGGGCAGTAAACCAAACATAGCCGTCAAATCCATGGACGGAGCAAGCGGGGAAACATTTCCAATGAGTCAATGAGTCGCTGCAGCCATCACGTCATTTATTATCGAGCACATCGGCAGTCAAATTTCCCTGCACAGGTTTTTGTTTATACATTAATACACAGGTAACCGCAACAGGAAGCTGGGCAGCGAGAAGCGGATATGACATCCAGCTAAAGGTCAGCGGTGGAGTCAAAACCTGCCAAACCAGCGAATGTGGAATGCCAGAGCAGCCACAGAGCGCTGCTGCTCTCTCTCAGGAATCCCCTTGAAGCCTCCCACTGCGGATCAGACAGATGGGACAAGATTGGTTCAGGCACTCGGTCTCAGGTGCAACGTCTCGCTTCACATTCTTGTGCAGAAGCAAAGTCGCGTGTGTGTTCTCTCCGCGTGTGTCATTAAAGACAAATGGAGTCTCGTTCATATATATTTTCTGAAGACATCAGAGATGGATTATGGCACCGAGGTTCTGCGCCACCAAACACACTTTATTTTATTCCTTTCGCTCCCGTACAACGAGGTGCACAAGCGAATCCATTCATCTCGTCCGCAGAGGAGAAACATAATGACAGGCACAATTCCTCCCATTCAAACAAAGACAGACGCCTCGCTGAAGTGAAGCTGAGCCATTTCCTATTCATGCCACGCCACTTGATAAGTGTTAATCCACAGGCCACGCGCAAGTCCCTCTGAACCACTATCAGAATTACATCTAAAGAATAGAGGGCCGGCAGGAT
This sequence comes from Nelusetta ayraudi, assembly GCF_046127955.1. Taxonomy (NCBI): domain Eukaryota; kingdom Metazoa; phylum Chordata; class Actinopteri; order Tetraodontiformes; family Monacanthidae; genus Nelusetta; species Nelusetta ayraudi. The sequence continues at coordinate 434,419 of NW_027466222.1, forward strand.
GTGGGATCAAGTGCTAAATGGCTGGAAACAGGAAGGTTCTGCCCCTGTCAACTTGTCTGGCTTCATAAATGAGTAACCTTAACCTGCACACAGAGTGGCGCCGTGTCGCAAAGAGAGCTCGAACCTCACACGGCAAGGTCTAGAGTTTACTCTGTGACCGAGTTAAACATGAACCAATGATAAATGCAACCACCCCGGACGCGGGTGAGCTAATTTTAGCTCACCCGCAATAGTTGAGACAATAAGGAAACAAACACAGAGTTGAATGAAAAATAAAAACCCAGGTGTGAAAAAAATCAAGCTAGAGTGGATGGCTGATTCTCTGCTAACGCAAGTTTCAACACGCTGATGAAGCAGAATAATAAGCCCCAAATTTGCTGCATTTCCTTATTAAGAAAAACTTTAAAGAGCAACAAATACAGCATCATCTGAAAATGTTGACAATAATAGTCAATCTAATAATAAAACTTTTCCAAAATGACGCTCCATCTTTTGATAATTGCAGCAAATAAAAGTCAGAGACGGGGCCCGAAAAGCCAAGAGTTCTGTCAAGAGTCAGCCTGACTCCCTCACAAGAAACTCAAAGGTCATTCGTCTCTGCATATTTGCAATTATATTTGCACATATTTGCATTTGTGAGGCGTGTGAGGAGCTCGCAGATTCATTGGAAGCAAACATGCTCACGAGCAGCCCTCCTGCAGGCTCCTGCAGGGTTCCATCTCACTCTCTTTCTTTTCTTTTTTTCACTGAGGAGACCATCGCCCTCTCTCTGCAATTCCTGTCAGACGGCATGACTCACTGCAACTGATAAGAGTTCCCCATGTTTTGCTCCACAAGAGCCGGAGGTGTGAACAATCACCTCCATGCCTGCGCCTTGACATTTTGAGAGCCGAGGCCCTCGCTGCACTGTTGCTGCACAACATTCACAACGCACAAGGCCGTTAGCATTACTTCAGCTTTCCGACAGAGAGCAAACAAGCTGGTTTTGTGGCGTCCTGCGGGTGGGCTGCACTGGGAGTCAAGGTTTTGACGCGTTCCCTTCTGATCCTTCACACCACACAAGGTCTGAGGGAACGCCGCTCCACTACGCTGACGTCACTGCTTGCCGGGAATTCAAGGGAACAAATAGAAAGAATGGAGAGTGAGAAGAAGAGAGGTGGGTGTGGCAGGCTCATTCCTGAGCTGCTCTCTCCAGGCTCAGAGGTGCACACACAGCTGACAACCTCCGCCCTGACAAACAGTGGGCCGTCTCTCCACTGCTTCACTCCTGCACACTTCACTGTGAGAAGAGCGACGCGACAGGACACATTTCTATGTGACTGACACTCGAGCCACAGTTTAACTTTAGCGGCCTGAATGGGTGATGTTGTGCAAAAGGAGAAATACCCAAACCGCTGCAACACTGGGTGCCAAACTGAAGACGGAGGCAGCGTCACGCAGGAAATACCCCGTCAGTGTGTGAGGCGCCTGCTCTGTTGAGGCAACTTGAGAGAATTTGAAAGACACTCACAAAAAAAAAAAGACTTTTCCTTCGCGCCATGCAGAAGTGTGCATTTGTGAATATGTTGACAATAATTGTAATAGAAAACACAAAGGTATGTTTTGAGCTTGTGAGGAGGTGGCCATGCAGTTCTTCTACACATTTACAATCAGCCTCAGTGCGGTGCCACCTGGTTTATACCCTGACATCATCGCCGCTACAAGAAAGACATGAGATTAAATTAACACAATCACAAAACTGGAATTCACATGAACACAAATCACACACAATAAAGCCAGGATGGAGTTTGTCCAAATCAAACTTCATTCAAAACTTTGCTGTCCAACTGTGCCGCTGACTGAATCTGCAAGCATGCAGGGATTAATAATAATTTATAATAATAAAACACACACACACACACACACGGACTTCCTCTCACAGCCAGGTGGCTCACAAATATAAACATGTTGACTCAAATAGCCAGTTTCAGAGTCGATGCCTCGCAGTCAGATGCAGGCCAAGAGCAGCGAGCAAACACGCCTGCAGATGTGCAGATCAGTGCAACCTGTTGAATGACTCAAATGTCTCGAAAGTGGGGGAACTACTCCTTTACACCCCCTCAAAACGCGCGCGCGCGCGCGCGCGCACGCACACACACACACACACACACACACACACACACACACACACACACACACACACACACACACACACACACACACACACACACACACACACACTCAGAGCAAAGCAGAGTGGAGGCATCGAGCACACGTGCACCTGGGTTTTGTTTTAAATTCCTGTCACATTTTGCCCAGTTTCTTGAAAAATAAATGCACCGCTCGTCGCGCTGGAGGGGCCTTTTGACTCACTAGAGCCATGAAGGTTGTTTGACCTTACGGTGTATCAGAGAAGAAGAAGAAGAAGAAGAAGAAGAAGAAGAAGAAGAAGAAGAAGGGTTTGGCGGTGGAGGGTTTGGCGTTGGGGGTGCAGGAGGAGAGGCAAGTGTGTAGTGACATGTGAGCTGAAAGTTTAGAGAGGTGTGAGATTTTATCCATATGTGCAGAGGTGTGAGACTGAGAGAGCGTGCGAGTGAGAGGCGGACTACTTACCCCAAAGTGCTGATGAAGCCATGGACGGAGCCTTCCGCGTACAGAGACACGATGTCTCCAATGTGAAGGAAACTCGACCTGTGCTCTGACATGTTCACCCACTTGCTCGCTTCTTTCCCATTTAGTGTCTCTGTTCCTTCTTTCCTTTCTAAAAAAAAAAAAAAAAAAAGAAGGAAAAAAAAGTGTCTCGCGGGCTACTTTGTGAAGCTCGTGTGCTTCGGGCTGCTGCTCCGCACGATCAGAGCGCCTCCAGTCGAGCAGCAGAGTCCGGATCCCGCGTCATGCTTCCTGCGCTGCGACTCACCGAGCCCGCGAGCCCGCCCACCCGCGGCCGCAAACACACAGAAAGGCTCCGAAACTAATGAAGTAAAGCGCAAGTGCAAAACGGCCAGTGGTGCCCTGCTGGTTTGATTAAAGCGCAGCCTGTGTCGGACTTGTTCAACTTCTTCCTGAATGTCAGCCGGAGGAGCAGAGGGTTGGTTCGTCTTCACGTCCACCCCGGGGGGGCGGAGACTGTTGCTGTCAAGTTCCGCTCCATGCTCCATGTTTTGGTTTTTATTCACAGGAGGAACTTTATTCAAAAAGATGTTTGGACGGTAGACGAGCTGGTTAAAGGGTCGGTCTTCTCTGTTGGTTCTAGTTTTGTTTTTGCCACTGAACTCAAACATTTTTAAAGCTTTTTTTTATGGTCACGTGACTGCAACTTGTCTTTTACACTTTGTTCTGTGGTGTCACTGGAGTTCTCTCCATGTGGCCCGAGGTGACACTGACTGCATCAGTACGGCCTGTGCGTTCACGTCATTGAGGCAAAAACATCCATCAGGGTCACGGTGGACTGCTGGAGCCTCTGCCAGCTGTCACTGGGTGAAGGCAGGCTGACACCCTGGACCAGTGGCCACTTCATCACATGACCACATAGTGACAAACAAGCATTCACACTCACATACACATACACTTTTTTTTTTCTTAGTTTTAGACATAAAAGTTTTACATTCCTCACTTGACATGAAAGTAACGTGTGGCAAACTTGTGTCTGAAATAGAGAAAAATGGAAAATATTTCAAAGTAATCTCTGGCTTCCAAGACCCTGAGTGCTGGAAGAAGCCAGAGTTGAAAATGGATGGATGTGCGGATGGATGGATCATGAAAAAACTGACGACTCAATGAAAACCATTGAACAACAACAATATTTTTCATGGACTGGACAGTGATTGTGCTATCACACTAGCAGCAGCTCCGCATCCAGTTGTATGCTTGTGTTTGCGGCAGTTTTTAACTTTTCAAAACAGACTCCTGGATGTTAAAGGTATAAAAGATGCTTTGTCCACATTTGAGCAAAAACCACCTGAGACTTGGTATGAAGACCTTTACGGGATTGTTGTCACATGATGTCAGAACACACGTCTTTAAGATCCACTTCTCTCCCTAAATAGGTCATTGGAGACAAGCACTCGGCGCAATATACATTGGTTAATAAGGTTACTTGGGTGCGGGTTACAATGTGTGCAACAATGTCATAAAGCAAAGTTTCCCTTTTGTTGACCTCTGCCGTTTATTGTTACAGTGGTGCCCATTTGACGAACGACAAAAATGTGAAATGGGGAGACAATAAAAAAATATAAAATAGCATACAGACAAATGCAAATCAAATATTTTTAGCATTTATGATCCGTTTAATTAAAATCATACTTTAAAAAAAACAAACTATTTTTTGCACATTTCTACATAAAGCCACTAGGGGTCAGGCTCGTAAAGCTTTCGCATGAAGAAAAACATTTTCTGACTTGCGTCGCCCCCTTGTGTTAACTTTACTCAACCAACTGGTATTACCACTATTACTCTGGCCGCCTGTGTTGAATGCAAACAGACGGGCCATAAAGTACCTTTTTCTGCTGGTACACACGGTTAGCTCCTCGCCAGCAATGTAGTCAGTGTTATTTCAATGTAAAGGTTGTGTCACACAGTCTGCTTGATTTCTATTGTGGTTAATGCTTGCTAATATTCTGCTGCCAACAGAGCCAAGGTCGTGGGCATGACAACTGAAAAGAAATAATGGAAACAGGATGCAAAAAAAATAAATAAAAAAATAGGTACACATTGTCTTCACGTTACAATCCTCAAGTGGTGTCAAGTGGAGGGCAACTGCAGTGAAAATAAATGAAAATACCTGAATGACATTTAAGTGCAAAGTTTTTAAATACACTCGGAATCACCAGTTAAATAAACCCAATACAGTCCTATAATACCGGGGACAGTTCATGACAGACGTGTTTTTCCTTTGTTTCTATTTTCAATCTAGTATGCCATGATATGTCTGCAGTTGGAGGAGAACTGTGAGCATAGAAAGAGAATTTGGCGGATGCAAAACAGAGACAGAAAAACAACGGAGAGATGAAAATGATGGAAAAACACAAGAGGGACGACAAGAAGCAGTTTTATCTTTTCTTTTTTTAATGTTCCCTTTTTAACATCCATTACTTCCTGGTTTGTAGGTTTGAATATATTGAAATGTTTTTTGTTTGTTTGTTTGTTTGTTTGTTTTAATTTTTTGAGCGTCATCTTCAAGTTGTGACTTGTGCATTTGCTGTTATTTAATTTTACTCAAACATGCTGTGTGTGGAATAACTTTCTTTCTTCTTCCTCACTTGACATGAACACACTCGGCCGATTTCTATGCTATAAAAATTGTCATATACTCAGATTGGCTATCAGATCTGAGTCAATCAATAAAACAGATAAAATAAATATCTGTCTGGACAGGTAAATAGATGGAGGGCGGAAACTGATACGTGTTCTGCGTATGTGTGTGTGTGGAGAGGGAGGGAGGGTGAGAAAGTGTGCGTGTGTGTGTGAGAGAGAGAGAGAGAGAGAGAGAGAGAGAGAGAGAGAGAGAGAGCGCCACCACCGCCGCTGCTGCTGCTGTTGTGACAGAAAACTAACCGTCGTCACGCAAACCCGCTCCGCTGCTGCTGCTGCTGCTGCTGCTGCTGCTCGATCCGACCGACCGACAGACAGACTGAGCGACAAAGCGACCGACCTGCGCCGGTGTTCCCGGTTTCCTGGTCGTCGACGTCGCTGCTCCGTCGGCTCTGGACACCGCCGAGCGGCGGGACTCTCCTGGACCTGGCTGGCGACGGCGGTGGATGGAAGAAGTTGGAAAGAAAGTAAGTGAAGTGAGAGAGAGAGAGTGAGAGAGTGAGAGAGTGAGACTTCTGGAATATTGGTAGGTTTCTGTCTGGGCAACACGTGTAGTTGGTGTGTACTCCCACACAGGTGACACACATACACACACACAGTCCTCACATGAACATAATAGTGAACAAGTCGCTGCTGCTTTCACCGCGAGCACCTGCTCGCCTGCCCGCCCGCCTGCCTGCCTGCCTCGGTGTACTGAAGCCAGAGTAGACTGGACTGGACTGGACTGGGTGTTGGGACTCAGTCTAGCTGAGGAGAAAGTGCATGGACAGCAGCAGACACACAATGGACGGAGACGGTGAGTGAGGTGCATGCTCGCCTCTTTGTGTCTGTCTCGCACCCCCCCCCCCATTGTCAAGGCTCGCAGGCAGTAACTGAAGAGCGTAAGATGAGCCCCATGGCTGAGCAGGTCTGAGCCACCTCACCTACCACCAACCACCCAAGAGTTGCTCTGTTTGTTTTGACTGCCATTTTCCAACCTCGTGTTAAAGGCCCCGTGTGGAAGATTTAAGAGCTTTAAGTAGTGGCAACGTTAATTCCTGTTTCCTGCGTATATTCCAGCAGGGATGTCAGAGTAAAATCACAAATCCCTGAGCAGATCCAAAGTTCTGGACTCGGGTGGTTTGTAATACGGCTGCCACTCGTGATAAGTGCGTTTTTATTAGCAAATGAAAGTGCAACAGTTGTTTTTTTGAGATGGTTTGCTAGTTATTCATTGAGTTGTTTTATAGGAATATCTCAAACCAACAGGCCACGCTCAGATGTTTCACTCTTGAACTTTGAAATGCTCACAGGTCCATTTTGTTTCCGCTCTCTTCCATTGCGCTGCGTTTTGACACAGTTTCTGCCTCCTTCTTTTTCTCTCCGCACCTCAGAAGCTTGAGAGGTGAATGGCGCGATCAGAGCTGGAATGCAACAGGATTATCATCTGACCTCAAGTCCGAGGAGGCAAAGAAACCCGACTACTACTAGATCACACGTTTTCTAACCGCCCACCCCACCTCCACCCCCCACCCCCTCGGCGCTGCACTACAATGCCTCTGCGCTTATAATGTCTACGCTGAAGCACGTCCTTCTGCAGGAGAAGGACCAGGATGTGGAGAGGAAGCTGGACTGGAGCTACATCGAATGGGCCGAGAACGAGATGGGCACGGCAGGCGTGGCCGACGCCGAGACTCAGACGGAGCCGCGGGCCGCCGTGGAGGACCGGCAGTGTCAGACCAGCAGCCCGGTCATCATGCACATGGACCTGACGCGCTCGCACTCTAAGCTGAGGCCCCCGTCCCTGGCGGACGGCGAAGTCCTGATGGCGCCGTTCTTCCAGTTTGACCGGCAGGCGCCGGGCCGGATCTCCACCTCTCCCACGCTGAGGAGGATGAGGAGCACCAGGCGACCTCTGCCGGATACCTGGGACCCCGTGGGGCCCCTGTCCCCGGTGCACAGGGTCAAGTCTCCTCTGGCGGCGTGCGGGCCCCTCCCCGACAGAGAGAGCTGTCAGGATTACCGGCCCGTTTCATCCTGCGAGCGACAAAGAACCAGATCTCATAGATCAAAGACCTTCGACAATGGGGTCACCTCCACGAAACCCGAGTGCCTGAGCGCCCGCCCGGCTCACGCTACTCACTTTGGCTTTCCTGACGGTGAGATGCAGGTGAGCTTTCGTCAGTTTCACTCTTTCACTTTGGTTTTGTCGCAGCTCCCTTCCCCTCTCTGCGCTGTGGGACCTCAGTCTATAAATTAAATGACCACACATTCCTGCCTGGGCGGAAAAAAACCTTCATCTCTCCCTCCTTCCTCCTCCCTGCCTCCTGCGGTGGTCACTCACAATGCGCGCTTTTGACAGCAAATGAATCAGCAGTTACATGCACTGACAGCTCCGGCCAAGCCCGGTGGCTGCAGGGCCCTGGGAAGTGCTCTCCTCGGGGGCCCCCATTCACCGCAGTCAGCAGTCACCCAATAATGGAGGGGTCAGTGAGCGATGGGGAAAGATAATGGGGGAGATCCATTCATCGGCCCGCCGCATTCAAGCCAGCGCGTTCTCAATGGAGTCCCGACGTTCCCCTCCGATAGCCCAGGCTTTTAAATCCAAGCCAGCGCTCACAGCGCTGATTTAGGTTTAAGTGTCTTTGAAAGTGATCTAGCAGCAGGAGGAGGAGGAGGAGGAGGAGAAGCAGCAGGAGGAGGAGGAGCAGCAGGAGGAGGAGGAGGAGGAGGAGGAGGAGAAGCAGGAGGAGGTCTTTTGCAGCCTGTGTTTTATTGCCGGCGGCGCCGCAATGGAGCGCTAATACAGCTTGTAAACATCATAACAGGCTAACAGGAGGGTGGGGCCAGGGGGGGGACAAGATATAGTCTGGTGGTGCGTTCAGGTCAACGAGACCTCATGCTGCTCTAGTGCCTCTGTCACACCCAACAGGGCTCCAACCCATTAAATGTTATGAATTTCACACAGACAGTTTGTTGTCAGTGCGGCTGCAGAGATAAAGGCCTTTGCACTTGCAGAGTGACGATTTGCCATTGTGTTAAATATCATGTCCGTCTTATTTTCTTGACAGCCATTGTATGTAAACAGGTTGGCTTTTTCTATACCCGCTGTTTGATTTGTTATTTTCCATCTTTCTGCAGGACAAAGAGCATCTTAAGAACAGGCGAGTACACCTTTGAGATCTTTGAATAGTTTTCCAGCCAAAAACACTTCACTTCTTCCGTACGTGTCAGAACCTGTTTGCCTGCCAAAGGTGTTGTTAAAAAAAAACACACAAAGGTGAAATGGACTGTGTGGCTCATGTATTTGTTATTCCGCCTGTAATGATTATCCACGTTTTCCCTCTTAGGATGAATCACCAAATGATTCACGGGATAATTAAATGATTCAATCGCTTGATCCAACTTTGGTGAAAAAGTCGCCACGGAGCCCCGGTGGAAGGAAGGACGACCGGAACCTTCTAGGATTCAAAAATGCCCCATTGTTCGCTCGTTGTCGCTCGTTGTCGCTCGTTGTCGCTCATTGTCGCTCATTGTCGCTCACGTCTTTGTCAATGGAGCGTTCGCTCGCCGCGTCAAGTTTTGAGAGTCCCATGGTTAAGTGCGGGCTACACTAACCCTCATTAAGGCTGTTTTATCCCACTGCCACCCGTCTTAATGGGGCTGGCGGGGCTGTTCCCCTCACTGGATAATTAGGCAGCTATTGTCCCTGTAATTACACCCCGGCACTGTGCCTCTCGCACACGGCCACATGGGCCCTGAAGCCACCGGTTGGGGACACTTTTTTTGTTTGGGAGCATCATTATTTCTGCCGGCGGCCCAAGGAACAAAACAGCCATTTTCACCAGTGCTTGCCAGTGCGGCCGACACAGAGGGAGCTTTCTGAGCGGAGCCCACAAAAGCAACAGGCTGCTTATTGTGGGGGGGGGGGGGGGGATGCCGTGGAATGAAGCGCTGGGAGGCACTGACCCGCTTTACCGGAGCAATGGTGCCTTTCTTAGCGTCCCATTAAGCCGCAGAGGGAGATAATGATGACCAGTGGCAACCAGGTGCCGCTATCTGTTTTTCTGCCGGCCGATTCAGCGCTGGCCCGGCCCTGTACGTTAATGCCGAGCGGGTGGTATCAGTTTACCGGGAAGAACGCGAGGCTTTGTCTGCCAGGGCAGCGAACACTCTGTCCCTGTTTGTCTCTTTCTTAAAAGTTTAACAAGAGTGTCCTGGAGGTGGAAGACGAACCAACCCGTTCACCTGCTGAGGAACCCATCATCCCAGAAATGTACAAGTCCGCCCCGCAGCTACAGCGCGGCTGACATGCACGTCTGCGGCAGTCTGGTTTCACACCCCCAACCCTCCTCCAACCCACCGCGTGAAATGTTGCAGCAGCAAGCAGCAACCAGAAATGCAGCTGGTGTTTTATGGGGATGTCAAGACCTGGGAGGAGGAAGAAGAACAACAACTCCCAGTTTGTAGTTTTGCACGCAGCGGCGGCGCAGCGCTTCTCGTTTCCTGCACTTCCCTTCCCGTCTGTTGTGTAGTTGTCACGAACGCCGGGCGACGGTTTCATCTGTAAAGCATCACTCTTCCTCAAAGAGTGATTATCTCCCAATAATCAGAGCCAGGTGTCGGCACTCTGTACTTTGAATTGCTTTAAACTCCCAGAGCAACTGGCAGCAGCAGCTGCTGCTGACATTCCATCTGCATCACTGCCAGTCACAACTTTCTGTTTTGTGGTTATGTTTCACCAACATGCTTCAAATCAGATGGTATTGGGCTTCTTCTCTGAGGGCACCTGACTAACGACCAGATCAGGGATGGGCAAACTACGGCCCGGGGACCATATGCAGCCCGTTAAGCTTTTTAATCCGGGCCTGCAGAACTTGAATAAATTATATTGATAGTAAATAAGTCATAAAAAAATAATTTTTCATCCATTTTTTAGTGTTTAAAGAGTGACTTCAGAGCTGGCTAAACACCATGGGCCTTCAAAGACACTGATTTTGTTGCAACATGACGCTTTGTCACCTTTTCACTTCTCAAAGGCACCTGGAAGGTTGAGTGAAGTGGTAGATGGACGGCGAGGTGACACAGGTCACTCTTCAGCTGTCGAGGAGAGTGAACCTCAGCCGCGGCCAAACCAGACCGTCTGGTTGCTCCGCTGCCATTTAGCCGCGTCAAACAAGCGCAGGCCTCTTGTTGGCGCTGGCCGAGGTCGGCTAGTGATTGTTTGCCTTGCACACAGTCACCAATCAAGTTTTTATTGTATAGCAATCCCTTTGTTGTGGCCACGCCCTGTCGGGATATTCCACCTGCGTGCGCCTTCGCACCGTTCCCATGGCCAAAATCATAACTGCCAGTTTGGAAAATCAAAGCTGAGAGATCACACCTGCAAGTCCCTGGAGCCCAACGGCGAGAATAATAATTAGAAACACTTTGGAGGGCCGGTCTGAGTTCAACCCCAGGCTCAGAAGGCGGGTCTGGATTTCCCAAAGTCTCTGTTTGTCACTGTGAAAATAAAAGAGCAGGAAGATTAGAACCGGCGCACAATGACAGCTCACGGCTCCAACGTGGCGATCCATTAAGTCGTTTATCCAGCAGGATTTCTGCGTCCACCCTAATCAGCAATTTGCTGGCCAAAGTGCACACATTTTGCTGGAATTTCAAGCACGCAAAGATGACAGAAGGAATTCTCTTATTTCCTGTAGGCTGGTTGCAGCTCTGCTGTCTTTGCGCCGTATCGTGGTTACAATAGCGCAACAGGTGGCCACGGGAGCAGCGACTCTCGCGTGTCGTGCGGCCGTCTCAGTCCTGCGAAGCCTCGTCATGCAGGCGGTCGACTGAAAGAAGAAAGAGATTCATGTGTGTACTCTCCCCGCAGGCTGCAGGAGAGGAGACGCAGCTCGGTGGTGGTCAGCCTGCCAGGAATGGACGTTTCGCCAGGAGACCTGTTTGTGTCCAACGGGGCAGCCGACATGTTAAATGGTACAAAGTGCAGCAAAGAACATTAAAGTTGTAATTTCTCAATTTGGTGAGACGGCTTCTCGTAATCCCAGCAGAGTGGCGCCACTCCTGCTTACAGCTGCATGTTCAGCATTTCAGCACCACTCAGTGTCTTACACAATACAATTACAATACAATACAATTTTTTTTTTTTATTTTAAGATATCATTGGGTGCAACTTACCATCTACATAAAGTTGTCTTTCAACAAAAGAAAATCTCTTATCTGAAGCCACATGCAGATTGAAGCAGATATTCAGATTTTGACGTCTGGATGAAAGTGCGACTACAAATCACACATTTCCACCAGAACTCATTGAAACGCAGCTTTTCATTTCAAGCCGACATTTGCACCCAAAGCGAATTAAAATGAAGACACTCAATTGCTTGCCTTGATTTCTTTTTTTTTTTTTGAGTCTTTACTTTATATTTGCTGTTCTTGCAGACACTAAGAAGTCAAAGTGGCCGTTTTCTAGGCGCAGCACGGTAGGTGTTTTTCTGTGTCTCTGCTGCAGGCCTGGTGGGCGCCAGCCTCTGGTTTGTTTTGATGTGCTTTGTTTTAGCCGTGGGCATTTGGTCGGGACATTGTTCTCTGACCCACTTCTCAAAGCAGATTATTATGGTTCCTCTTATCGCTTTTGGGCCTTTTGTAATTGTTCACAACACTTGCAAAGCAGAACTGTAGCCAAACTCATTTACTTTAGTTTTTTTTAATTGCTGTCATTATTTCGGAGAAAAATTTGACCTAATTAAAAAATAAAAGTGTCTACACAAAGTATGAGCTACGCGCATCCTTAACAATGCCTCATGAGAGTTGCCTCCTCTTTCACCTTCAGACTAAAGGGAAGGCCCAGACGAGCACAGCGTCAGACATTGAAAAATATCTCTTGAAAACACAGATCCAGGACTGGAGAAACTTCGACCTTCAGAGGTACAAGGTGAGAAAACCAAAAGCTGCGTCTGCTTCAGGAACCCTTCAAGCGCCACACGGTGTTTTTTCTCTGAAGGCTGTTTGCTCTGTCTCTGTGTTGACTTATCCAAGCAAACGCTGCGTCTTTGATCGTCTGACAGATTCAGATTTCCAATTCAAATAGACCTGAGCGTGACGGAGTTGACTGAAGACTAACAGAGAGGCACACGCACACACATGTTGTGTTTAAGTGACACAAATTGTGCAAGAACCTGAATTTCTAGACCGTTAGTCATCAGGTCTGACTGCAAACACTGAGTGAACACTAAGTGAGTCTGCACAGCGGTTCTGACTTAAACACAGAAAGCATGTCACATACAGCACGGCATGTTATTATATAGTCGCTCATCTTCTCGGCCCGTGATTCAGCCTGATGACCGTGTGATGATGTGAGCCCCTAATATTTTTCCTTGCAGGATTTTTCTCTGTCAGACTTCCTGCAGGACCAGTCGGTCCAGCTCAGCGCCGCCGCTGACCCTCGCACCCTCAGGAGACAAGAGGCCATCTGGGAGCTCTTCACCAGCGAGTGCGTCTACTTCCTGGATCAGCTCATGGTCCTCAAAGAGGTGATTGTCTCCAGGAAGCCTCATAATGCAAATATTCACCCTGCACGCCAGCGTCACCAAGGCCCGGGAATAGAATCCCGAGCCTGCAGGGAAGTCGCCACCTGTTGCTTTGTGTTTGTGTTTCTCGCTGGGATTCACAGCAGCGCCGCTAGAAATCCGACGCCGTCACAACGCGGCGTGTATCCCCCATTTCCCCCATTTGCCCCCTTTCTCTTTCTGACTTTCTGCCTCCTCTGCTGCTTCCTTCCCAGGTGTTTTCAACCACGCTGTCCAACCTGCAGG
>NW_027466222.1:452500-650000 GCF_046127955.1 Nelusetta ayraudi
TGGTTTGAGCCACATGTGAAGCCACCTCTCTGCACTTTGTCACCAGAGAACGCAAAGCTGGTGGACGTCTACCTCTTCCTGTTTGACGAATTCCTGCTGATCACAAAGATCAAGAGGAGCAAGAAGGTGCGTCGCTCGGAAGCGAACCGATTCCCTTGATTCAGTGGTGCGCGGGCGCTTTCACCACCGTGTGCTGTTGCCCTGTGCAGAAGGCTCTCGGTCCGGAGCAGAACACACTGAGGCTGCAGCAGAACCAGGAGCTGGATCAGCTGCTGAAGGAGGGAAGCACCTTCACTGTGGTGGATCAGCCCGTCTCCCTGGATCGACTCCAGCTCAGGAACATTGACCAGCTCAATGCTTCAAGTAAGACTCGGCCTTTGACGGCTTTTGCAGCAAAATCAAAAAATGAATTTGTTTAATGATGAACATTTGACTGTGTGTTTGTTTCTAATTTGTGTTATAATTTGATTGACTTGAAAGACGTCATTAATTCTGGTATTCTATGTGTCGCCTTAATGTCACAGCATCAGGACTTCCCCATTCCTTTATAATCATGCACCAGAACCGTTACCAGCAGTGTGTTGGTGCATTCATCCTGCAAGCTGCATCAGAGTCTGCCAAGGTGTGTTGTTCACCTCAACCACTTATATTCAGTATTCATTGACATTAATCACATGTTTAGGGTCATATTTCCACAAAACTTCATAAAGCCTCCAACTCAACACGTTATTACTGCAGTATCTACTGTATATTAAAGTCTCTGCACATTAATAACAGTGCAAGTTGTAATTTCTGTCTCATTATTTACACTACAAACAATATACACTGTAATCATAACGTAAAGTTTGTCAGTCTCTGATTTGTTTGGTCACACTCATTCAATGAATAATATACTTTCATATTTACAGACTAAATAAAATTTGCAAACAAATTTCTTTTTTCTTTATGCTCCTCCAGAGAGAGTGGATGTCAAAGATAGAGGGCGCTGTGACCACACTGCTGAAGCTGGACTCTCAGCAGCCGCGACTCAAGAGCTCCTCCCTGTGGCTGGAGTCCTCACAGATATAGAACGTCAACGTGCACTTCACTGTCCTATCGTGTTCATCTTAGCATAAGGTTCATTTTTAAAAAATAAAATAAAAATAATTGTTGGTCATCAAAGGCCTGTTGCTGCAGTAGTGCAAAATAAATGTCAATGTAGACCTCACGTGTTTTCCCTTTCATCTTCTGCACCTGCTTGGCGCATGCACGCACACACACACACTTCAGAGTTCCCAGTTCACCTCACGTGCATGCTTTTGGACTGTGTGAGGAAGCTGGAGAACCTGGAGAGAAGCCAGCAGACACAGGGAGCACCTGCCAACTCCTCACAGAAAGGTCCCAGGCCTGGAATCGAACCCACAACGTGGGCAAACTATGGCCCGCTAATCTTTTTAATCCAGCCTGCCAAATTTAAAGATTATATTAATAGTCAGTCAGTCAGTCATAAAATAGCTGTATTGCATCCATTTTTCAGTGTTGCAGAGTCATTTCAATAAAGAGCTAAACACTGTGGGACTTTAGTTCATTGTCAATTGACATTAAACTGCGTTTTCTACATATGCCGTGATATGTTTTTCCTTCTATGAGGTGGCTCACCAAAACACTCCAGCCATTTGCTGCTGCTCCATTGTAGCCCACCAGTCAAACAGTTTGCCCACCCTGGTCTAGTCGAAGCTTTTTCAAGATGCACGTTTGTGGAAAATCACATTTCTTCTCACCTTTGGCAGTAAGTGAAACGTTTTTTTTTTTTTCTTCAAAAATGACTTCAGAAACATATCTTCAGCTTTATTATTATTTTTTTTTTGATTTTGTCATAACAATGACCATGAATTAGAAAAAAATCAACAGGTGCATGTGAACACAGAGTACACGGTTCCTCCCAGAAGTGCGGCTGCGGCGGAGCCTCGGTGCAGGTGGCGGCCGCTCTGCTCCGCTCCGCTCCGTCCGGAGGTTCAACCATCATGCATGAGAGGTGATGGCAACACGAATCAAGCCATGGTTCAGTTCGCACAGGGCTGCGGCCACTTTGACAGGCCACCGTACAATAAGACATGGATGAGTCCACACACACATTTCCACGGTCGTCATATCAATACATCCACAAGTGTTCAATATATTCACCTTTTTTTTTTCTCTTCTCTCTTTCTTTCTTTCATTAGAAACATTTACAAAGATAATTGTATCAGCCTTTAGTATTATGGAGCGGTTCAGTACGCCGGTGCTGGGAATGCCGAAGCCTGTATAAAGGTTGGTGGTCCTACGTTGTGGCTCGGGGTCTCACACGGAGGAGGCCACTTTACAATAAGGTGCAAATCATTCGTCTGGGTTTGTTGGGGCTGGACAGCTCCATAGATGGACAGATATCCTCAATCAAGCACAGGCCGTGACGCATCCGGAAGGCTTAGAAATAGTGTTTTCCTGTGCCAATCTGAGGTAGACATAACAAAACCAACGCACAAAGAAACGGGCGTTTTTGCAACTGAAAAGGGCAAAAAAAATAAAAAAAATAATAAAAAAAAATAGTAAGAATCATTTTTGAGTCTGAACAAGCCGGGGTGAGTCGCCTGCATCGTCGCCTGGCTTACAGTGTTTATAGATTTCTGCCCGCTCCAGTATTCAAAAGAATTGCACGGAATAGATGCTTCATCCTCCGCTGACAGACAGGCTGCACAGAGGACAGACAGGCAGACAGCGGCGGCCGCACCTGAAGGCAGCACGACATCCCTGAACAACAAAGACCAGCCCCCACACATTCATACAGCACACGCACGCACGCACGCACGCACGCACACACAGCACAGCAGGGAGACACACTGGAACACACACACATACACACACACACACAGTTATTGCTCTGAAGCACACACACACACAGATTTTCATGCAGTATTGTGGTGAGTCAGAGATGAGCAGCAAAAACAAAAGAAAGGTGCAGACACACTCAGTGAGTGTGTTATCTGCACAAAGCACCACAGTTTGCAGGAGTTAACGCAGAAAAAGAAACAAAACGCGGCACAGAAAAAAAACGACAAAGCGACGCGTTGAAGCCCCTCAGCTCGTCCGACGTTAAAAAACAGGAAAACACTCAAGACCCTGTTAAATGAACACTCATCCTTCTCACTTTAATACTGAAATTAAAATCGCACCCGAGGGACTTTTTTTTTTTTTTTTTTTTTCCTATCAGCTGAGCGTGCGCTGCCAACATTCTTTGGTCAAGAAGTCATTAATTTAAAAGAAACATACAAACGCGTCACGTGTTCTAATCACTGGCGACATCACAGCAGGTTGAAGGTTCTGTGCAGAAAGCGGCTGGAACATAAATCAGCCTCTTGGTTTTTTACAGTTTTTTTTTTTTTTTACAGTTAAACTCTTTAGAACACGAAAAACGACTCGCCAGGGGTATTTGACACTGACTCATAGTGTCCGAAAAACAAAAACAAAACTCCAAACCGCTTGTTAACAAAGTCAACTACCTGGTTTTAATTTAAGAAAATGAATAAAATTGTTAAACGGCCAAATTAACTTGTGAATTAAAATCTGGAGGTTTACTTTGCGTCCTGTGAGAGGTGAGACTAATATCGTTAGACGATGAAAAACAGCTTCTCTGGGAAAAAAATGTCTGTATTTATCTTTTGTTGGTGGGGGGGGGCAACTAATGTTGAGCAGAGTTTTACAGAGTCTGTCCCTCTCAGAGTCCAACCATCCTTCCACCTCTCCGCAACACAAAGAAAAATACAAAAAACACAGAGTGAGTGAAGAACAACGCCAAACAGGCGATGGCGATGGTGAGCGTGTGGACGACAGAGACGTTGGTGGGTGGATGGATGGATGGATGAGTGGATGAGTGGATGGATGAGTGAGTGGCTGGGTGGCCTTTTCATTCTCACTGTCTCCACTTTCCGGCCGTCCACAGGAGCAGCAAAGGCACAAAAACAGATACAGACGATCCCGACACGCCGTCACGTGACCGCGGCGGCTCTCAGTTCGTTTCCCTTCATGTGAGAGCGCCCCCCCCCCTCTCTCCCCCCCCTCCCTCCTGTCCCCTCATAGTGCACATTGAAGTACGACAAAGACGAGCCTTCTTCTTCCTGCTGGAGGAGGAGGAGGAGGAGGAGGGAATTGGGGAAGGCTAGAAAACAAAAGAGGGGGGTTGGGGGGGCGGGGGGTTTGGGGGGGGGGGGGCGGTGGTCGGGGGACTCAGCCCTGGAGCTCCTCGAAGCACGTCTCGCACACCCGCACCGGCTTCTTGGAGGACGGCGTCATGGCGTTCTTGGCCGAGCACTCTGCGCAGAAGATGTTGCCGCAGTGCCGGCAGTGGTGCTAGGGGGCGACAGAGAGGGAGGAGGAAGCGGAGAGTTTGAGGAACAGGAAGCCACTCGTGTCTGTCGTCAGTGAGCGCCGACTCTTACCTTGCGCAGAGTGACAGAGAAGACCTTCCCGCAGGCCATGCAGTTCTGCACCTCGTGGTCTTCAGCCCACTTCCTGGTCAGCGACTGCGACTGCTTGATCTGAGGATAAAACAAAGCATCTATCAATATTGACTCAAATCTATTTGGGTTCTGCTCACTCGGTGCTTCCCAGCCGACCTGAAGCGACTGGTTCTCCCTCCCCAGCTCCTGCATGGCTGCCGTTGTGTCGTCCAGTTTCCTCCTCAGCTCCACCACCTTGGTCTGCAGCTTCTCGATCTCGCCTTCACCTTTGACACACCTGTAGAGAGAGAGAGAGAGAGAGCACACAATCCTCTAACACCTTGACTTTATCACAGTATTTTGCATTGACAAAACCTTGCAAACATTTTCAAAACCTCTTGAGTCAAAAACATTTTTCCTTTTCAATCCATTTTTGCTTCTTTTGTTTCTATTGCTACTGAGTCCTTCGCACATTTGACTCAAAAAAGCCTGAGAGACAAAGTGTAAATAGAATATGTATCATATAAATACAAGACCATTCAAAACTTTGAGGCCCATTGACTCACAACTCCATTCTAACCAGTTTTATGAATGAATGGTCTTGAATGCTCTTCAGCAATTTTAAATCAATGCATTTCTGTAATAATGGCTGCATATTGCTCACTTGATATTCATCCTTTCAAAGCAACAACTATCAAAGCCATCCCATAATGTGTTCACCACATCCTGACTGATTTTCCTGCACTAGTGATGTTCTCTGAGCATTCCAGCATGTTATTAATGAAGCTGGTTATAATTGAACTCAATGCAAAAGTGAGTGAGTGACCCCAAACTTTTGAATGGTAGTATAATATATATATGATGCAAAATATGACCTTTGTACCGTTACCAAACATATCATTCTATCAGTTGTTCATCAACCATATCAAAACAGCTGACTTGAACAACAATAAAAGCGTCCCTTTGAAAGACAGAACCTTGTTTTTAACATGAAGCAGGAGGGAAAGTAAAGCCCAAGTGAGCTCACCGCTCCAGCAGAGCTCGTCTCTCGTCCTGGTTGTTCTGCACGGTGGCCTCCAGCACGGCGATCTCCCCTCGCAGCTCGTCCGTCTGCTTCTCCAGCTCGCCCACTCGCCGCTGGCTGGCCTGCACCTCCCTCTTCAGCGTGGCCACGTTCTCATTCAGAGCCGTCACCTGCGTGCTCATCTTGGCCTCGGCCTCCTCGCCGCGCTTCACCTGCTCCTCCCTGGCCTTCCTCTCGGCCAGCTGCGGGGGACAGTGCGGTTCGAGTCAGGCCGAGTGCTGCGGGAGGCGGGCGACACTGACCTGCGATCGGTCAGAGTGACAGGCGGACGCACCAACTGGTCCTGGACCTCCCTGGTGTGGGCCAGGAGCTGCTCTTCTCTCTGCTGCCTGCCGTCCCTGCTGGCCTGGTGCTCCTTCTGCTCCTGCTCCAGTGTCTTCTGTGCCTCCTCTATCTGACCTTGCAGCTCCAGCTTCTGCTGAATCAGCAGCTGTTTGGCTTCCTGCAGCTCGCGCACTTCCTGAAAGTCAACTGTCGTTAAGCAACTTTGTGTGTGTGTGTGTGTGTGTGTGTGTGTGTGTGTGTGTGAGAGCTTTGGACGTGGCCAGAACAACAGGTCCCGGCTGACAGACAGCATGTTGAAAGCCCTCAAAAAACACTGGAGTGCAATAATGCGTCGACAGAGACACTTTGAAATGAACTTTGAAGAATGTGGCCTCCATGACCTGCAGTATCTGACAGTTAAGCAGTTTACATAAGCCATAAGAATGTGAGGAATGTTGTGACAGGATGGCCCCATTATTATGGAACATTGTATGTACATGTATAATGTACAATTTGCAACATTTTCATATATAAGTGATATTTTTTTCTTTGCCACTTGTGAAACTGACGGCTGACCTTTTCACTTTTCTCCCTGAACGCCTTCACGTCAGAAGTGAGTCTGGAGTTGTTCTTCTCCACGTCATTCTTGGCGTTGTTCAGCTCCTCCACTTTACTCCTCGCCTTCTGAAGCTCCTCCTTCACTTGACCCTGCAATAAGAAAGAACTACTTACTTACAACATGTAAAAACAACCTCTGGTATTGCAACATGGGAAACTGCATCAAGTCTTCTGCAGCAGTTCAGACAGCAGCCACTAGAAGAGAGAGGCGTCTTTCCTTTCATCCCTGACTTGACATGAAAAACTGAGAATGTTGGAGTATTAATGCCAGGGATCATCGTTGTGATGACATAAACAGACATGCACGTGATGCAACACAGAGCAGCAAGTGAAAACAAACACCATCACAATGGAAGGCATGTGCACTTGGACATAACCAGTGCGCTGCTTCGCTGATGACATTTTTTGACTGATGACTTTTGCCATATTCCTCTCTATGGATGCGTGTGAAAAACCACCTCATGAGAGCGCCAAAAACCTTTTAGCAATATTTGAGAGGTTTTTCCAAGTTGAGCTGTTTCCATCACCAGTTTTTATTGACATATTTAGTTTTTTTTGTCATGGAAACACAGCTACCAACAACACAATTCACTCAGATGGCCCAGCTCTCACTCTGTGTTGCCATGTTTAGCTGGAAGCAAAAGACGTGCAGCCAAAAGACTGCCACACTATGGAAGCTCCGTCCTAAAACATTTGCTATTTCAGGCAAATGAAAGCACAAGAAATGCAGGGCAAAAAACAAGGAAGAGGCAGCGTTGGAGTGTCCTCACCTGTTGCTTCTGAAGCTCTTTCAGGTTTTGCTCCTGCTGCTGGAGCTTCTGCTTGAGCTTTGCCAGCTCCTGCTGCAGCGAGGTGCGGCTGGCCTGCAGCTCCTTGATCTGACTCTCCAAAGCGTCCTGATGGCTTCGGTTGGCGGCCAGCTCTTCCTGAGCCCCTTTCAGCTTCTCCTGTGACGCCTGCACAGCCAGAGAAAGACTCACTCACTCACTCACTCACTCAGGCATCGCTCCGAGAGGAAGTTCGAAGAAGATTCTCCGCTAACGCTGAGCGACGCTGCCGGCGTCTCCTCGACCTACCTTCAGATCTTGATGCAGGGCGGAGACCTCGGACTCTTTGCCGTACAAGTCAGACTGAAGCTTAGTGTGGCTCTCCTGGCTCTGCTCCAGGGCCTTCTGCAGCTCCGTTGTGCGACTCTTTTCAGCGGCCAGCTCGTGGCCGAGCCCAGACACCTGCGCTCTGAACTCACTCTCCTCCTCTGCCTGCAGGAGGGTCAAAGACACATTCACAAACACATTCAATCATTTATGCTGTTTTTAACCAGGGATCGGCAATCAAATGAGTCTGTTTGCATTTAAAACTGCCTCTTGCCTTTTTAGCATTAGATTGCTCTAATGTTGTAATTTGGCCCTGCAGCCTTTTCAGCTCCTCTTCAAAGGACCCCTGGGTCGTCTTCAGTTGCGCCTGCAGCTTCTCCAGCTGACCCTCTTTTTCCTTCACCGCCTCCTGAGTTTTAGAATGCTGCTGCTTGACCGTGCTCAGCTGCATTTCTAACTTTTTCTCTGCCTGCAATTTCAGAACAGAACCTTTGAGTACAACTGCATTAAAAAGCAACCTTTTAACACCGTCACCAATGTTTTCTGAGAGAGTACCCACCTCTTTGAGCTGCCCCGACTGCCCCTTATAGTCGTTCATGGTCTTTGTAATTGCCTCATTATTCTTGAGAAGCTCCTGTTTGGTCTTTTCGTTGCACTTTTCCTGAGGTATGAGAAATATTGAAGTCAGCAGAGCGCTTTCAAACAAAGAAAACAGAAAAAGAAGAAAGAAGTTCTTCAGCCTCCAGATCATCACCTTCTCTTCCAACGCTGCTTTGTGGTTCTTCCTCTCTGTGTCCAGCAGACTCTGAGTGTCTTTCAGAGTCTTCTTCGCCTTCCCCAGACTCTCCTGTGTGGAGCTCAGCTCCTTCTTTTGCACATCCTTCTCTTGCTGGACCTTCTGGAGGTCTCCTGCCAAACTCTGGGCCTTCTTGTCCAACTTTGCATGTTCCTCTGTCAGTTTCTCCATGTTCACCTTCAGGGTGGCTGCAGCCTGCTCGCTGTGCTTCAGCTGCTGCTGAGTGTCACTGAGAGCAGCTGCTTTGCTAGCCAATTCCTCTTTTAGTGACGCAGCTCTGGAGTTCAAAGACATTGAAGGATTGCAATGTGAAAAGCATCAACATGCAGGTTTTCTTTTAAAGAGTTGGGACAGATGATGCTCAGGCTACGACATCAGTTCAGTTTTCCTCACCCTGCCTTCTCAGACTCCAGTGAATGCTTCAGCTCCTTCACCTTCCGTTTTACCTCTGACCCGTCCTTCTGCAGTTTCTGCACTTCCTGCTGCGCCTGCTCATGTGCGGTCTTCAACTCCACAACCTGTGACTCCAATTTCTGTGCGGTTCACACAAAAGACATTTGTCTACACAACAGGAAAAACAATCCATAAAAAAATGGATTCAAAAAAGTCTAGTGCTGAAACCTTGTTGAGACTCTCCCGCTGCTCCACATGCTGCTCTGAAGCCATTAGTTTGTCTTTACATTCCTTCAGGCTGTTCTCCAGCTGCGTGCACTGCTCCTGCTTCTTCTTCAGGCTCTGGGCCTGCTCCTCCATCTTCTTTTGAACTTTATTCAACTCCTACACAGACAGAGAGTGTGCGGGTTAGAAAGCAGGCTGAGTCGAGGCTGAGGAGCCGGTGGAATTCTGATGACGCGAGTAAAGAGCATTGCAAAGGTCAGAGCGCTAACCTGCTGCTTGTCCTGCAGAGCGTGCTGAGCGCTCTCCAGGCTGTTCTCCAGGTTGGCTTTCTGCGCCGTCTTGGCAGCCTCTGCAGAGAGCAACATCTCCGTCTTCGCCTTCAACTGAGAAGGAGCCGACACGCAGGAGATGTTGTTATCACGGCCAATGCATTCAATGGGTTTACATTTCTTTGACCAGAAGCTATTCTGGGACTTCTTACAGAGACTCACCTGAGCGTCTAGCTGAGACACCTTCTCCTTGCTGTCTGCCAGTTGGGTGGTCAGCTCATTAACCGTGGTTTCCAGGGTGTGGGCCAGGTCCTGGGCTGAACGCACAAGGGTCTTCTGCTCCTGGACCTGCTCATGCAGGTTATCTTGGGCCTGCTTGTTGCTCTCTGATTGGTTCTTAAGCTTGTCTGTCAGCTGCGTGACCTTGAGTATGCATATAAAGACAAGCGTAAGTGATTTTGATTGTGAATCCAAATCAGTAAAAGAAAAGCCTACCTGTCCTTGCAGCGCGTGGTTCTTCTCTTTCAGCTGGTTGAGCAGCGCCGTCTCTCCCTCCCCGGCTTGGATCTTTGCACACAGATCTTCTCTCTCGGTTTCCAGCTGGGTCACAATTTCCTTACTCTTCTGCAGCAGAGCCTCCAGATTCTGGATCTTCTGGTCCTTGTCTCCAATCTGACGCAGCACCTGCTCCAGGTCGTTCTACACACACACACACACACACACACACACACACACACACACACACACACACACACACACACACACACACACACACACACACACACACACACACACACACACACACACACATTGAAACAGCGCATGAGGTGTGAGGTTAAAAGTCGCGTCATGTTATAATTGGTAAAAGTGATTTTGGAGATCACATGCATCTTGCAAATATCTTCATTTGTTGATAAAATAGTTCATTTGGCAACATGCATGATGTTATTGCAGTCTAGCTTCACGCTCTCTGATGTTGAGACGGTTCTCCGGAGGGCAGCACCTGTGACTCGCGCAGTTTGCCGTTGGTGTTTTGCTGCAGTGCCTGCAGCTCCAGATGCTGCTGCTTGGCTTTCTCCAGCTGGTGCTGCAGGTCTGTGCTCCTGCCGGCGCTCTCCTTCAACTGAAGACAACCATCAAACACAAGTGTGTACACTCTTAAGCCATTGCATGTTTAAGTCCAGCAAATAAAAACCCTTCAACTGAATGACAGCAAACATTACACTCACTACACTTGCACTTTTAACACCAGACACATTTAAGAAGAGATTCTATTTCCACTTCCTGAGCCGATGGTTGAAGTTGGATCTCGTACCTGTTCCTCTGCACGGGACAGTTTGAGCTGGAGGTCGGCTGATTGCTGCTCGCGGTCTTTGAGCTTCTCTCCAGACAGCTGCCTCTGTTCTTTGAGGCGACCCTGGACCTCGCCCAGCTGCCTCTCTGCCTCCAGCAGTTTAGCTTGCAGCTGGACAGAGTGAAGAGAAAACTGAATTCTGTTTGCTATATGAACCATCCTGGATTAAGACACTGGCTGTTGCCACTTCATCAACCCAGCGTCAGGTCCAGCTAAATAG
This sequence comes from Nelusetta ayraudi, assembly GCF_046127955.1. Classification (NCBI taxonomy): domain Eukaryota; kingdom Metazoa; phylum Chordata; class Actinopteri; order Tetraodontiformes; family Monacanthidae; genus Nelusetta; species Nelusetta ayraudi. Next base: position 463,269 of record NW_027466222.1, read on the forward strand.
TGACAGTGTATATGACCTTAGAGCTTCTCAGTATGATTGCTGTCTTCCCAACTCACCCGGCTGATCTCAGTCTGCTGCTGAGCGCCGTGGCTCTCCTTCTCCTCCTTCTGCTGCTCCAGCTGTTTCCTCTCCACCCTCAGTTCTGCGTGCTTCACCTCCAGCTCTCCAATCTCAGACTTTATCTTTGCCGCCTCCTCGCCTCTCTGTTGGAGCGCGGCCTGCGCCTTCTGCAAGGAGGCCTCTGCTCCTGCAGCACGAGCCTGGAGCTCGTGAACTTCCAGGTCCCGCTCCCTCAGACTGCCTTGGAGGCCCTTCTTGGCGTCCTTCTCCGCTCCCAGACGCTCCTGCACTTCCAGGTGCTCCTTCTCTTTGCTTGCAAGCTTTTCTGACAGGTTCTGTGAGAGGAGGAGGAAAAGACAGCATGAGTCCACTCAGGGTTGGAGGCACTTTGCTGCTCTAATGCTAGAAATGTCCCCACTGTGGGACTAATAAAGGATGATCTCATCTTATCTTATCCCTTAAGGTAGAAAACATCAAAAAAATTCTTGCCAAGAAATTTAAAATACAAGACCCAAATAGGTGGCGCACTTTCGCCAGAGTTGGCAGCCAATGTGGATAATTCACAAAGGGCAAAATGTTGTTGACAGTGGAACATTTTACCACCTAGGGAATGTGAGGAAGCATTCGGACGTTCAGCGATGCCCATGGCTGTCCACCAACACTGAAACGACTCCAATCCTCTGCACTCAAACAACATTCACTTCTGTCCAACCTATTGTTTTTCTTCTTTTGTGCAACTGCGCTTCACCTTTTTGCTTTAGGCGAGGTCCATGAGTCACTGTTTGTTCCATCATTATTCTCTGTATTCTGCTGAAAGGGGCCATGGAACAATGGCAATTGAACAATGGTCTCCCAGTATCTGCTTGTGAGGACGCGCTGGGCCAGCTGGCGTGACGTGCGCAGCATGGCAGGGTTTCATCTGCCGCAGGAAGGAAGTCTGTGACCCTGAGCTCCCAGTGCACCAACACAGTCGTGGTTGTGTTTCACTCCGGGCGTCAGAGGTGGCACACACAAATTCCACACTCATTTAAAGATAGGTCTGCTCGTGTTTTTTTTTGTCAACATGACAGAGTTGCCAGTAGAAGCTGGCAATAACGGCGAGGTGATCGAACCCGGTGCCGGGCAACAGAGGAAGTGCTTTGCACTTAAAGTGATGGCTATCAATGCATCATCCCATGACTTCGAGGCAGTAAAGGTCTGACGTAATGTGCTGCAGGTGGCATAACCCATTATAATCCATTCAAAGACGCGACATATGGTTATCACCGGAAGGGTGCAGGGCCAATAGTCATAATTTCTCTTCAATACAGTTCAATTCAGGGCTTCAGGCCTGGAACAAGCTGCAGCTGTGATCACCAGGGGCCACCTGTTATTAAGAATCTCAACATTGACGTTGTTTTTATCATGTCATATTATTGCTATTAACAGTGTTGCTGTTTTTTAAGTGTCACATACACAGGAGTAACTGAGATTTACTGAGCCACGACTGCAACAACACATTGATCCTTTGCTGGTGCTGAAGCCCAACCCAGGCCTGTACTTTTCACTATGATCCTCCAGACTGACTCAAAGGTTAGCCAAAGTTAGAGATAAGAATTGATGAGATTTGCTTCATGCCAAAAAGTCTTTATCAATTGTGATTGCATGCAGAGAGAGAGAGAGAGAGAGAGAGAGAGAGAGAGAGAGAGAGAGAGAGAGAGAGAGAGAGAGAGAGAGACCTGGTGTTGCTGCTGCAGGTTGTTCAGATTGCTCTGGAGCTCATGGATCTGCTGTGTGTAGACGGCTGCTTCCTGTGGGCCTTTCTCCAGCTCTGCTCTGAGTTGCGATATGGTCACCTGCAAAATGAGAAGCAGACACGTTGTGCTCTTTCTGCAAATGAGTGTCTATTCAAAGAACTGAACTGCAACAGTGAAGGAGTGGCAAAAGAAAACCACACGGCTGAGTAACAACAACAACAAAAAAGCACGAGTTGCACAAGAACCTGTCAGAACTAGAATGGTTAGAGTGAAGTTCAAACTTATTGAAACTGAAATGGAATGAGGGAAAAGTTAAAACAGCGAAATTTACCTCCAGTTTACGAATCTAGAAGAAAGAGTGGATGTTGTTGGGAGAGACAGGGTGTGAGGAGGAGATGTAGAGGAAGGAGGAAGAGAGACAGACAAAGGTAAGTCACGATACAACAGAGAGAGTCCAGCCTACGACACAGTACTACAGGGTGATGACCACAAGACTGTTCTCCATGACTGCCAGTATTAGTTCAAACATTCCTAATCAAGGTCGGGATTGCTTAGTGACAACTACTGCAGCGAGGGAAGAAGACACATCAATGCAACAAATATAACTTCATTTTATTTTGAAAAGAAATTACATGTGGACCTGAACTCTTATGTGTTCATACTGAGGAATTTAAAGCTTTATGAATCACAGCGACTGTTTGTAGACTTTCAACAAATCCACTTGTGATCCTAAAATCCTATTATGTAACAACAAACTTTGATTTTTTTTCTTTTTTTTTCAAAAAATATTATGGCTGGTACCTGTTCCTAAAAATCACCAAATAAAAGTATACATGGCGACAGAAATTGTTATATAAATATAAACACGCGTCAGATAACAATGCACCTTTGCAAGGCTGTGACTTAAAATGCAGAATAATCCACAAATCTTTAATTAGGGAGATTAAACACTCAGCCATCTGTTGTGACATTAATGCAGATATATTTTTTGAGGGACTTTTCTATACAGTGTATTGAAAACTAAATATGTTTTGGTTGTTGGTTTTTAAACATGTCTTTTGCGGTTTATTTATTTTTTAAAATCCTTTGCTTGATGTTTTTGCTTCCACATGAGGTAGGGAGTGAGGGTGGGCCCTTGGACTGAACATTGGACAGAACTGGATTTGATCTCAGATGTTTGACCCTCTCACCTCTGAGGTAGTGTGGTCGGCCTGCAGCTGTTCGTAGTGGGACTTGAGGCGATCATACTCGTCCTCCCTCTCACGTGTCATATTGTTCATCAGGGTCTGGACCTGGATCAGCTCCTTCTGCAGCACCTCCACATCCTCCACTCCCGGCCGCTGCAGCTAGAGGGCACCAGAATGTCAGTGTAATAATAAACGACAGTAACAGCAACAGGCATTTCAACAAATCCAAGACTAGTGCATAATAGAATTAAAGACACGTACAAAACCATTAGCATTAGCATTATTGTTATTTTAAATGTTTGAATTATGTAAATACATCTCAAGCTTTTTTCATTTGAAAACTACCCTACATGTGTGGGCATGGAAGAGTACGGTACAGTATATAATACTCACTATACTGCACTAAACTAGCTTCAGCATTGTTGGCAGAATTTTGGCCCAAAGTCTATTTTCAAGGGATTGTCTGAGTGTGATTCTTCTACCCAGCATCTCGGTGCTGAACAAATTTCATGGTGACACTTCAAAGTTATTCATTCGGTTTTCAAAGCATGGCAGCTGTGAAAGAGCGGCCTTCACAATGTACAAAGTGGGTCTTAAGGGTGCAGGGCGGGAGAATAAACGCCAACAGGAATGTATTGTGTGTTGTACCAGCTCTGTTTGAAGCCTCTCGTTATCCTCCTTCTCTTTCTGTAGCTGCTCATTCAGTTTGGCCACTTTCTGGTCGCCCGCCTCCTTCAGGCTCCTCTCCTCATCATAGCGGGACTTCAATTCTGTCAAAGTCAAATATTTTAAATCAATGTTTACGATCAAAAGATGAATATGCCTTGAGAATGGCCATCAGTGAGAGCATGTTGCCAAGACAGGGCATCTCTTGTCAAACAAAACACTATGGTAACCCATTAGGATTAACAGTGGTGTATTCAAGAAGGACTTCAGAGGCTTTTCCCACAGACACAAGAGTCTCAGTTCCCTGGTGCCATACTAACCTACTATCTCTGTGGCCAGTTGTGCGGCCTTCTGCTCAAACATGTCTTTCATCTGCTTGATGTTGAACTTCTCCGTCTCCATTTCGTTCAACTTCATTTCCAGGACTGAGGGGAGGAAAGAGGGCACACACAGGAATCAATGTTTGGCATCTTTACACCAGGATTATAAAATGTTGTGTCTCCCACCTGTATCGTCTGAGTTCATCTGGCCATCACCCTGTGGAGTTTAGGCAAAGAGCGAATCAGGTATAGCAACAAGATGCTGTGATAGCAATTTTGAAGGAATATTCCAAAGAATCTGAGAAAATCTAGCTGGAATTACTTGCTTCAGTTGTCCTTGGACTTTGTCCAACTCTTTCTTGAGCTCTCCAGAGAACCAGCGTTCCTCCTAACCAGGTGAAAACATATACAAACTTTGAAATATTTGAACAAACTCATACGAGACAAAGAATTTAAACTAGACTCCACGTCAGGCGCTGGTTTCAGATTCTCGTTTTCACCTTAAGGGAAGCGTGCAAGTCCTGAACCTCTTGCCGCAGCATTGAAAGATCTTCCCTTCATGGGAAAAGAAAACCATGGGCAATGTAAAAGACTGGCAACAACACATCGCAAATCACACTAATCAATTTGACTTTTAGTTTTGCCACAACTCACCGAGTAGGGGCCAGGTGAGCGGGAAGATCTCCAGTGTCGTGAAACAGCTCATAGTGCTTGAAAAGCTCCTCAGCAGAGTTGTGAGATTTCATGCACTGAGGACAAATGAAGCCCTGAAACACAGCAGCGCAACATGAGACACATCCCAAACTGATCAGCTTACAAAGAGAGAGAGTAAAATAACTCATAGACCAACTAGGATAGATTTGTCTTACCTCAGATGTCTGATCATGGTTCAGGTCTGTGCTGCTGGGTGGGTCCGACTCTGCGTTCTGAGACCCCCCCTTCCCTGGAGTCTGGGGGGAGAAATTTGACGTACAATTCAGATACTTCTAAAGGCATATTGTGGGTCTGTGTTACCAAAGAAATACCTATGGCGTGTGCACTTGACTGGTATTATCTGCATTTTGGTCATTAGTCACAAAATCAGTCACAAACTGTTTTGTCATGATTTGAAAATTAACAACCAGATGAGTGATGACCCTTGTTTTATAGTTCACAGAAGGAGTGCATTTAAAACTGTGACGAAGGAATAACAATGCAGGAATGGGAGATATTTAATAATTTCAACAATGAAAGAATGCCATTCTGAAACTTTGTACAGCTTTCCCACGTAAAAATAATTTGTCTACATTAAGGTTTGACAAGACAAAGGTTAAAAATTTAATGTGAAATCTATAAATTGACGTATTTTGGTAGTGAAAATACAATTTTCCACATCTTTCTAAATAAACCTTCAGGCAGCTGACATCTGGCCAAGTAACGTCAAACAACGAGCACTATTCCCATCGCAGGAGAGATAAGACGGGGGGGGAGGGGGGGGGTCAACTTTTCACACAGCTCAGAAGCTGTAATGGGGTCACTTCATATCAGTGCAAAGGACAGGCCTTGAGCACAAACACACAGTCAATGGACAGCTTTTTGTCCATTCATAAAAAAGGGGTTTTGTACTGTTGGCTGGTGAAAGTTTGTATGAATTCATGACGCGATGGGGCACAGGTTAATGGGTGAGCGTGCATGCGTGCGTGCGTTTGGAGAGATTAAGCATTTTGAACTGAGCCATCTGGATCCTTTGGAAGGCCGACAAATAGCACTTGGAGGGTTAGAGTTAGTTTCCATTATCCAGAAACCTTTGAGCCGCAACAAACATGGTAGATAAGAATTTTTTATTTGTGCGTGTGTAATACAATTGATTAGACAAAGTTCTTGAAGGAAAAACTTGTATAGATTGCTTTAAAGGTGGGTCCAATACGTAATTGAGACTTTTTCTTCACAATTGGTTATACTATGTTATGAAGTATGTTTATGTTTCCATAACGATTCAATTGGATTTGTCAGAAAAACACATTTATTATTATTGATATTATTGTTATTATTGATATTATTATTAGAAGAAGAAGAATTTGGGATGAGAATTGATGTTCTCTCAATATTTTTTTTTTTGTCTTGCGATACAGATGTGAGATAATAGGTCATGAGCTCCAGAAACAGCGGCAGTACCTTGGAAAAATTGCTTTTGACTTCCTTAAACTGCAGCACAATCTATTTTGTTGCGCGGTAGCCAGTCTGACATGCTCGGATAAAATAATGCATATACAATATCAATCACAATCCAACTACAACAATCATTAATTATCATGGAATCCAGGTGTACTAGGGCCAGTGAAACAACGGCAGAACGACGCCTAAACTTGCGAAGTACAGACTTCCCAATGTTGACGTCCTGCCCTTCTCCCGGACTTCCGCGTTATCACAATCACATGGTTGCAAACGAGCCATACCAAAGTTTAGAATGGATCGAGTTTCCTGGTCACGGAACCTCCGTAGTCATAGGAACACTGGTAAATGTAGTTCTTTACCGTAGCTAGCACGCTAAACTTCTCCTGACACTCCCACATGCTAGAGATTATTTAAACCAAGACTCTGGTTTCTTCTGTAAAACACAGGTGATATAAAGGGCCAATTGTCATGGTATTACAGAGCAATACAAAGTGGGGTAAACGTTAGCAAGTGATGAGTCAACGACGAATAAACCTAATGCGTCGTAAGCTAAATATACAACGGAAACTATGATGAATGACATGTTCCAATGTTTATGCACGTTGGCCATTCATAACGTTTCTCAACACAATTTAGGGAGGGCAAAATATTTTTTAGACAAGTAAATGGCAGCTGCAGTGGGCTGACACGAATTAGCTTTTAAACTCTCAAGCAACGATAACGTACATCAACCCAACTGAGTTAGCATTCTCTGGCTAGTAGCTGCAACCTCGGTGAAAGGAGCGCTTGATATGATCACAACGAAGTGACAGCGTGGCGGGTCTCGCTCACGCTCACCCAATGTCAGCGTCTTCAAGGACGAAGCACCGCCCACTCGAAACACACCGTGTTTTAAAAAGAGCGTTCCCCAGCATAAAAACAGACAAGGATAGGCCTGTCTCTCCCAACGTTGACGACTTTTACCCTCACAAATGCCACACCGTTGACATTTTTTAAACCAGAAGCTTACCATCTGAAGTATCCGTCTGAGCATGGCCTCGCCTGCGTTTGTCCCAACACAAAATTCACTCGAGCTTCCAAATGGAAAAGTTTAGGACGCCGGACAACAAACACCTGACCGATCTTAGACAGCGACAGCGAATGGGCGGGTCATGGGGAGAACAGACATACATACATACACGATGATACACGATGATTTTTACACAGTACAGTAATGTTGCAGCGCAGTTTCTTTTTTGGTGGGGAGCAAGAGAATTTTGATCATAAACATATTTTTTTTATTTTAAAGATTTATATACAACATTGAATGTGCAACAACAAAATGTGTCCGTCATTCAAGAACAGACAGAATAGTTATTTATTGATATTACCCATCATCCTGGGAAGGCAGTTTTAAACAGAATTTATCACAGTTTGCGTTCCAATGCAAGAAAAAGGACAGACTGTCATAGATGGTGTGATACATAATAAATACATTCGGTAAACACAATCTAATTGACTTTCATTCTCATTTGTAACAACCATTAACAATCTTCTTCTGTATCTTACTGACCATTTCTAGCAGCTGAAATGTATATGGGAGTTTTACTGAGTGGGTGTAAGGTGCTGTAGCAGTTTAAATCAATGCTGCTCCAACAAAAATACTCCACACTTTAATTTTTGAGAAGGCATTCAGAGGCTTTTCTTTCTTTCTTTCTTTCTTTTCTTTTTAGAAAAGCACATTTGCAGTTCTCATTTAAACAAATGCCTCATTTATGGTTTCATATTTGCAGGACTTCAAGGAAATCTACACTTTATTAATACTGTTTTTAGACCTCTGTAGTGTTGTTAACTTTTGGTCATTTTTGGCACATTTGCAAGATTGAACCGCAATAATGTGTTGTTTGTTTAATAAGAAACCATAAAAAAGGGAAATTTGAGGGATGACTAAATTTCTCTATATCCATGTGCTTCATGGTTTGCATTAAGTCATTCACCTCATCCTTACCACTGGTGTTAAATCATTTCAAGTGTTGAGATGACACACGTGAGCACTTGCAATGCCGTTCATCTTCACATCAAACCAGACTTTGCCCTTTTCTCTCTGTAGATGGACAACTCAAAGGACCTCAACAACAGGTAGGTCAAGGTGTTTTCACTTCCCACAAAATGTCAATTCACAAAGCTGCAGTGTAAAGAAGTAGTCACACTTGTGTAGCTTCTCTTCTCTCTACTAATCAATCCTTTTATCAGTATATAATACAATAAAACTGCATAAACAACACACACAAGGAAATCCGTCTTCAGGAGAACACTACAGGGATGCATTCACTGTCTAAGCTTGCATTTGTATTATAAAAAAAAAAAGTTCAAAGGAAAATATACATGGGAAAAAAATTGGCACTCTTGAAGCTCATTTACAATCAGTTTCAGGTCAGCTTTAAGGCAGTCCGTACTGTACATATTGAGAGGCTGGCTGTATGTCTGCAGAGTCTTTCTTACATGTAGTAGTGTCCGTGAGGAAAAAGAACTGCTTGCTGCCGGTGATGGTATTATCTGTTGACAAGATCGGAGCCCTGTGAGCAAACAACATAGTGAGGTGTGTTGTTGTCTGTCACATGGGAGCCTGGAGTATTGCCATTCGTTGGGCTGCACACAGAGCTGCAGGTGGAAGCACGGCTGTTTTTGAGGCTGCGCAGGTACTCTGCATGGTCAGGCTTGTGGCTCTGCAGGACCCCAAGAGCTTCATCCACTTTGAACCACTTCCTCTTCCTCCCTGTGAAAACATGCAGAGAGAACAGAGGTCATCAACTCTGGTCAACAATGTAAATGTTTATTCTTGCAACCATTGGCTATTTATTGCTTTTTTTTTTTTTTTTTAAGAACAGGCCTTTCTTTTTATCCTTATTTCCTTACTTATGTTTCAGTACGTAGATAGCTGTAAATCAAACTGTCCATAACATATAAAAATCTTGTTTTTCTTTTTTTTCCGTTTATACCCAACAAATATTTTATTTTTATTGCCTTATTTCTTGTAATTACAGTACAGTTGCTGCTGCAATTATGCAATGAATCCTACATTTCTCCCCAAATTAAACATTGAAACTTTAGGGAGTGCAGTGGTATACCCCTCATGAAAGGGCTTCAGCAGCATTATGGCATGCTTGAGCTGTGTAAAGCATTTCCCAATAGTCAAAACAACCATAAGGGGCTGAGCTGCAGCATTATACAACCCAAGCTAAAGAGTGAAATGAAGTCAGTCTGGGACCTGACATTCCTGACCTACTTGAGTTAATGTTTATTAAGATCTCAGATGTTCAAAGCCCCAGAAAAAAAAAAAGTATTCACCCTCTATGGGGCGGAGGGGCAAAATACATCAGCTAGTGGTTATTTATACATCATTTCCGCCAATTCAATTCGATAAGTGGGTTTGGTAGTATTATCAGAGAGCTGAGTAAAACTCTCCACTGACGCCCAGAAGCGGCCTTTCAGCAGAAAAGAGAGAGCTGGGGGAGTAAATGAGAGCAGTAATGCCAAGCCCTTTCCGCTCAGTTGCAGCCCTCACAGGGTACAGGAGGACAAGTACGGTGGGGGCTGCAGTGAGCGATGATAACTGGAAAACAACTGGGCACAGCAAACATTCCTCCCCCTTGTGAGCAGGCTGAACTCTATTTCTGTGGGTGAAGGGGAGTAAAATATCACCGGCAGCTTTTTTTTTTTTTCCCCTTCCGAACAAGTTAGAAATAGTTCGGAGTTACCAAGCACCTCACAGGAGCAACAGATTTGAAACATGTATATACTGGATATGTAAATACGTATGTATATATATAAGTTTAATATATACATACATATATGCAAATGTACAATTATGTCTTATCGAAAATTCATATACGTGACAAAAATGTCAGTCAATAGCTTGTAAGTGACTTCAAGAATGGCAGCAAATAGTTGCATTCTGTATAAGGACAGTAAACAGTCTACAGATCAGATGCCTGGACTTCAGCTCCAAGTATGTGTCCCAGTTTCTCATTTTACTGAGTGATGACAGGCAGGCCTAAAAATCTTACTCAGTTCTCTTCCACCATGCTGTCCTGCTGACACGCTGTTTACTTACTTTTAATTATCAGGAAAAGTCATAAAAAAAATATCACAAAAGGCATCACAGAAACTCTCCACATTTAATATTGTCTTTTTTTTGTTGATTATTTTCTGTTGCCATTCTCACTCACACACACAGTACTGTGGACATCACTGTTTATATCCTTTGAACAGGGTTATTTAATTCTCTGATTATTAGAGGTTGCTGGACACTGCACAATAGAACCAACACAGACTGAGGGGAGAAAAACTGCAACAACAGAAAAATGTGCCTACTAAACCATTTTCAGAAATGACCGCTTAAAATAAATCAAAAACTCCCCCGGCTCAAGTTTTATTGAAATACTGGGAGCGTGGATGAAAGAGACTTTGGGCCGGAGCCTACCGATGTTGACAGAGTCCTCCCAGTCCTCCAGCGTCTCCGTCACTATGAGGGTGTAGACGTACGTTCTGTGCTTCCTGTCCTGATTATGCTGCAAAGGTTTGATTCAAAAGATAACATTTGCATTACTACAGCAAACTGTGTCGTGCAACATCTCCACCAGCAAGGCACTGTGATAACTGCAGCTGAGTGCATTTGACAATTCCCCATCATATATCACATATCAATTCAGATTTCCGAACAATTTTCCTGCTGACAAACTTACCTCAAAAATCCCAAGTAGTCTGCCGAGCTTCCCCTTAACACCAGCCTGCGCACATTAAAAAAAAACAACAAAAAAAAACTGGTGAAACTATTAAAAAGGAAAAGGAAAATGCTCACAGTCTAAATAAAAAACATTGGTGATGACATCTCGGCGCTTGTGCGCATGCACACTTTCTCAGTTGACCATTTGCCTCATTTAGGACAGGGAACCCCACAGTCAGCGGTTCAGGGTGACCACGTGCCTGCAGGCAGCAGGGCAGAGATGAGCAGGTAGGCCCAAACATAGCCGGCTTCACGCAGGCACACGGCGCGGGAGCACAGATCCGTTTCTGCTCAGGCACAGCTGGCCAACGCACCAACTCTCTCTGGAGGGAACCTGGACCGAGGTCATTGTCTCTCTTAGATGTGACAAGTGCCCCTCTCGAGTGCATTCGCTAACTGTTTCCAGCAGAGAAATGCCAGGGGTGGCGATGACTGATAGAGAGGATACATGACGCTAAATGTTGGGAGGACTCCATGGAGTGTGACAGTAGCAGACAGGAAGCTTGTACTTTCCAAGCTCAGCCACGCTCGCACACGTGTGGTATGGCAGGCACAGGATGTGAGTAACAGGAAACTCCCTCCAAATACTTTAAAGGTCCACACCACAGTGTAGTGCAGAGCAAGAGTGCTAACTGACACACTAATCTGGCAATGCCAAACAGACTGGCCACCTATGCTAATAAGCGTTAAAATGATCTGGTTTGTATAAATCTTCCCCAGCCAAGACAATGTCAGGCCTCGTCTGGCTTGAAGACCTACGCTGACCTCGCATCCCTCCCGTCAAGTTGGCTTCAACATGAGCGACCTAAACAAATACAATGTGACCCAGTTCACCGCATATATTTTACAGAATCAATGTTTTCTCACAGCTTATCCTCCGCTTCCATCCTTATGAAACAGCATGGGGAAAGGGAGACGCTCGTCAACTGGCACGCGGCCCACATTTTACAGAATTCCCACAACCAGGCGAAACTCTTTACGCAGGATAACTTTGGCCAAGTGGGAAATATTTTGTAATATTTTGCTAATCAAGTTCATAGTGTGCCAGGCACAGGTTAGGAGAACACAGTAAGCTTCTTGAAATAATGAAATATGTCAAATTCATAATACATACATTGAATGCATTTTTAGTGGCATGGCATTAGAGGACATGAAGTTGGCAGGAGTGAGATAGAGGACAGGGTTAGAAGAAGCCCCTGAAGGGAACAGCTGTAAGGAAACCTTGAAAGGAATCAGAAGCTATTTCACATGAATTAAATTTGAATTACGCTGCTTTTACTGGACACTTAAAGCAATGGCCGCCACAAAATGTCAAACAAATGCAGAGTGCCATTGCTTTTTGTTCATTTATTGATTTTGAGACAAAGCACTCACCTCCTCGTACACCTCCCGCACAGCAGCTCCACACGGCTCCTCCTCCGGTTCCATTCCTCCTCCTGGCACGATCCACTGGTCCGGGTGTCGACTGCTGCTCACCAGTATCACCTTCCAGGGGGAAAAGCCGTCATCACAACTGTGCTGCCGAGCTCTGGCTTGCCAAAAACATGCCAGTGGCACGCACTGGTTTGGAGTCCCACACCGCTACTGGTGCCTGGTGCCCTTCAGTGGACAGGATGTGTGGGGAAAGTCTCTCATGTCACACCTGTCTGTCATTATATTTTTCTTAATGCACCATGAGTGCAAAGTTGCTTTACTTTTGTCGTTGCACACTCCTTCCATATCAGTTAGAGAGACAAATCAAACTCACCTTACTGAAAGCAGACTTGGAATGCTGAAATTGCGTCCAATATGAGTAAATTTATTTAAGGAAAAAAAGCATGTACACATTTCACACAGCAGGGGGCCATGCTTGTGAATTGGCCTGAACCTTTACCCACTTTTAGTCATTCATACAAAGAAGATAATTGTACATGAAAAGAAATACACAACAGAGACCATCACTGGCTAAACGGACACATTTTTACAAATTTTCAAAATAGTCCTTTCATTTTCCTCTGTTCTCCAGAAATGCCACAAGCCATTCATTCATCATTCATTTTCCATACCCGCTTAGTCCCGAGCTCAGGGTCACGGGGATGTCACAAGCCAAAAGAGCAAAATGCAACCTCAAAATTCAGGTTAAATTTGGGGAGTAAAACAGCTCCACAACGAACACATGACGAATGAGCGCATTAATCATGCAACAAGCTTTCACGGATGTCAAACAGACATGTTTGGTCTTTTTTGGACACGCCGCCCCCACCAAGCAGCAGCAGCAGCAGTCTCCTGACCTCAAACCCTATCTGACACCCCATTGACCCACATTCACGTGTCAGTGCTTTCTGAATTATGACAGACATTTGCAGATGGGGGCAAACTCCCGTAATAGTACTTGTGACAGCAAATAAAAAAAAAAAAACACTTCAAATTGTTTATTTTGGAGCTTTAAAACATTGAGACATCCGAGATGTGACAGCTGTGGCCTCCAAGAAGAGCAACTAATGACAACATCAACGCTGCTGTCAACTTCGCTCTCACACCCCAGAAACAACAGTAAGGACTGAAAGTTTACACTGTATGACCCTGAGCAGTAACCCAGTCACAGAGATTCTCATCATCATCATCATCAACAACAACAACAAAAAGATTTAGGACAGAGTAGAAGTTTTATCATGACACCATCAAGCGAAACAGAAGTAACCAGTTTAACGACCAAAGATACGACCACGCACAAGAAGTCTCAAGACAGAAACAAAACTTCAATCAAGCATCCACTTGACACACTTACGTTTGTAAAAAAAAAAAGGATTGAGCCCACACTAAAATAAAATCTAAATTACATAGTCAAACTAAGAAAGAAAAGAACATTTCCGAAATTTTTGAGATAATGTGAAACGGGAGGCAAAATAGAGTTTTTTTTCAACTAGTATGCAATGTTTATGGTTTATTCCTCTCATGGCAGCTTGCAACAGTCGCTACCTGCTCTTGTAACAACTAACATGAAGCCAAAAAACCCAAGGAACTAAATAAAAAAAATGAATCAGGCTGTAGAGTCATCTTTTATAGATGAATGTTGCGGATTTTGAAGTCAAACTATCATCAGTCATATTAGTACATTGCAATGGATTACAATGTGACTGAATTATGGGTAAAACAAGACCAGATGAGAAGAAACTGAGCTATCTAACCTACAGCTGCACCTGTTAAGGTTTTCTGTGTGTCTTTGTCTCATCAAGAGACCACGTGCAGCCCGTGTGTGTCAGACATCCTGTCTGTCAACCCCACAGAGCTGCACCTGATAAAGAATAATGGTTCCAGCTCTCTTTGAATTTATCAGTGGGAGGTCGCTTTGATGGAGACACTTTCATTTTGGACGATCACAAGACACATCCATGATCGCGAGATCACATTTTTTTTATCCTTCTGTTTGCATCGGATTCAGAGTGAGTTTGACAGGATGTGGCTGAGACAAATCTTTCTGTCCCTGTCTATGACGAACCCTGCGTTTACAAAGTCCTGTGAATGATCGTCGACACACGCAGCTCAGTCAATATTGACATGTGAACGGAAAACAAGGCGAGCAGTGGGGCAGTAGATTTGTCTCTCGTGTGTTATCACATTTGGCAAGCTGAGTTCGGGGATCGACACGTGCTGATTTGGCACAGCACAGCACAGCTCAGCTCAGCACAGCTCAGCTCAAACCTCACTGTCCCTCCTGTTTGTATCAGGAGACATTTACAAAAATGCCAGTTTGGTATTATTATTATTAATAATAATAATAATAATAATAATAATAATAATAATAATAATAACTATGATTTATTTTCCGTCCTGGCCCCAAATAAAACTGTGGACCAACACTTTTTGTATCCAGTTAATAACAGTAGACAGTGTAGTGGTGAACACATCTTATCAGTGGAGGGAACCACTGTTTTTGTCTATTGGTACCTGGTTTAAAAAGGTTTTGCAAGCATTCAACCAAAAACTGATGCAGTTGTTCAAAGCAAAGAGACTTTAAACAACTTTTACACACCTCTTAAATCGAGGGCACAACTTTATAGTGCGATCCAAAGTGATTTAAAGTTCAGGCAGCAAGTTTTTTCTTCTCTCTCATGGATACAGTTTCCAATCAAGGGAGTTTGCACCCTATTAACGGATGGTAACGAGGTGGCAGTTTAATAGCTGTGTGGAGCGAGAGCAGCAGCAGCAGCCGCAGCAGCAGCGAGTCTCTGCCCCCGTTAAAGTCTGAACGCTGCAGGCACACGGGCGGCTGTCTTACACACAAAGACAACACACGCTCGCTCGCGCACGCACGATTTCACACCAAGCGAAAACACGCTGGCACTCGGAACCCACTGGATCAGCAGTCTTTCTGTATGAAAACAAAACGGGCTTAGAAGAGGAGGTTAACGACCCCGCCGGGCCGGGCCGCACCTCGGCAGGGAGGTGAGGGCGACGGGGAGCTTCGCACGTACCCACGTCAGCGTCACAGCCAGTCACACCTGATGGTGACACTCACTGCCAGCTAGATAACTGGGGTGAAGAGGCAAGAGGCTGATGCCACCTCACTATCCAGCTAACTGAGGTTGCCACTGATGTTAAAGTCAACCTGTAGTTTCTTCCCTTCCTCCTGGAAACTGACAGCAACATTAAATCCATCAATCGTGCATACCAGTCTCTGTCCTTCTTAATAGCTGGGGTGCTGAACAATACACAGTGGTAGTAGTGATACTACTATGCAGTGTGACCCTATTCTAATAGATATTAATAACAAAAAAAACGCTAATTTTATACTAATTCTAGCTTTTATTATGTTTTAAGGTTTAATGTCATCAGTCAAAACCAACGATATGAAAAGGCTGTGAAGCCAAATCATCAGCATCCATTTCAGTGATAAATTAGATAGTGTGATCTATGCT
Source organism: Nelusetta ayraudi (assembly GCF_046127955.1). Lineage (NCBI taxonomy): Eukaryota > Metazoa > Chordata > Actinopteri > Tetraodontiformes > Monacanthidae > Nelusetta > Nelusetta ayraudi. Next base: position 479,055 of record NW_027466222.1, read on the forward strand.
ATAGGGATTTTGCCTATTTGCTAAAACATTACACAAAAATATTTGCCTTTTTTTTCCACCAGTCTGATGAGTGCATTGCCAACTATGTCAAAATGACAACTGAATCAATCAACCTGCAGCTTCGACTCTTCCTGCTGTCCAGCCCCTGTCCTCCTTAACTCTCGCTGACATTTGGAGGAAGTGATTGTAAACCGGGCACGCGGGCTGGACAGATAATTTACCACATAAAGTTATGACAGGCGCAATTAAAGCGAGGGGGTCGGTGGGGAATTTCAGACGGCAGCACGGGAACCAGTGCACAAGCCAATAATAAAAGAGACTTTAATGCATCTGTCAGCGCTGGCCGTCCCAGCCGGCCCAGCAGCGCAGTGAAAGCCGCAGCAGCAGCAGCAGCAGCAGGAAAGCCAATCTGACAGGGGACAACAAGTGCCTGCGCCTAGTTTCTATAAATTGCAGCTGATAGGTCACTTGGTGTTTAGCACGAAGCGTAACACCCACCCAGCCAGCCATCGGCCTCCTACCCGGGCCCTGAACCAGGCCCCTGCAACCCCACTCCCCATATCACATGTGCTGCTGAGATGCACCACCGTCGCTGGGCAGACACATTGTGATCTAAAAAACCACTTCCCACCTCTCGCCACCACCGGCCCTCAACCTCACCTCACTGAAATCCACTTCTTCCACTTCCAGCCCTGCTGGATTTTAGGCCTATAAAAATAATTTTAAAATCCTGCAGGATTAAACTAAATTGCCACAATGTACAAACTATCTCCACCCCCTTGGATTGCTCGAGCCTGTTCATTTGAGACGTCACCGTTCTGTATACCTTCACTTTGTATTTAAAGCACTTATGTAGTTTCTCGATTGGGAGCAAAAAACTAAACCTATTCTGCTCTATTCTATCCTATGAACTGGTACATTGGACTTTAAGGGAGAATGTCAAGAGTGGAATTGAACATACACATACACAAACTAGACCCAGATACTGACCAGCTGTCACTGCAGTTTTAGTTAAAACATGCAAAAAAAAAAAAAAAAAAACAGGTCTGCATGTGAAATATTGTGTAAAAAGCAGCTAAGGATGCTATACATTGTATATTTGTAAGCAAAGTAACCAAGCAGGACTTTATGGATGCAGACATAGACTGCACAGTGTTTGGTAATACACTGTATTTACAAGCAGAGGAGGTGTAACATTCATGAAAATACACGTTTGTATTGTCATGAATGTTGCACCTCCAGAGTAGAGTTTTGATGCATGACACATCCAGTCAGCACTATGAGGTCCCAGGCATGGGCAAACTACGGTCTGGGGGCCATATGTGGCCTGTTAAGCTTTTTAATCCGGCCTACCGAACTTAAAGAAATCATATCAATAATAATAATAGTAAGTCAGACATAAAATAGCTGTATTTCATTCTTCTTTTTTTTTTCAGTGCACTGATTTTGTTGTAATACTTTGTTCATTTTCAATTGACATTAAAGCAACATGTTTTCTACATATCCCATGATCTATTTTTTCCTACTATGAGGTTGGTCACCGAAACATTCCATCCGTCTGCTGCTGCTCCAGCCCCTCTCCCTCTCTGTTAAATTTCAGAACCCATTGTGGCCCACCAGTCAAACAGTTTGCCCACCCTGCCATGGATTAGAACCATCCGGCTGGTGTTTAACGGCTGGATATTGTGACCCCCTCAGCCGAGGGCCAAGCACCGGCTGATTCCTGCCAGCCAAATTAAAGGCACCGGACACCTGATGCTTCACATATGCGCACAAGTGAAACCCTGTCTGCAGCGCGCGCGCGCGCGTGTGTGTGTGTTTATGTGAGAGTCAACGTGAACATATGCAAGGCAAGGCAGGGCAGTCTAACTCTACGAGAGTCGGGTGGACTTTACGATTTTAAATTTGGGAACTTGGATTTAAATAAAGTGAAGTTTTTAGTTTCCCCTCCTCACCTCATCCTCCTTGTCGTTCCTGAAACACAAGCACGCCGCTCTCCTCTTGAACCCTTCGCCGTCGTAAGTCCTCGTCTGATTGGCTTTAAACTTCATCATCTATAGGCTACTAATGTCACTCGTTGAGCTTTTGTGTAGGGGACGAGGCGTCCAAATGTCGCTGCAACTGCCTCCGACAGTCGCACACAGTCACAGCGGCGCAGCACAGCGCGCAGCTCCATTCATACCGCGCCGTGTGGCGCGCGCACGCACACACACACACACACACACACACACACACACACACACACACAGACACACGCACGCACATACACACACACACACGCGCGCGCGGGGCTGCTGGAGCAGATAGCAGCTGACCCGCGAGCGCCGTCCGCCTGTCAGCGCACGCGTTATTCTGAGCGCGTGAAAAAAAAAGAAGAAAAAAAGACTCGTTGCATTACGCAGTCGTGATGTGATGGGAATTCCGGCCCTGTTCAGAGAACCGGTTCTTTTGGCTCGGCTCACAAAAAAGAAAAGAGTCGGTGGCTCCTTCAGATTTTTTTTGTTGCTTATATTATTGCGCTAAAATTAGAATATAGTCCTAAAATTAATGTTCATGATCACAACAAGATATAAACACAGTTTGGCAAAAGTAACAAAGCGTTCAAAAGTAAAAGCGTTCAGCTAAAAGATCAGTTCATGTGTGTGTGTTCGTTCACTTCAAAGAGCCGGTTCTTCGATTCGAACACACACACACACACACACACACACACACACACACACACACACACACACACACACACACACACACACACACACACACACACACACAGTTTTTCAGGTCTTAGAAATTGAGTCTGCGGCAAGTAACAGGAAAAAACAATTGCATTTGAAAAATTGGCAGAATTCTGCATTTAGCGCTGCACAAGTAATTTAACCACATTCCAGCAGTCACCTTTAAAAGTATTAAACTACTCACTCACAACCACCCAGACTGCGGTACTGTTCAGTACACGAGGGACAAAGCTCAAGGACTCCATCTAGTGGACGATCATAGTTTTGCCACTGTTTATTAAAAAGCATTTGCAAAAAGTGTATGAAACATGATGCTGACTCTTCTTTTTAGTGAACACATTTTATTTACAGAACATATAAAGCAGACCAATAAGATGAACCTTATTTAAAGATAAATCTTATTTCTTAGATTAATTAAAAGATTGAATTTACATACAGTGAATACAAACACCACCCTTTTTTCCCTTTATTAAAGAGCAGTTGAAAGTGAGCGCTTTCTTTGTTGTTTTTTGCGGTTTGATCCCCTCACAGTCCAGCTTGGAACACCTTTCAATAACACCAACCTCACTTTACCCCGATGGTATGATAGAGTTCAAATGTAACCAGTGACCTGTCAAGCATAAGAAGAAAACACATTGACTCGAGTGATGTTCGACTATGATTCATTTACAATATATATATAATATATCAAGATAAATGTGTTTGTTGTGTGTGTGTGTCTGTGTCCTTTAAAATCAACAAAATGATATTGCACTTACACCCCGTCATTTCATTTGGCATGAAGTTTGGTCCATTCCCTGGCTGTAGAGTAAAACAAAGGAAACTTAATTCATGTTTCAGAAATTATGCACACAGAATGAAGCTTGAAGAAGAGTGTGGCTCGTACCCGTTCTCAATGCTTTGGGTTCATCGGTCTTCCACAACTGTGCAACGTCATTTGCTAAGGGATCGTCAGGGTTGGGCGCACTAAGTAAAGCCTGAATTGAGAGCAGCACCGTACGAATCTGAAGGGCAGGTGACCATTTATCTGGCGGGATGTGGAAGAGAGAAAAAAAAATTACATTATATTAAACATGAAATAGCAACAAAAAGAGTGTGCCAGAGTGAAAGAAAATAGAAAGAAGCAACATGCAGCCCTGACATTGCAAACTGATGACGAACCTTTCAGAATGTCCAGACAAATTCTGCCCAATTTGTCTACATTTGGATGATAGATTCTGGTGATGAAGCGCACTTTTGGAGCAGCCATGGGATACTCCACTGGCAGAAAAAGTTCCAGTTTAAACCTCCCTCCTTCAAAAGGTGAATCCTCGGGTCCGGAAATGACAACATGGAAGTAGCGGCCGTTTGATTCGTCTGGCACAACACGGATGCCCTGGACAGGGTCTTTAACCAAACGAAGAGTTTCCTATAATCAGGATGAAAAAAAATCTAAGTAAAACTAACATCACTAATATAGGTTGTAATCTTCTAACATGGGTAGAACTTATGAGAAACTGAACGAAAAAAACCTTTGTACTAATGCAGCTGTTCATTTTTTAAACGCAGACAGTCGTTTTCTGTGGATGTAACTAGAAATTTCATCAGAAGACAAATTGTCCAAAATGTAGTACATGAGCAACGAAAGATCAACATGGATTCTATTCAATTTAATCTAGAAATGAAATAATTATATTTTGAATTATTTTTACATAAGTTTACATATTTATAATATCTAATATCATAATTATCAAGACTTGCAATAAAAATGAGTGCATGGTCAAAACAACAGCACCGGCAGGCAACAAGTGGAATGCGGTCTGTTTTCATTCCTTTACACCAAGTGGAAAGTAGTTTTCACAGGTTGATTCACGGGAGCCAATCGCTTCAATTCCCATCAGCCTCAGGAGCAAAGCACCTTTCACAACATACAGACACAACCTCACAGCAACAGGGGGGGGGGGGGGGGGGGGCAGATTGATCCCCTTCCTGTAAAGCTGATGGATTCACACCTGATAGCACTTTTTTTTATATATTTTTAAGAAACCTTTTAGCAGGAATCACGATTTGAAATCCAGCTTTGCTTGTCACTATCATCACACTGAAACCAACCAAATAAAGCTTGACAACAGCATTTCCACCTGTTCTTTGGAAATGTTTTTCCTCAATGAAACAGTCAGTTGGATTCCTGACATGTTTCCGATAAACCACAGACAAAACTGTGCAGTGAAAACACAGACAGGGAGAGAGGCACCCGGCCCAGGGTTAGGGTCACACGCTCTGAAGGCACAGCTGCACTGTCCACCGTTCTCATCCCAAACTTGTCAAGTTTCCCTCCCAACAGCATCGGCTTGTCGATCGCTCACTCACACAACTCCCCATAGGGTTTATTATTATTATTATTATTATTATTATTATTATTATTATAACTGAGAAAAAGAATCCTTTAGAAATTAAAGACTTTCGTTCCAGGTACAACAGACGACATTGTCACTAGCATATTTTTTGGGGGGATGACAGTAAAAAAAAAAAAAAAGTATCATAAGTTACTTCCACAATGCAAAGTAGTTTTAATAAATGATGTTGGTCTTAAAGAAGAGTCTAGATCAGGGCTGGGCAAACTTTTTGACTGGTGGGGCTACAAAGGGTTCTATAATGTGACTGAAGGGTTCTAAAATGTGACTGACGGGCCGGAGCATCCGCAGACGGATGGAGTATTTTGGTGTGATCCACCTCGTAGGAGGAAAAAAATAGATCATGGGATATGTAGGAAACATGTTGCTTCAATGTCAATTGAAAATGAACCATAGCAAAGTTCTGACAAATCGGTGTCTTTGAAGTTCCACCATATTTCGCTGAGATGACTCTTCAAAGCTATTTCATCACTTGCTTACGATTAATATGATTTCTTCCAAGTTCAGCAGGCCAGATTAAAAAGCTTAACGGGCCACACACGGCCCCTGGGCTGTAGTTTGCCCAAGCCTGGTCTAGACAAAAGATTAACAGCGCACAAATACAAAATAATGTTTTAATGAAATAAAATAACATGAAAACAGAGTTTGTACACGAGTAGCTTCATCTAAAAAAGCTGCCCATTGGAAGAAGGGAAGAAAAGCCTTTTAATTAAAGATCAACTATTTGTATTGGACAAGGTGCGCTGGAAATCGATGACAGGAATTTAATAAAAGTCTACTGGAGTCTTGGTGCAAAAATAAGTACTAACACGGAAGCGCCTAGTCTAAATTCGACGACGAAAAACACGAAATGATGTCAACGTGTAGAAAAGTGAAGTTTCCAAATTGGGATTTGGCTTGGGCTTGACGTTCAACTTAACGACCAAAACTGATTTTAAGGCCATGACTGAGAAGCGACAAGCATCGACAGTGAAGGAGATGTTGACAAAAACAGCTTGAAGGCAACATTAACCAGCAAATCAAGGCATAGCCACTGGTAACCACTTTTATCATTAACTTAAACGCTTAAAAGAAAAAAAGAAGTAGGGTTATTGAAAACATTTAACACCACGAACCCATCCACCGTGTTAACAAGTGGTTATCATGCTCCCCCTCCTTTCACTGTCACATCAGGTTCTACCTGTATGTGACCACAGGTAGGAAACCGACATTGATTAGTGCGTCGTCAAGTACAGAACTGGATGCTAACTAAAGTTAGCTCACTAAATGCTAGCACCAGGCAGTTCCCGCGAAGCCGACTGTGGACTTTAGAGAAAGTTCTATGTCTAACATGACGACGGCTACCTTCTGGATTCTGCGGCTCAGGTCCATCTTATTTCAAACTCGGATCCTTTTGGTACTATTTTTCAGCGGGTGGAACTACTGACAGCAAACACACTTCTTCCGGGTTCTTTGCGTCTGCTTATGTCCTCCTCCTCCTCCACCCCTTTTTTCATGGCGATTGAAAAACACTGTTATGATGCGTCACCGTTGTCATTTTCTCATGCGTCATTGTTATTGGGGAAGGAATTAAAAAAAAAGAAAAAAAAAAAAGAAGTATTTATTTATTTATTTATTTTACTGTGTACTTCAAAAACATCCATATGCTTCGACCTATTTTATTTGTTACACAATTTGAAAATCTATTTAGACACTATGCAAAAATTAAAAGAAGCCCAAGAAAATTCACAAAATACACTTACGTAAATAACTTACGTAAATAACTTGTAAATAAGTTGTAATTTAACCCCCCCCCCCAAAAAAAAAAAAAAAAAAGTTTAAACTTTTAAAGATATTCAAACAATTTCAGTAAATGTACAGCTCAATTTGTGAGAAATAAATAATACATTTTTCCCTGACAGTGAAAGTGTAACTCTGAGCCCCATGGTTCCACCATCTGTTCTAACAAAACTGACCATGAACCAGGCTTATCATTTCAATGGACCAGTTGAGCTGTAGAGTACAGCTGCTTTTTCACTCTTTTTTTTTTTCAACACCACAGTCTGAATGGGATGAGAGTTTAGATTGGAGGGAATTCGGAGCTCCTCCTACACCCCCATATTGGTGTAGACAAAAGCATTGTCTCTTTGGGCGTCAGGTCATGTGGGCATTGACTGTGCAATAACCTAAGAGAAAAGTTCAAGAAGTGGCTGAGTGTAAAGAAGACCTCCAGCATGAAATATCTGTCTCAAAATAGACCAACAGGTATGTTTGATCAGTTTGTAGCTGGTTATGTTTGGTGTAAACTGTTTGGTTTGTCAGAAGATCTTTGAGCGTTTTGATTTTATTCTTGATAGGCGTATCAGCAATATATATTTTTTTCAGATACTCCATGGAGTGCCGTTAATGTGTTTTTTTCCTTATGTAGAATGACATTTAAAAACAGATTATGTGTGCGAAAATACAACAAGTTAAACAGAAAATTTTCCCCCTTTCTTTCCTGGCAGTTTCTTGCACAATGTGTGTGACTAATTTTTGCTTTTTGCTTTTGAAGGCACATTTCATGAATCAAGTAAAGGAATCAGGTGTAAAATCCGATCCTGCAATTACTCAGCGTGTGCTTCTGTCTATCAGAGTTTACAGAATTTAAAACTGATCTTTTCATGATGCTAAAATCAGATAAGTAATCACAAACGTGAAAATTTAATTATCTTATTTTATAGGACCTCTAGTGTTTTTTGTTTTCATTTCGTTGGAGTGATTAAATCAAGTTTGCAGAAATATTGGCAGCACCACATTCCTAACCTTAAATCTTAATGAGAAAGTGGAGCAGCAATTATGACAATGGCCGCAGAGTTTCATTTAAACTTGGATTTGGTCTTTTTGTCTTCTGCTCTGCCTCATCTATCCAGCCCTCCAAAAAAAATGTCCATTGTCCAACAAACACAGGAACAGATGAACCAGCACCTAATCTTGTTCCTTCTGTCAGTGCACAGAGAGAACAGACAATATCAGCCACATTAGAGTGGATGGTTTGAGGGGCAACATTGATTGCGACAGGACCTAAGCCAGACTTAACTCGGAATGTTTTATTGAGAGAGAGTTCCTTGAACTTATCTGAAGGAGGTGCGTTAATACTTCACTGAAAATTTATGCAATTATAATAAAATTCTTAGGATTCTAAGGTTATTTTAAAAAAATAACAAAAGGCAAATTATTAATGTATGCTTAGTTGTGTGCTTAAATTATTTCATTAATTTAGCAGATTGGACTAACAATGTTTTCTACTGTTTATTAAGCAAAGTGCTGCTTGATTTTGAGTTTAATGCATGTGTTTAGTTTAGATGCACTCGTGCCTTTAGGGAATGATGCAAAGCGTTACATCCAAGTATCTGCAAACAAATTAAATAGGCAAGGGAAATGACACTGAACCCTTAACTTTGAAAGAGTGATTTATTTTTAATTATAGATCCCAGGAAGTCTGGACAGTCTTTTTTACTCTGTCTTTATTATTTTTTTATTTTTTAGCTCAGTGGAGCAAATGCTGTTTCCTGGCATGTGCAATTGTCACCATGGCCTGCTGGGTACCAGTTTCACCCCTTCACGCCCCACCGGTGACCGCGGGCCTCCGCTCAGCTTTCTCTGCCACTCGCACCAACAGCGTGCTGGGAGGGAAGCAGAAGGCCGTCACCTTCAACAGGCTCATGGTCAACATCGGAGGGGATTTCAATCCGGACACTGGCCACTTCCGCTGCCGCATCCCCGGAGCTTACTACTTCTCATTCTCTGTGGGCAAATTCCCAAAGAAGATGCTCTCGGTGATCCTGGTGAAGAACGGCGAGGAGGTGCAGGCCATAGCCTACGACGACTACCGCAAGAGAGGGAGGAAAGTTCAGAGCCAGAGCATCATGATCACCCTGAGGGAGATGGACACCGTGTGGATGCTTTTGCAGCAGAGCCCCCGCTACGCTCTGTACAGCAACGCTGGCCCTTACATCACCTTCTCCGGCTACCTGGTCTACCCTGACATCTCCCCCAGCAGCTACGTCGCAAACCATCTGTCCTCCGGCTTGTCCTACCCACACTGCCCCCCTCAGACTGAGCCCTGGTCCAGAGGTCCTGAGCAGCCGCGCTCTGCCTTCTCCATGGCCCGGACGTCCACGTCCATGGGCCAGAGCGTCAGGCAGCAGGACAAGCCGCCTCTGACCTTCGACGTGGAGTACGTCAACATCGGGGGACACTTCAACAAGACCTCGGGCGTGTTCACATGCCATTTCTCCGGCGCCTACTTCTTCGCCTTCACAGTGGGGAAGCACCCGCGCAAGGCTGTCTCGGTGAAGCTGATGACAGGCAAGGGAGAGGTGCAGGCCATGGTGTACGACGAGGACACGTCCAAGAGGCGTGAGATGCAGAGCCAGAGCCTGCTGCTGCCCCTGCGCCAGGGGGACAGTGTGTGGCTGTACAGCCAGCAGGATGAGCGCTACGCCGTCTATAGCAACCAGGGCAGATACACCACCTTCTCAGGCTTCTTGGTCTACCCCGATGCAGAAACACTCTCGCCATCCAGTTCGTAGGACTGAACTCGCCTCTAAGTCTGTAAATTCTCTGTAGCGTCTTTTTCTACAAAAGAAAATATAAGAAATCTACGAGAAAAAAAAAACCTGTCCTTTGTGTAGTGTACTGACATTTACTTGCTCCGTGTTTTGTGTTATTATTGTTTCACATATGTGACCACAAGATGGTGCTGTTCTCTCAGTCAGATTAACCAGCATGCAACCTGACTTTTTTCCTTTTCTGTAGCGCAGTCTAATATGGCAACAGTTTGTTTGGGATGTCAGTTGAAAATCCCATTGGAACTGTTCCAGCTTTAAAAATGCTCTTTGTACAACAAGGATAATGTAAATGATGTACATTTTTTTTTTAAAACAAATCCATAAAACTGGGTTTAGATATTAATCTCTGTCATGTCAGTGGACTCATAGACTATTTCTTTAGAGGATAAAGTTGTATGTGTTTCAATATGTATTGCATTTTATTGTAAAATACATAAATAAATTTCTGCACTTCAAAAACAATGTATTTCTTTGTGCTGATGTCTATTTTAGAATGTTAAACTGAGGGTACCGTATTACTGATCCGTTCATATGTTGGCAGCTATGTGTAACACACAGACACAAACATATACAGTCTACACATTGGTGGCTAACGTCTTTTTTTTTTTTTTAATTTTTTTTTAAGAATATTCAAGTATGAACCTTTTTCTTGTCAGTCTTTATTTAGACAGAACATACTTTTGTGTATTTACAGTAAGTACTAGAAGCACGCACAGGTTCACAAATACAAAATAATATTTAACTCATTGTTTCACTCTAGTCTAAATGTGGCACTTTCATTTTATTGCCATATTTGCATTTAGCAATTTTTAGTTCTTTTTCCCATTTGTTTATTTCTGTGAGGACTCCAGATGTTTGGACAGATATCTCAAAAATGAGACAGACATTGAGGCTGGCACAGGGAAAGCAAGAACGCACGAGGTGTCACCGTTGTCAGGTCACACAGGGGGCTGAGAACAGACGCAGGCGCAGAGAATTGAACTCCTGATCATCAGATATAAATATTCATTATGACTTGGGCTTGCACGTTCAAATGTTCATCTTGCAAATTCCTTTTTGTTTCCTCGTACCCATGGAGTCACTGCACGTCCCAGATCTCACAAAGCAGTGGAGTAAATTTGTGGTCGTTCACCCTCCAGGATGTGAGCATCTCGGCGTGGTAGTGGCTGAGCGTCCGCAGCTCAGTCAGACGGCCCAGCAGACGAGCAAAGTACTGGGGGTCTTGCGGATGGTGCAGCACGCACATCTTCCTCAGCACGTCCAGCATGTTCTCTTGAATCTTCTCCACAGCTCCGTGATCCTTCACGAAGGGCCGGTCTGAGTGGGAGGAAGGAGACAATGGCTTGACAAAAAGCAGTTTTTCAAAAGTCAGTGAGGTTGAAGGCAGTTTGCAGCCTCGTACCTGGTGTCAGGATGGTGATAGTGGTCAGGAGAGCCTGTTCCTCCAGCACCATGTGGAGCTCCCCAATGCTTTTGTAGAAGTTGAACATTGGGGTGATGAACTCATCTGAAATACCTGCAGAAAAAAGGAATAGTAGCTGTGTTGTAGACAAAAAGGGTCAAATCAAGTCCTGATGTAACAATAAATGATGATAAATAATGATCAAAGTTCAACTTATTTGAAACAAATTTAGACATGTTGTTGATGGTTATATTTCCACTGTATTTCATTTCACAAAAATATAAAATGCGGTTTTAGAACCTTTAAAGATTATGTTGTTTTTCTTATGTAATAATCTACTCTATGACAAAGAAAATATACATTATATACAACACCGCTTGGTCCTTTGACTGCAAGCAAATGAACCATGCAAAAAACTAAATGCTATGCAACTGAGTTAAATGCAGCCTGTGCTGTGCCGACATAAATTTTACGTGCTGATGCATGGCCACTGGTGGAGGAGAGAAAGGAAAGTGTGAGGGAAAAGGTGGAGATGACGAAAAAATACAGTGAAATCATTGAATGAACGAAGATGAACTGCAGTCCCAAGCATTTAAAGGCATTGCTAAATGTGAGCGAGGCAAAGAGAAAACGTGACTTAAGCGTTTGCCTTCCAGTTTTATTTCTGACGCTCTGTCATCGTGTGCGTCTGCTTGGACACATCAGCCAGCGTTCAGAAATGCCAGTGGGGCTCAGAGGGAGAGAAGTGGACAAAAGCCCTCCTGATGTTTGGATAAGAAACAATAGTCTCTTCAGACAGCTCTCCTCCCTGATTCCCCCAGACTGGCCTTTAGTGTGAATATCTCTCATCCCCACCATTCAGTGCAGAGCCGCGCTGAGGGACACACACACACAGACACACACACACAGACACACACACACACACTTACACACACAAACACGGCTGTCATCACAGTCGCTGTCTAACTGTCCAGCCTGCCTGACACAGTGACAACTCACAAACACATGAATAATTTTTTTAGGCTTCCACACTTTGCATCGACTGCACCTGAAAAATAAACAAAGAAACTTTGGAAAGAAAAATGAGAAGAAGCGGCCGGCCAGCAGCATTCAAGGTAAGTCAATGGAATAGATCAATCAAGAAAAACTACAAAGACGGGAATTTGAGGGACAGTTCGCAGCACTTTTTGCTCCGTTTATCCAAAGAATGAAACAGCGTGAACATGCACAGAGGAAGACAGAGGAAGAGTCGTGCATGTGTGCGCAGTGTGTAACTGACACCCAGCCAGAGATCAACAGGTCAGCTACGTCTTGCTGCTGCATCACACCGATCAGACGTATCAATAATTTATTGGATTCCGACACTGGCCTGCAGGTGGATCTACTTGTACTGCAGCTCCTCAAAGTAATTATAGGAGGAGTTTACAATTTGTAATGACCCAGATGATTCAAGGATAGGAAGGAGCTGCACCTTTATTAATTCAGTCATTTATCAATTATTTGTCAACAGAGGCACAGCAGCACTGCATTTTAATAAAAGGCGCCTGGCAGTTTCAGGTTTGCTCACCGCTCTTGCGTATCCTCTCCTCCAGCACGTCTGTGTGTCCGTTGGGCATCTTCCTGTTGAAAACCTGAGCTGAGCGCAGGAACATGGCCTCCACAGCAGAGCCCTTCAACAGCGCGATCTGATCCTCGCGATCCAAAGACAGAAAGCCTGCCAGGGCAGAACACTAAAGAGTTAGCAGTTCATTTTCTTTTCTTTTCTTCTTTTAAAATTTCGTCCAAAGCATTTTGTTTGTTTTTTTTGCTGCGCACACCTGGAATATTCTTGGTAAACTCCACCAGAACTTGAACTTGACTTGTTGCCATTTCCGTCAGCAGGAGAAAGTTTTCATCAGTGCTGTACTGGTCCTGAAGCTGTAAACACCAATTTGTAATTTTACACCAAAAGAAAGGTCTGCGCAATTCATCAAGTGAAGTATTTGCGGATGGCCTGAGGTGACATTTAGGATAGTTTACCAGTTTTTTGGCCACGTCTGGAGGAATCTGATGTTTTTCATAAGCAACGACAATGGCTTTGATTAGTGCCAGTTGCTCTTTTGTGATTTCAACTTTTTCCTGAAAAAGCAAATAAAAAACAGAAGTGAATTACCTCTGGTGGTGCATTATTTTATTCTCTACAAATGGCCGACACATGCACAGAGTCTCTGAGTACCTTTGCCAGTCTGGTGGTGGAGGTCACCTGCTTGTTGTCTGTGTTGTCCATGCCTTCCGCCTCGTCTCCAGGGGACTCTCCCGGTGAGGCCTTGGTGTTCTTCCGAAGCCGCTTAGACTTACACTGGATCTCCGTTAGCAGGCCTGCCAGCAGTGATGGAATCATCGTTATGAGTACAAAATACCTCAGCAGCCATATCAAACCTCTATGAAATAATATTACAACCTACACCAGCATGTTAATTGGATTTTTATTTTCAATTTTTTTTGTATTGGATGTCTTTGGAAAATCTGTCATATTTTTTAGGTTTACTCATTCTTTTTTAATAATACTCAGTATTGTTATACAATACTGCAGGCACGACTAAATTAGAAACCCATGAAATTATTTTGGCATTTTGAACTTGAAAGACTTTCAAGTGATTGCTATCCAACTGCCAAAAGCCACCTTTTCACTTTAACAGTTAATTCTAATTTGTTAAACTGTTGCCACCCAGAATGCCATTCTGCAGTATTCATTACCAAACTGCACTATTTTTTAGCAACATGAGTCCTGTCAGTTCTCCGGCTCATAATAACTTGATAACTAATCAAAAGACTCCAACGGCACATGTTTGCATTGACGTGTACACATTTCCCTGTGGCCTGTTACAGAGTTGGAGTGCGTGTGAAAGGTATGAAAGGCAACATTATCAAATATGCAAAGCTGTTGAGGAAAATTTGAGAGCAAGTTTCCACAGTGACAATGACTGATTCTATTCCTGTATAAGTGAGGCAAGTTGGACCTTCCGAATGTGTGATCGGGGACATTCAATACTCCACAAACCAACCAGCCACGTCTGAATGGAAAATGAGCGCTCTCAAAGATGCCCTTTAACTTCAGCATTTCCTCTTGTAAAATTTGAGGGCCGTGCAAATCAGATTACGTCCAAAAGAACAGGCAGACAGTCTAAAAATAATCTTTCATATTAGGATTGTAAACCAGGATCATCAAGTGATCGGCGGGATACTCACACTCTGCCAGCATGCCCATTTCCTTGCACTTTCTGAGGCGACACTCCTGGCACTTTCTCCTCATGTACATGTCCATTTCACAGTTCCCCCCACTCTTGCATTTGTATACAGCATTCTTGGTTATACTTCGCCTGAAGAAACCTGGTCAGAAAACAGGACACAGCCCTGAGCCTTAAACAGCTGCGGATGATGTTGAAGACTGAATTAACTACGTAACACCATTTTCTATTTCTGCTATGTTGCAGTTCAGACTGACAGTGTTAAATGACACAGCTATTATGATGATTGAAGATTTCTTTGATGATTGTGTGTGTGTGTGAGAGAGAGTGTAGTCATTATTGATATGCTACTTAGCTGTTGTAGAGTTGTTGCTTAAATCCTGCTTGAAAAATAGATTGTATTTCAGAGGGACAGACATAATGTATGCCTCAGTCTCCATACATAATTCCCATAGCTAGAATATATGTTGGGGATTATATGTAACGAGTGGACTCAAACTGGCTTGAACACTGCAGCTGGAGTTTTAGAGCGAAACAGTGTGGCGATCACGTCATCAAGGTAAATTGCTGCCAACATAACTGGAAACATAAAATAGGTAAAACATCTTTCTGATAATGTCATAGAGAAAACCAAGAAACACACACACACACACACACACACACACACACACACACACACACATGAGAGTGCACGCCATACTAATTTTGGAGGAATATTTAGACATTCTGACGTAGACCATTAAACACAAAGACATTCATCAGCGTGAGCCAGCTCGGGTTGCTCGTGCATTGTTCAGCAGAAAACTGAGAGGGAACCCAATATGGCAGCAGCGGCAAGTCGGCCCGAGCCTGCGCTCAGTCAAACGGCAGGACGGGCCCGCCGCTGCACCCCTGGCATTGTGCAACATCACCGTGTGGAATTACACTCATACCCTTTCAGCATGGGTTGGCAGGAATCACAGCGATTAACGGTGGCGTAACAAACACATGGAGGGAAGCTGCTGAGGGCCTCGACTGCGGTGGCCCAGTGGGGACAATTCTCACGTAAAGAAGGGCAAAAAGATTTGCCTCCATTTAAAATAAAGAAAAAAAACTTTTCAGGTATCAATCCATTTTTGGAAATGGAATGGAACGTTAACAAATTGAGGAAATTTTGAATCTCACAAAAACAGGCAGAAAATTAAAAAAAAACAAAAAAACAATCTATCCCTTAAATCCATTTTCAATATCCGCTTCCTCCTGAGCTCAGGGTCACGGTGGTCTGCTGGAGCCTCTACCCGCTGTCATAGGGTGAAGGCAGGGTGATACCCTGGACAAGTCACCAGTTCATCACAGGGCCACATAAAGACAAACAACCATTCACACTCATACATGCATTTCAGAGTTCCCAATTCGCCTCACATGCATGTTTTTGGAGTGTGTGAGGAAGCCGCAGAGAACCCAGCAGGCACAGGGAGAACATGCAAACCCCACACAGAAAGGCCCCAGGCCCGGAATTGAACCCACAACCTTCTTGCTGTGTAACCACTGCGCCACCGTGTCGCCAAACCCCGAAACCTCAAGTGCAAAATCAAATCCTGTGCATTTTTGTTGCATCTTCCGCTCACCTTTGCATCCCTCACAGGTGAGAGCGTTATAGTGGTACCCAGAGGCCTTATCTCCACACACCACACACAGTTCTTCCCCTTTCACCCTTCCAGCCTGCGCCATGTGCCGGGTCCTCTTGCACACCGCGGGCACCACAGCGGACGTCTCCTCCATCTCGGCGTCGTAGCTGACCTCCAGCGGTCCTTTCCTCAGTTCATAGATGCCCGTGTGTGAGTACCACTCGTCTCCATTGTACGGAGGGTAATAGTTCTGGCTGGAGTAGTACTGAGAGGACGACATGGTCGGCTCTATGGACGTGTACTGCATGCTGGGATAGCTGCTAAAGTGCAGGATGTCTGGATCCTGCAGGAGGGGACTGCCTTGGTCTGCCAGAATATCTATGAGAAAAACAGAAAACAGGTTGAGGAGGCAAAACCACCAGTCGGAGCACATGTTAGAACTGGGCCGCAAACAAGCACCAACTTGGAATTGCCAGCTTCTTTAGTTATGTTACTAAATGACAGCATTGACCAAATTTGTTTTTTATTGAGCAATTCCAAACTACCCAAATACATTTGCCAAATGTAAACATGTATCATTATTCAAAATTGAAATTTGAAAATGTTTCAAGTGCAAACTGTTACATTGTTACATAGCATGGCCACCTGACTGACTGCCAAAAGCTTCCATTCGTCTTTCATTTTGATTTTTCAGTCTTTTAAAATATTCATTGTCTAAATGATATCATTTATGAGTCACATGGAAAAATTCTAATCATTATGTAATTATTTCGCGGCACCCATGGCCTACTGTCAGTGCTGCCAAGGGTGAGTACAGTGCAGCTTTACTATATGGCCATCCAGCAGAAGCTTGTCACAGCCAACACAGCAGGACAGTAGTTGGCAACTCGCACAACACATACAATAAACCCATGAATGATTAACAACTCTATTGCACAAAGCACACTGTGTCTTTTCGATTGACATTTACCTCCATGCCAAACAGGTTACCCGATCTGAAAATAGCTTATTTTTTTATTTAAAACAAAAAAAAAAAAAAAAAAAAGGATTTCTGTTGTTTGCGTTAGAAATTTCCACAGAGTGTGTAAAATATGTCCAGAGAGGATGTTTTATCTAATCTAGATGATGAAGACCACCTCGAAAACCAGGTACAGCTCACAAAAACAATTCACTGATTCATTAAGTCACCTCAAATGTCAAAATTGCATCATCTTTGAAGCAAACACAACACTGACCTCTTGAAGACTTGGTTTGGACCAGGGCCATCTCCCTGTGACCAAGCGCACCAACTATACACAGAGTTCCCTCTCTGATCCCAGCAGTCCACTTGTATTTCCTAGATGAGTCCTCCCTTGGGCTCCGACTAACATGTCATCTTCCATTTGTCCCTTTAATGTGAAACCTTGTCTTAAAGACGGCAAAATCCCGACTAAATGTCTTGGCTCCTGCTTGAGGAATCGGAAACGGGAGTAAAGGTTGCCGCAGCTAATCATTAACTAACCGGCCGCAATTCTTTGCACCATTACAAGTAGCTGGCTCAGGTGGGAAGTCATTTCCAGGTTCAGTCGACAGTAAGCAGACGGAGCAACTTTTTCTGTGGATTTGTGGAATTGCTTTGACCACATTGCTTTGCTGATCTTTACGACGATTTTAATGAGAAAAATTACAAGATTTTTCCTGTGTGTGTCGCTGAATCCACCTATTTGTCACCTCATGTTACATATTCAGGTGCGCTCAAGTTGTTTAGTGGAGAAATGTCATTGACAAAGATCAACTAGGACAGCTGCAGGATCATGGTGGTTATTTCTTAATAACTTCCCTGCACTCCAGTGATCATTACACTTGACTTTTTAAAGATTCTTTTTAACATTATGGTCCTGCAGTTCGCATTAAAAAGCTGTGTAAAGTTCCAGCCCTCATGCTAAAACAGTGAGCGTGACAACAGGATATCTACAGTGCTTCTTCTTCTTCTTTTTCTTCTATTCTCAGAGGCCTGCCATGAGTTGAGTCATACTTTGAGAACTCACCAAACAAGTGGGTGCTCTCTGTGATGGAGAATTCATCGCTGGGTGGCATTTCCAGCGGTCCCGCCACATTGATATCGGGGCCCACCCACTCATTCATTCAGGAGGGTCTTCGAGCGCCAACACAGGAGACAGGGCTTGAATGGTGATAGAGGGTGGTAGCAACCCTCTGTTCACAACCTGTAACAAACAAGTGTGATATATACGTGAGCAGATTTCTTGCGTTACACTACGACCCTGATGACGGGTCTTCTCTCCCACACGTGTGCAAGATAATGGGTTGCTCTGGTTACAGCAGGAGGGTTCCAAGTCTGGCCACAGTGAGACCACCCAAGGAGTAAAGGTACAGAGAGCCTAATTGAGCATACATACCAAATTTAATTGAATTAAATATTTGGGGGGTTAATAGACCCATGAGTAACATTTAAAGGTATTTAAAGTAACAGGGAAGACATGCTTTAGTTTGATGAAGTTACTGAAAATAAATGTCTGTTGTGTGTTCATTTGCTAAAGAGTGAAATTCCTGTTCACAGACAGCAGGTCGACTTGTAAGGAGGCAGCCATGTTGCATCACAACATATCGACAGCAGCCCAGAATGTGGATCTGCTCACAGCTTTTGTGATAATGACGTCTGACCAGGTTGTCAGTGTTGTTTTATTTCCATTAGAGGCTATTAATTGTGCACACAGGGTCTACAGTAATGTGGTTTGATGTCTAATAATACAATATGAAAAAATTAACTTGTATAACTTGTCAAAGACCGTTTCGGCGGTCATACTTTCACACACTTTCTGCGACATTCTTTTTCCTTTCAATTAACTCAGTGTAATTTCCCCTGAGACCTCAGAGCAACCCACCAGGGCTCAGAAAATGTCCAGCGCACTCTAACAACCCACTCAGCAGCAGACCATCTCTCAAAGTCAAGTAGCTCACCACGGGCTCGTAAAACATCACCTGTCTACACTGAAGTTTTGTACGGGCTCAGTTTCCCAGTCCTTACCTTATTTTGGCCAGCCAACGTTAAATTCCTGGTGGCTAAATCTCTTCCTGTGCCGTGAAGATTAATTCTGATATCCACAGCGTGAGCTGAGGGCCCGATCAGAACCTGATGATGAGCATTAGCCTGCTTGTGTCTGGGCTCCAGTCAAAGCATGTGTGACCAGTTGAGGTCAGGGAGAAATAGATGGTGGTTATTAATTAAACTGTCCATTCCGCTCCATGTCATCCCACCACTACAAACACACCCCCACCACTAGAAAAAAGAGAAAAAAAATCCTTCGTTATCGCACCAAGACAAGGCTGCCTCACAAAATCTCCAGCAACCAAAAAACCCTCCCACACACGCAAAAATCACACATGGAGGAATATTTAAACACACATGAACATTGTGTTTACAGATGTCGGTGCTGCCATCAGTCCATCGGCTGTGAACATACTTTCAAACAAGTCTTTGATTAATCCAACCTTTTCATAAAAAAAGAAGCAATGGATTTTCCTAGGAAACAGACGGTTGTCTGTCAAGACTTGTTTGGATCATTTCATAAGACATTTGTCACACACTGTGCAGAGAACAAATCCACTCCATATTTGTATTCACCTATGTAACCAGGTGTACCACCTCTGGTTTATAGTGTAGTCTCAGAGCGACTCAATTCCAAATGTCCTTCTCCTTATAATCCTTAATTTGTACAAAGAAAAACTTAAAGTTTAATCATTGATGGGCTGTTGCTCCATCCGAAGAGGCCCTTCTGAGTCAACACACAGACTCTCTGAAATAAACAGAACCTTTGCCATTGGCTGCCGTCTGTTTGTGGACTATTTGCTCTGTGTTTGAGTGTGTGTGTGGAATCAAGTGACTGAAGTGTCCTCTGTACAGTAGTCAAGGCTCTTCTCAGGGCTGATTGAGTCTCTCTGTGAAACCCACTTTCACTCTGTCTCTGCGTGAGACATGCAGAGGCTGTCGAGTTGGCTGCTTTGTCTCTCGTCGGAGACGGTCAATGACGTTCACAGAGGAAAAAAAACACTCAAACACACACTCCAGAATTACATAATCAAAGGCCATTCCGTTGAAATGTTTCATGGAACTGGTCAGCAGTGAGCAGTAAGCAGTGAGCCCACTGGATTTGATCCCAGCACACGTTTTTGATGATTGGGAGGAATCGTGAAATGTTTCCCAACCAACAAACCCATAAAGGCAACAAGCAATGAGAGTCACTGACGACTGTTTTTCAAAATAAAAGCACTGACATCTTCTTGCCCGACAGAAGTGTTTTTAAAATCCCAATGTTTTATATTTAAAGTGCTCTGTTGGTGTGGAATTAAATGTTTAAATGTTTAAACAGGGAAGTTTGTAAAATGTTTTTTTTTTACCAGTAGGGACTGCTAATTTGTCCAAGCCAGCCCTTTAAGGAATGAATGTGACGCTGAGGAGTACCCTGACCAGTAATTATCTTCTGTGGTGAAAACGAAGCAGCCGGGTGAAGACAGATAAGACAGAGGATGTTTACCGCACTGTGATGGGAAGCAGAGCTATTTATAAATGTATCTACTATGAACCTGCTAACATAAACAGACATGTTAAGGAACAGCATACTGTATTTTTTTTTTAAGTAAAAGCATAGTGTTGATGGCCTTCGTTCATTAGAGTTACTAACCACATAGATTGAAAATAAACAGAGCTGATAAACTCAAGTCACTACATTATGCATCCCACCAGCTTTGGTCATCTACTGAGTTGTCCTTCGCTGGATCTCAACAGATATCAGATGACATGACATGAAGTTTGTTTGATTGGTTATGGTTGTCTCAGCCTGATTTATGAAAAAAAATCTTTTCTGTCCATAATGTGGTTAAATAAAATCTTTCTATCTCCTACTTTTTCTCAGATGTTAGATGGTTTGTGTTAGATGTTTCACAACTTCATTCATACACAATTAATGACATTCCTTAAAATGGCACAACTTGTGACAGAGTAACAAAGCCAGCATGACACCAGGTGTATATCAATGTTATTTTAGTTATTGTATTCACAATGCCATATGGAAAGGAAAGCATTCATCTCAGGATACTGCTGTTTGCTACTCTGAGCCTAAAGAGCAGGACAGGACACAGCAGACACTGTATCGTTTGGGCAATAACATCATGAAATGCTGAACATCTTGACTCAAAGTACTGCAAAATTCCAAACATTCAAGCTTTTCTGGGTTTTTATGTCTCAAAAAAAAGGTTTTCTTTTTTTACAACGCAAATCATCAAACAACAAAACAGCAATTATCTGTACAAAATGGGTTTTTATCCTACGAGGAAAGTGAACATTACAGTTTTTTTGTTTTTTTTTAACCTGGATCTTCCTGCATCGAACACTGCTAAATGGTGAATACGACAAACACCAGCGGAATAAATAGTTACATAAAGCTCCATGAATTATTGTCAGAATAGAATTGAGTGTCCACTTCTTTGACCCACAAACCACAGAGCTGTGAGATGTGAAGCTACTGAGAGTTGCGTCACGGATGGAGGCGCGCAGCAGTGATACAGTACAATCATTCAGCAACAGCAAACACATACAAGCAAAAAGAAATGCTTAAGCTCATTACACTAACACTGTGGGCTGCTTTGTAAACCAACAGAAAAAATTACATTCTGGAAACGCGTCTCTATTCATGTTGCATAGACACCAAACTTTTCAAAATCGGCATGGTGTAGAGTGAGTTGTTTCAGCTTCAGTCAAAGTTTGATCAAATTTGCACCACCCCGATGTGTAGAATATGTTGTTAGATCTCAAAATATACATCATATAGTAGATTTGTTTTGTTTTGTTTTTTTGCTGATTGGAATTCTCCAGTATGCTTCAATAGAAAATAAAGTTTTAGTGTTTCACGTTGCCTTTATTCAATGTCACATGCTCATGACTATATTTTGTTTTGGGGTTTTTAACAGGCATTGACGGGACGTCATACTAAATTGATGTATTGATCAAAAGTTAAACAAAAATCTATTTTGAGGTATGTTTCATGCTGCAGCTTCAGTCAATTAAATCTCACATTGCAACTGTGTTTGAGCAAAATGGTTTGAAAAGGAAGTCGCCTCAGCGTCTCACTATTACTGGCCCTGGTACTCGCCATTCCCATAATGTTCCTCCTCTTGTTCCTGCATGGTCACGCCTCTCTTCTGCTTCCAACCCTGTTTTCGGCCGTGAGAATTGTCTGCGGTTCCGTAGCTCTTTTTGGGAGCTGCTACG
This sequence comes from Nelusetta ayraudi, assembly GCF_046127955.1. Classification (NCBI taxonomy): domain Eukaryota; kingdom Metazoa; phylum Chordata; class Actinopteri; order Tetraodontiformes; family Monacanthidae; genus Nelusetta; species Nelusetta ayraudi. Next base: position 501,273 of record NW_027466222.1, read on the forward strand.
TTCTCGCTGTTGAGCTCTGACTCCTCTGCGAGCTCGTCCTCATCTATTATGCCGCATTTGTCCTCGCTGGTGCTCTCGGGGTTGGCCCACTCCTGCTGCTCTCCCGATGCAAAGATGGCGTAGAAGATGACTCCCGAGTAGTGCACCATGGAAGCAATGACAAAGACATTCTGCCACTCCAGACGTGTCTGAGGAGAAGGAAGAGAATATGCATATATACATTCATATGGCGTGACAGCTGAGGAAGTTCTGCAAAGTTACAGATTCATGCCTTTAACATAGAGTGATACGCTGATGCCAACTAAAATATTTCAATTAAATCTGAGACAGAGCCATTGCAGCATTAAACTCTACAGGCAGTACAATGGAAACAGACAGCGAGATAACTGAAATTTCACCTCTTAAACTTTGCACAACTACCATCTACACTCTCTACAATCTGTTTTTTTTTTTAGTTGGCCTCAGTGGCCCTGAACCAATCAGCTTCCTCTTACTTTATAGTTTAGTTAAGAGGCAACTGCTGCAAGCTGCCCATAAACCACTGAAGAAGACAAGTAGAAGAAATATAGAAAGTGAAGCTGGAAACATTACAGTGGAGGCTAGTAGCAATAGATTTATCAAAGCTGAACGTTCTCTTTTTCATCTAACAGGAGCAATGATGACTTATAATACATTATAAAATGTCTCTGTTTTCCCCCAAACTGAACAATAAGAGTGTTGTCAAACACAGCAGCACACCACAGCACTGATGAATATGTCGTGCCATGAGTAACATGTTTAACATGTGTGCATGTGTAAGTTTAGGTGCATATCCACTGGGTAGACCTTGTGTTTTGTCAGCGCTCCGACGATCAAAGGGCACACCATCCCAGACAGCGTTCCCACCCCATTCGAGATTCCCATCAGGATGCTGGCGTAGCGAGGAGCAATGTCCAAATGATTGACATTAAAACCTGAAGACACACAAGAAGACTCCATGAAGTTATGTCCTGTGATTGAAAATGTTATACCTAGAAGTGATGATATGAACACACAAACACCCTCTGGTTCTGGCTGCCATGACAATAGCCTATAAAAAATTCATAGGCAGAGACTTTGTGAAGGCTTGGCAGTTTTATGAGGGAATACTGCATCACACCCTCAGGAAAAGTAGTGTCGCAATGTGTTTCATAATTCAAAAGATGAAAAACAAAAATAGGTTTTCATCTAAAGTTGCATACATTTTTGCCAAGTTTTTAAGGACAGGTTGTCATTATGTCGCAGTCATTACAAAGGCACAACTAAAGTTCTTCTTTTGAAATGTCAAATGTTAAAAACATTAAAGGACAGGTTTAACTGGTGCTCGTGTACGGATACCTGAGATGGCAAATCCACTGAAGCCTACAGCCAGGACGAGGAAGGAGATGGCGACCCCACGAGTGTGGGAAAAGCCCACCACCAGCAGCAGAGTCGCCTCCATACCGAAGCCTGCGGTGGAAGCCAAGAAAAGCCATGAAAGACACACACTGCAGTGCAAAGAGCAAAGTGCAAAGGGATGAAATGAATCTGGCTTTAAAGGAAATTTTCCACTACACACACACACACACACACACACACACAGCTTGTTAGTGAGATTATAAAATATTAATATTTTAGAAATACTGCTCTTTCTCTAATTGGATCAACAGACAATGTTACATTTGCAAAGCTTCAGCTTTAGATGAAGCCAAGAAGCCTTAAAATAACGGTATGAGCCTGATGTCTTGCACACATTTATAATGAAATCAAACATTAATTCTTACTAAGACAACTGAAACACAACTTACCGCCGCAGTTCATGAGCTTCCTCACATTTGTGGTGGACATGATCTTGTTGCTGCGTAAGAAGTCAGCGAGCTGCCCTCCAATAGGAACCACAATCGTCATCACCATGTGGGGCACAGCAGACAATATCCCCACCTGTTGGAGTGTTCGATATCGCCCACGGTCATAATTCACTTCCGACAGCGGTTCGCTGCAGTGAGAAGTCGGCGCTGACCTTGCTGATGGGAAAGCCAAAGACCTCCTCAAAGTAGGCCGGCTGGCTGATGAGGAGCAAGTAGAAGGTCCAGCTGCGGCAGAAATTGGCCACGATAATGGCGTAGACGGGCATGGAGGTGAAGAAGCGACGCCACGGAGTCTTGAATTTCTGTTGATTTCAGTTTGGAAGACGGTGCCACTCGTTTTTACTTGGAACAAAGTGAACCGCTGCTGAAACTGAAGGGACAGTTTTGTGTTCAAACCTCAGTTGCAGTCATCTGGTGCATGTTTTCACCAATCGTGGTCTCGATGTAGGTCCTCTCCTCCTCGGTGATGGTGGGATGCGCAGCGGGACTTCCGTATGCCAACAGAAGCCACAGGACGTACCATATGATCCCAAACACGCCTGTCCACCGCAAAACAAGGAGAGGAAAGACGCACATCTTGTAGAAAAACGCTTAAAACATTTAAATACGAGGCTCCACCAATTTGCAAAGGGGAGCCAGACAGACTAATTAAAACAAGCTCTGACCTTCACTGGACTACAAAAAAAAAAAAAAAAGAAATTCATAAAGTGAAATGAACAAGGTATGAGTCATTGTGCCCAGACAGGAAAATGCTAATTCACATCAATAAATCATGAGATTATATCAAAGCAGATTTTTATTAAAAACCTGTTTGGCCAAGTATGAATTTTGTGTCGGTGTTAATCACTTTAATCAAACTAGAAAGCAATTCAGATAAGACTCTCGACGTAACGCATACCAAGTACAGCTGGCACATAGTGACCCGCCAGTCAACAGAGAAGTTGAGAGGTATCTGGAATTTTTACTGTCCCAAAGTAAGAGAGCCCTGCAGCATTGGCTCCTGGAAGACGGAACTCACCATAGACGTAGAAAACCGAAGGCCAGCCGACGTACTGAACAAGCACGCCAGCTAATGGCATGGCGATCACTGCTCCTGCATAGGATCCTGGGGAGGTGAGGGGAGGAGTCTGGTCAGAGTGGAGGTACACCACAGGGATATGGAGCAACAATACCTCCCTGCCTACCAATCTATGTATATATATTTCATATGCATTAGATAACAGCTCACAGTATTTTCCATAATCAGCTTACTTGTGTGGACAGGATTCAGCTGCATTACAGGCTCAACTAAAAGCAACCACAGATTTTGTTTTTTGATAAACAGACACAAAAGGAAACACATTCGTTTGGATGAAATCATCGATACGAGTGGCTGGCTTGGCCACGACAGTAGGGGTGTTTGAATGTGTTTTCTATTATCCAACAGACTCATCAACGCAGCTCTTTTTGAATGAAGCACAGAGCGCCAGAGTGCTTTCAGGCAGCGGCGCTGTGACCCTTCAGTTCACTGAGAAAAATAGCAGAATCTCCTTCATAGAAAAAAAAGGTGATCCGGGCTCATTTACAGACAATGTCAAGAGGGTTTTGATGCATCAGTTGTCATGGTACCACTTTCATAGCGCAACTTGGTTATTTCAGTAATGTGTAAGGAACCAAATCAGCAAAGGAAAAGTTTCCCTCCAATGGGCAGCGAGTGGCCACACACCAGCACAAACTGGAGACAGGGTTTGTGTTGGTGTCAACTTTAAAACTGGGAGCTGCTGCAGCTTTTGAGAGGAGGAAACAGACGCTGCCCTCACCACAGAAGGAGGTTGTAGCAAGTCGACTCCGTTCCAGAGGCGGCGCCCATTTGGACCACATCCCATGGCATGCTGGGTAGGTGACACCCTGTAGGTCACATGGTGTCACACATGTCAAAAAGTAGCTGGTGGAAGATTTGTTTTACCCACATTGCTAAAAGAACTTTGTTTTCTGTGTTGTGAAAATAATAATAAATAAAATAAATGTCCACTGTGAGCAGGCTTGAATCATTACCAAGTGATGATTTTCACAAGGTTTAACTTCCTCTCAACCATCTGGCCAACTTTGAAGGTCTATGGCCAACTTTGAAGGTCAGCTGGTGTCAGCCGTACTGCTGGTCTACTGGCCCTGGAGGCCCACGTCCAAAACCATCTCTTTTCTTCTAACTTGCATTTTCACTGACAGCACAGAGCGTTCTTTTGAAATGGTGACATTCACAGCATGTTTTCAGCCAAAATATGCACTGCAGCCTCCTGGACAAGAGCCGAGTGTCTTGCAAGTAAAGCAAGTAATTTGTTCTTGTTCTTGAACTTGCATGGACATAACATGAACATGGATGTGACCTATGTCAACACTGGGCTTCCATGGAACTGGTATAGCATGGAATTATTTGCCTTCATGAAATTCCAGAGCTGTAATGTGTATTTTTAAAATGTCTGTTTTGAGAAGACTGGAATCTTCTTTTTACATAAAACAGCTTTACATGAAGTGAGTGTTTTCTTCGACTGTACCTCCACCAAGCCCTGCAGGATGCGAACAAACATGACACAGCCGTAGTGGACCCTCGCTGCAGATGGGATGAACATGTTCAGGACGGATGTGAGGAAAATGGCGGCTCCAAACACCCTGTGGAAACAATGAAAAACAGTAACGAGCACTGCATGTGGGTTCTGTGTGTTTGTGTACCTTCTGTTCTCTTCTTCAGAACAAACACAAATTCACGAAGCACAAACGGCATCAAACAAATGTTAAATTTTTCGTGGGAACAAACTGAACGGCGGCAAACAGATTCGGGAAAACCTGAAACATGTCAGGATGAAGAGCGGGATCAGCCTGCAGGAGTTTTTCAGAAGTCATGCTGGCTGGTTCATCAAATTATGATGTGAATTTTCAAGCAGGCAGTCTCATGGGTGCTGTGCTGTCAAAACACGGGGTTCTTGAGCAGCCGTAGGAAAAAGTGAGAGCTGAGAAGGTTTTCTCTGCACAGAAGACTGTTATGGTTGCTCCTAAAGCCCAATCGTGATTAGGATTTTAATTAATAGATATTTCAAGACTGTTGGCTCTGGATACTTGGGACTGTATATATTCATGTGTGTTCAAGAGTGAAGAGGCTGCAGGACGGAGTTGGAAATCAAACATTGCATGAGGCTTGCAGCAGCAATGACAATCTTGACCAGCTGATCTAAAGACCAGACCGGATCTCCATGAAGGATATTTATCAAAACTGCAGCTGCTTTAAGGAGGAATGCCCTTTCTTTTGCAATAATTTATAACATGTGGCCAACAAGTGTTACCTGTTACATTTACCACAAACAAACAGCACATTATTTAGTGTCTCTGAGCAGTCTGTGCCGTTTCCAGATCCTGGCAGGCAGCGGGTCGGCCTGTCACAGCATCGGTTGGCTGCATAATGAAACGCGTCTCGCACCTCCGCCGTTCGCTCCCTGAGATAAAGACGTCCCGTTCAGTCCAAAAGTTTCTGCCTCATCGCTGAGGTGCCAGTTAGCGCTCCTCCCTCAGCTCAGCTCACCTCCTTCCCTCCCCTTTTTCCAAAACAGTGTGTAAGTGACACTTGTAATATTCCAGTGGCTGGTGTTTCAGAGAGAAATCAGGGGCAGGATCTTTCATTATTAACTCTGTCAGTGGCGTGTCCTCTTTTCCTGTGAAGCTTTTATTACAGGCCTGCTATCGGCTCCATCAGCAGCGCTCACCACACCGTACGGCTTTAACCCTTTCATCATACAACAGGAGACCCCCGAAACCTTCCTCCCAAAAAAGGAAATCCTGATATTCTTCCAACCCTTATTTAACAAATTCTCAAAAAATTCTGTAGATTCAGGCGTAGTCAGTCTCTGATTGAAGAAATAACAAGGAAATCAACCTCATGATTATGTAACAGCTATTCATGTATTACAGAAACATAATGGCACCTTGCAGCCAACACATATTAGCCAACACATATCAGTTTGACTGATTTCTTTGGTCTGTATTACGCCATGCGTAGTCACTCGTAAATATCTTCATCACCCAAGACATTTTTGCATGTTACCTGTTGGCAGAGAGCTTGTTGGAGATGAAACCTCCCGGGATTTGAGTTACGATGTAGCCCCAGAAGAAGGAGCCGTGGATCAGTCCCACCGTCTCTGGGTCCCAGTTAAACTGAGCTTTCTAGAGAGCAAGAACACAGGTGGGGTGTGAACAATGCCATCAAAGGGTGCCTTTGTTTAAATTCATTCAAGATTTTACCTCGGTGGCATCATACAAACATTCCAAACAGGCAGCATCTTGTGAATGATAATGACACTAATACTAATACTGGACCTGCAGCACAGGGGTTCCATTGACAAAGACAGTGTTGTTGTTGACCATTTCCACAATGGCCACGCCAAGGTTGCACCGGATGCCAAAGGAGATGCAGAAGCCCAAACCGCTGAGGATGGCGATAATGTAGCGCTTGGGCAAACCTCCACAGCTGCAGTCCAACAGCGGCGCAGGACGAGGCGCTGCTGCCACTGGACGTCCATCCTCTGTCAGCTCAAAGTTGTCTTCTTCTTCTACATTACTGCCATCTATTTTCCTAAAATGCAAAGAACACAGAGTTTAACATAAGCAAAAAAAAACAAAAAAACATCAGGGTCTGCATTTTCAAATTGTCTCAGATGCATTTCTACATCTTTGTCAGGTCAGTGCTCAGAGAATCTCTGGTGTCGTGGGAGTTATTCGATCTTTTGGAATTTTAATGAATCTCATCACTTCTTTAATTCAAACATTAGCAGGTGCACAATAAAATCCAGTTGACAAACCTTATTTTTCCTGCTCTCAAATTTTCCATGAATTCATTGTCAGACTTTGACAGTCTAACACAAAATTCCAGTAAATAATAATAAAAAGCCAAATTTCATGTTTTGACTGTATATGCCAATGTTTGGAAACTCATGATATTTTTTTTTTAATTTTTTGATTTTTTTTCCCCCAGTTGTCTAAACGGTGGCCTCAAGTCAATGCATTTTTATCTCACCTGATAAAAGCTCTCATGCATATTAACAAGACACACAAAATTAAATTTTCAGGAAATTCCTTACTCTGCACCGTATCTCTTAGAGACAACTCTTCATCATTCATCATCTAGCCCCAGCTCTCACACACACACCGACACAGCCCAGCCACTAAAATATGCATCAGATATGAAAAATGTATAATGTCTTAAAATAAGATCTGCGATCACATCGCCGCCATTGCCAGGCAAAGCACCGGAATCAAATATTTATTTATCATCAAGATCTGAGGGAACATGTTGATCCTAATGTCCCTGTTTCCAGGCTCTCCACATCCCTCTGACAACTGTGGTTTCGACCCCCTAATGGGATGTTTCTGAACATATAAAGGCTGGTGTGAGTACATCATAAACAGACAACGAGTGAAATGGTTTTCACATGCCCCCGTCCTCCTCCACACAAACCCGCTCACCTTTGCAGTTTCCCCAAAGAGTCGCCCACTGTGTGTGTCACTTGCTCCTTCCCAGGCTTTAAACCTGCCAAAGCACCAAAAGGCATTTTTCTCAGCCTCCTTATTCCACCCCCAAATCACTTAAGGTCAAAGAAACACCTTGATTCTCCACCAGCAAAAAATGCCCAAAAAAATTTAAATCCACTAATAGTTCATCTTTCCCGAGTTTGAGGCGCCAGGGGTTGGCTCCACCTTCCTGTGGTGCCACAGGTCCTTCAGAGAAAAAGTAGACTTTTTTCCCCTCTTTATCCTTTGTTGTAAAGAATAGCCAGTTGAGAACTGTGCATCAGTGTCCAGACCACAGTGCAGCCAGAGAATCAAGACCTTGTTTCATCCTTGAAAAGATCCAGTTTTGAGAATGAGGTGAATGTGTAGATGAGTAGAATCCAGATTGTTAGCCTCTAGACAAGGCAAATCCCTATTTTCCAGCAGCTGCACGGAGCGCACCGCTAAGATCTCCTCTCTGCCTCATAACTCATCCATTGCTGCTGAGGAGGGGCAGGTGTAGCTGCCTTCTGAAACCCCGCCCCCCTCGCCTTACTGATCAACATCATCATCATCATCATCATCATCATCATCATCATCATCTTCTCCCCAGCACCATTCCCTCAGCCGGCCGTACTCATATGATAGCTGGCCAGCACACCAACAATCAAATATGCATGAGCTTCACAATTTGCATTGAGGAGAGACGGGAGCGGCTGAACTACTGTGGTGTAAAATGGGAGCAGGTGACACCCGAGACACAGCCATCAAGTTTCAGAGCTGCTCCTCCGACTCATCCATGACTAGGATTTCTATAGGGGGAAGAAAAAAAATATAGCTACATAGCTATTGCCAGAAACACGTTTGAGTAAAATCTAACATCGATACCACTTGGTTCATATCGTATGTTTTTTCACCAAAACCTTTATCTTATCAAAAAAGTGAAAAATCAAAAGACTGAGACTCTGCCCAGCAGAGACCCAAATATGCAGCGATGCAGGGTTTTTCTTTAAACTGAGCTTTTAAATTTTAATCAGTAAAGTGTAGAAAGGCATTCCACATCTGCTCTGGAAAGTGCAGGCACTCCAGTTGTTTAAGCTCTATAGGAAAAAACGTGGACCCTGCATTGCAAAGGTTTATCACCATGGACTATTTCTCATGTGTATCCAGACAATAATAACTGGTGAGGAGCAGGTCAAAGCTCAAGAACTGTGAATGGAATCACCCCACTTTTATCAATGTTTTCTTCAAGTGTGAATTTAACTTGAATTTGTAAGTACTTGCACAGTATTCAGAAATAAGAATCAGTCAAAGTAAAGAAAGGGGTTCCCTGAAACCAAGATATACATGTTTTAATTTGGACAGGTAACAAAAAAAAACAAAAAAGTCGAGTCACAAGTCTGTTACAAGTCTGCCCTCCAGTGTTTGGAGTAAGCAATGACACCTAGGCTTATCAAGTGACGCTACATATAATGGAGTTAACTAGTTTTTAAAACTTTCAATTCAAATTCAAAAATAATTGCCTATGTATTTTCTATGTTTTTATTTCTCCAATTAAACAGTAAGCATGCTTCTATTGCTATGGTAAGAATATTGTTAAATAGTTGTGTTTTTTTTAAAAAACTTTCCAAACTTTTCATTACATTGTTGACTGCTCCACACTTGTGTAAATCCTTTGACTTACCTGCAGAACTCCAGTTTAGAGGTTCAAAGACAGCAGGGCACCATGGTGAGTAAATTGTCCCGACCCGTCTTTGAGATTGCCATTTAGAAGGGCCAGAACGTGTAACAGTCTGACAGGCTGTCTCCTGCCAAGGTGAAGCTGACAATAAAAGGGGCTGCCAGCGTGCCGATGGGAATCAGGAAGCCCACGGATGTCATGGAAATCTCAAAACCACGGGCCAACAGCATTTTAGCTCGATGACGCCAGCGGTTCCTGGTGCGGAGCCGCGCTGCTGAGGGTTCTCCAGTGGCGGTCATCAGCGGACTCACAGGTCTTGGCTCCTCAGACGTGTTGCGCACACGTCTCTGCTGTCTGAGTCGTTCGTGAATGTTTTCCGGCACATTCTGAGCCAAGGCCTGCTCCTCACATGTTGCTCCTCTCCAGTCCCGAGGGATGGGGGGTTTGATTGATTGACCTTCCTGCACGTTATCAGTGGGTTGACGGCTCTGCAGTGATGACCACAGACTTTCGACCTCTGCTTGGTCTGCATCACTTAAATAAAAGGCCATGTAGGAAGCCTCCTCAGTTTCTTCTTCCTCAGTCTCCCGCTGACCTAAACCTTCAGCCAGGCCATTTTTATTGTCTTCTTCTTCTCTGCGTACCTCAGATGAAAACAAGAAATCATGAGCAATGTTCTCATTTCGCCTGACCGGTTTGCTCGTCTCTCCAATCCTGTTCAGCATTTGTGATTTTTCCACAACACTTTGCTCAAGCTCCTTGATTGCAGCCCTCAACCTTTCAATTTCCTCTTCGTTTGATCTTTTCAGAGCCGCAAGTCTGGACACTTTGGCTTGAAGGTTGTGAACTTTTCCACTGAGGATGTCCTCATGAACCTGCCAGCTCTGTAGTGTGGAGTTTAGATGCTCCACCTCTTCCTGTTTTCTCTCTATCAAATATTGAAGAGAGTCCACCTGAGCAGTCAGGGCCTGGTTCTCCTCAGCTGTTGTTTTTTCCTTTTCTTCCAAACCTGTAATGTTTGCCAACATTCTTTCAATCTCCTCCTGTTTCTTGTGCATCTGTCTTGTCAGCTGTGACAATTCAACATTGACGCTCTCATTCAGTTTGATTAAAGAGTCCTTACTGTCCTGCAACTCTTGCACTGCTGCCATCAAGTCATTGCGTTTTTTCTCCAATTCAGAGTTCAAGCTTTCGGCTGCATCCAGTTTCTCAATTTGCTTGTCAGCCTGATGCTTGAGGTCAGTCACTGTAGCCCTCAGCTGTCCGATCTCTTTTTCATTGGACCGTTTTAGGCCGGAAAGTCTCGTCACCTCAACTGAAAGACCCTTAGCATGCTCATCTGAATTGTCCGTACTACTCTGCCAACTCTGCAGTGCTGAGTTCAGCTGTTCAACCTCCTCTTGTTGTGCCTCTGTCAAAGACTGGAGTTTGTCCACCTGTGCAATAAGAACCTGATTCTTCTCCCTCGTTGTTTTTTCATTCTCCTGCAGACCTAAAACCTCTTCCAACAAACGCTCCACCTCCTCCTGCTTGCTGTTAAACTGAGATGTGAGCTGAGCTACCTCAGCATTGGCTCCCTCGATCTGCTGGATTAGAGACTCCCTGCTCTCCTTTAGGTCTTGGATGACTATTGAGACGTCATTATTATTTGTCTCCATTGTCTCATACAAACATTCCATTTCAATCAGCTTTTGCGATTTCTCCTCAGCACTTCGCTCAAGGTCCTTAATGGCAGCGCCCTGCTTTTCGATCTCTGCTTCACAAAGTTCTTTCTCTCGTGCCAGTCTGGCCACCTGGGCTTGGAGATTCTCAATGTGTCTGTTCAGGATGTCCACGTCCTCCTGCTGAGCCGCCAGTTCTGATCTTAGATCTCCAATCTCTTCATCTTTTTTCTGAGTCAAATACTGCAGGCTGTCCACCTGAGAAGCTAAGGCCTGGCTCCTCTCATTTGATAATCTTTCATTGTCCTGCAGACTTAAATTCTCAGCTGACATACTTTCAATCTCATGCTGCTTTTCCAGCAGCTTCGATGTCAGCTGCGTTACCTCAGCATTTGCGCTCTCAATTTGTCGGATCAGTGCCTCCTTGCTCTCCTGCAGATCTTCCACTGCCATTAGCAGCTCATTGTTCTTTGCTTCAACTGTCTTGTATAAGTCTTCAATCTCAACCAGCTCCTTGGCCCTATTGTCTGTGTCCTTGAAAGTGGCCCTCAGCTGTTCCATTTCTTCTTCACTTGTTTTTTGAAGACTCCTAAGTCTGGCCACCTCAGCTTGTTGACGATCAATCTGTGCATGCAGGGTGTCTTCATTGTCTCTTTGATCCTCCAGTTCCGAGCCCAGACGTTCAGCCTCTTCTAGTTTTTTGGCAGTCAGACTCTGAAGTCTGTCCAGCTGTGCAGTCAAACCACAGATCTTCTCGTTCAGTAATCTTTCATTGTCTTGCAGACTGCTAACTTCTGCCAGAATATTTTCATTCTCTCTCTCTTTTTGGCTCAGCTGAGAGGTGAGCAGAGCAATCTCAGCATTGGCATTCTCGATTTGTTTCGAAAGGGACTCGCTGCTTTCCTCCAGGTCTTGCACTGTTGTCAACAAGTCGTGACTGCTCGTCTTCAGTTCCCTGTTCAGGGACTTGGTTGTATCAATCTTTTGTGATTGTTCCTCAGCTCTCTGCTCCAGGTCCAGAACTGCAGCTCTCAACCTTCCAATTTCCTCTTCATTTGACCTTTTCAGACTCATAAACATTTCCTTTTCGGCTTGGAGGTTCTCAATTTGCCCGTTCAGAATGTCCTCATGGTCCTGCCGATTTTCCAGTGTTTGCCTTAAACATTCAATCTCTGCCTGTTTTTTGTCAGCCAAAAATAGATGGTGCTCCACCTGAGCAGACAGAGCCTGGTTATTCTCATTCAGACCCTTTATATCTGCTAACATATTTTCATTTTCTTCCTGTTTGATGTTCATCTGAGACATAAGCATCCCTATTCTGTCCGTTGAGGCTTCAGTTTGTCTGATTAGAGAGTCCCTGCACTCCTGCAGATCTTGCACTGTTGTCAAAAGAGCAATGTTTTTTGTCTCCCTTGTCTCATACAAAGATTCAATTGCTTCCAGTTTGTGTGACTGCTCCTCTGCATTTGTCTCCAGTACATTTACAGTTGCCCTGAGCTTTTCAATCTCTTCTTCATTTGATATTTTTATAGTTTTAAGAGTGGCCACCTCATCAATGAGGCCCTCAATTTCGTCATGTAGTTCACCTTCTTTACTCTGTGATTCTGATCTTAGATGTGCTACAACTTCTTGTTTCTTTTTTGCCAAATGTTGAAAATGGTCAAGCTGAGAAGTTAAATCCTGGTTCTTCTCTGTTAATAGTCTTTCATTGTCCTGCAGTTTTGTTTGTTCGGTCAACATGCTGTCCATCTCCTCCTGCTTTTTGTGCATTTGAGATGTCAGCAGTGAAATCTCAGCAGTGACAGTTTCAAATTGTTTGATTAAAGAGTCTTTATCTCGCTGTAGGTCTTGCACTGCTGTCAATAAGTCATTGTTGTTGGTCTCCATCATCTTGTACTGACTATTAATTGCATTCAGTTGTTGTGATTGTTCCTCAGCACTTAGCTCAAGGCTTTTAATATCAGCTCTCAGATTTTCATTCTCTTTTTCATGCAAACCTTTTAGACTTCCTAGTCTGGCCACTTCAGCTTGGAGATGCTCAGCTTGCTCATTTAGTGTGTCCACACTGTCTTGCTGACCCTCCAGTTCTGACCTTAGATTTTCAATCTCTTCTTCTTTTTTCTGAGTCAAATATTGAAGGTTGTCCAGCTGAGAAGCTAAGGCCAGGCTCTTCTTACTTGATAATCCTTCATCGTCCTGCAGACTTTCTGTAGACATACTGTCACTGTCCGATGCCAAGCTTGGGTGACTGACCTTTTCCTGTTTTTCCTTTGTTAAATTTTGTTTTTTGTCCTCCTGCGTGGTCGTATCCTGGCTCTTCTCTTGCACCTCTGGATCATGAACGTCAGCCCTTAGCTGTTCAACTTCTGCCTGATATGATTCCTTCAAATTTGTGAGTCTGGCCACCTCCACAGTGAGCTTTTCAATTTGCTCATTGAGAACACCCTCGTTTCTCTGCTGACTTTCTAGCACTGAGCTGAGATGTTCGATTTCTTCTTGTTTTTTCTCTGTCAAAACTAGAAGGTGGTCCATCTGATTGATAAGAGTCTGATTCTTCTCGGCAACAACATTTTCATTTTCCTGCAGACTCAGAACCTCTGCCAGCATGTTTTCAATCTTTTCCTGTTTTTTGTTCATTTCAGTTGTAAGCAGTGTAATTTCAGCATTGGCATTCTCAATTTGTTTCACTAAAGTGTCCCTGCTCTCCTGTAGATCTTTTACTGCTATCAACAGGTTATTGTTCTCTGCCTCCATAGTTTTACATAAGCATTCAATTTCAGCCAGCTTCTGTGATTTCTCTTCAGCACTACTCTCATTGTCCTCAATAGTTGCCCTTAGGTTTTCAATATCTTCCTCAGATGACCTTTTCTGACTTGTTAAGCTGTCCACTTGAGCCTGGAGATTCTCAATTTGTCCATATAGAACATCCTCATTGTCCTGTCGAGTCTGCAGTGCTGAGCTCAGATGGTCCACTACTTCTTGTTTTTTGTTTGTTAACTCTTGCAGGTTTTCCACTTGATCACTCAAGGTCTGGTTCTTTTCATCTAATAACTTTTCATTCTCCTGTAACCTTTTAACCTCTGCCAACACATTTTCAATCTCTTTATGTTTTTCACACATCTGAGACGTAAGAACAGCAATTTCCTCATTAGCATTCTCAATTTGTACATTTAATATGTCCTCATTGTCCGGTTGACTCTGTAGTGTCGAGCTCAGATGGTCCACTTCTTCTTGTTTTTTCCTTGTTAGCTTTTGCAGGTTTTCCACCTGATCACTCAAGGTCTTGTTCTTTTCATCTAATAACTTTTCGTTTTCCTGTAACCTTTTAACCTCTGCCAACAATTTTTCAATCTCTTCATGTTTTTCATGCATCTGGGATGTAAGAAGAGCAATTTCCTCATTAGCATTCTCAATTTGTCCGTGTAAAATCTCCTCATTGTCTTGTCGACTCTGCAGTGCCGAACTTGGACGGTCAACTTTTTCTTTTTTGTTCGTTAACCCTTGCAGTTTGTCCACTTGAGCACTCAAGGCTTGGTTCTTTTCGTTTATTAATCTTTCCTTTTCCTGGAGCCTTTTAACCTCTGCCAACAGATTTTCAATCTCTTCATGTTTTTCATGCATCTGGGATGTAAGAAGAGCAATTTCCTCATTAGCATTCTCAATTTGTTCGTGTAAAATCTCCTCATTGTCTTGTCGACTCTGCAGTGCCGAACTTGGACGGTCAACTTTTTCTTTTTTGTTCGTTAACCCTTGCAGTTTGTCCACTTGAGCACTCAAGGCTTGGTTCTTTTCATTTATTAATCTTTCCTTTTCCTGGAGCCTTTTAACCTCTGCCAACAGATTTTCAATCTCTTCATGTTTTTCATGCATCTGGGATGTAAGAAGAGCAATTTCCTCATTAGCATTCTCAATTTGTACATTTAATATGTCCTCATTGTCCGGTTGACTCTGTAGTGTCGAGCTCAGATGGTCCACTTCTTCTTGTTTTTTCCTTGTTAGCTTTTGCAGGTTTTCCACCTGATCACTCAAGGTCTTGTTCTTTTCATCTAATAACTTTTCGTTTTCCTGTAACCTTTTAACCTCTGCCAACAATTTTTCAATCTCTTCATGTTTTTCATGCATCTGGGATGTAAGAAGAGCAATTTCCTCATTAGCATTCTCAATTTGTCCGTGTAAAATCTCCTCATTGTCTTGTCGACTCTGCAGTGCCGAACTTGGACGGTCAACTTTTTCTTTTTTGTTCGTTAACCCTTGCAGTTTGTCCACTTGAGCACTCAAGGCTTGGTTCTTTTCGTTTATTAATCTTTCCTTTTCCTGGAGCCTTTTAACCTCTGCCAACAGATTTTCAATCTCTTCATGTTTTTCATGCATCTGGGATGTAAGAAGAGCAATTTCCTCATTAGCATTCTCAATTTGTTCGTGTAAAATCTCCTCATTGTCCTGTCGACTCTGCAGTGCCGAACTTGGACGGTCAACTTTTTCTTTTTTGTTCGTTAATAACCCTTGCAGTTTGTCCACTTGAGCACTCAAGGCTTGGTTCTTTTCGTTTATTAATCTTTCCTTTTCCTGGAGCCTTTTAACCTCTGCCAACAGATTTTCAATTTCTTTGTGTTTTTCACACATCTGAGATGTAAGAAGAGCAATTTCCTCATTAGCATTCTCAATTTTTCTATTTAATATGTCCTCAATGTCCTGTTGACTCTGCAGTGTTGCGCTTAAACGGTCAACTTCTTCTTGTTTTTTGCCCATTTGCTCTTGCAGGCTTTCCACTTCAGTACTCAAGGCCTGGTTCTTCTCAATTATCAATATTTCATTTTCCTGCAGACTTTTAACCTCTGCTGACAAATTTTCAATCTTTTTATGTTTTTCATGTATTTGAGATGTAAAAAGAGCAATTTCCTCATTGGCATTTTCAATTTGTCCATACAAAACCTTATCATTGTCCTGACGACTCTGCAGTGCTGAGCTCAGATGGTCAACTTCTTCTTGTTTTTTGAATGTTACCTCTTGCAGGTTTTCCACTTGAGCAATTAAGGCTTGGTTTTTCTCATCTAATAACTTTTCATTCTCCTGTAACCTTTTAACCTCTGCCAACACATTTTCAATCTCTTTATGTTTTTCAAGCATCTGAGATGTAAGAACAGCAATTTCCTCATTAGCATTCTCAATTTGTACATTTAATATGTCCTCATTGTCCGGTTGACTCTGCAGTGTCGAGCTCAGAAGGTCCACTTCTTCTTGTTTTTTCCTTGTTAGCTTTTGCAGGTTTTCCACTTGATCACTCAAGGTCTGGTTCTTTTCATCTAATAACTTTTCCTTTTCCTGTAACCTTTTAACCTCTGCCAACATTTTTTCAATCTCTTCATGTTGCATCTGAGATGTAAGAAAAGTAATTTCTTCATTGGCATTCTCAATTTTTCTATTTAATATGTCCTCATTGTTGGGTTGACTCTGTGGTCCTGAGCTGAGACGGTCAACTTGTTCTTGTTTTTTATTGGTTAGCTCCTGCAGGTTGTCCACTTGAGCACTCAAGGATTGGTTCTTATCATTTATTAATCTTTCATTTTCTTGGAGCCTTTTAACCTCTGCTGACAGATTTTCAATCTCTTCACGTTTTTCGTGCATCTGAGATGTAAGAAGAACAATTTCTTCATTAGCACCCTCAGTTTGACTGATGAGGGAGCCCCTTTCTGTCTGCAGATCTTGCACTGTTGTCAGCAGCTCATTGTTGTTCATCTCTATTGTCTTGTATAAACTTTCCATTGCATCCAGTTTTTGTGACTGCTCCTCAGCGTTACTCTCAAGGTCATTCACTGCAGCCCTCAGCTTTTCAATTTCTTCTTCATATGACTTTTTTACACTCACAAGTCTGGCCACCTCAGTTTGGAGATCTGCTATTGGTCCATTTGGAACCTCCTCACTGTGTAGTTGACTCTGGAGTTTTTCTCTCAGACTTTCAACTTCTTCTTGTTTTTTCTCCATCAGGTACTTAAGGTCTTCCACCTGAGCAGTCAGATCTTGATTTTGGTCATCTAATAACTTTTCATTTTCCTGCATGCTAGCTACAACTGACAACCTCTTCTGATCTTCATTCTTTATGCTGTCCATCTGAACTGTGAGTGAAGTTATCTCAGCATTGCTGTTCTCTATTTGTTTCATTAGAGAGTCTTTATCATTCTGCAGGTCCTTCACTGCTGTTAACAAGTCATTATTTTCCAACTGCAGTGTCTCTAAAGCTTGCTCTTGTGATTGCTCCTTAGCGCTGTTTTCAAGGTCTTTCACCGTTTCCCTCAATTGCTGAATTTCTCCTTCATTAGAATTTTTAACAGTTGTAAGTTTGCTCACCTCAGCTTGGAGGTTCTCAACTGTTCCATTCAGAATGTACTCGGTGTCCTGGTGACTCCGCAGTGTCTTCCTGAGATTTTCAACCTCATCTTGTGTTTTGTTTGTTAGCAATAGAAGGTGTTCCACCTGAGCAGTCAGTTCCTGGTTCCTTTCAGTTAATGTTTTTTCAGTATCTTGTAAATCACTAAGTTCTGAAAACATATTTTCATTCTCTTGCTGTTTTTTATGGATCCTGGATGTAAGCAGAGCCATCTCTGCATAAATGTTCTCATTTTCTTTAATAAGAGAGTCATTATTCTGCTCTAGATCCTGTAGTTCAGCCAACAAGTCATTATTTGTCTCTAGTGTCATATTTAGACTCCTGGTTATATCCTGGTCGTGAGCACTATCCTCAAGGAACGTAGCAGCAGATCTCAGCTGCTCAATCTCGTCTTCGTTCGATTTTTTAAGACTTAAACTTTTCTCTGTCAAATGTTTGAGGTTGTCCACCTCAGCAAGCAGGGTCTGGTTCTGCTCAATTAACATTTTTTCATTTTCCTGCAGAATCATCATTTTGGTCAACATAAAGCCAAATTCCTCCTGTCTTTTGTTAATTTGAGATGTAAGTAGTTCCAGCTCAGCACTAGCTTTTGTGTTTTGATTCATTTCAGCATCCAAACTTTCCTGCAGATGCTGCACTGACGTCTTGTTCAGGTGTTCAACTTGGACCATCTTTTTTGATTGTAGCTCTGCACTGTGCTCAAGCTCCCTCACTGCAGCATGCAGTCGTTTAATCTCCTCTTCATTATGGCTTTTCAGACTCTTAAGTCTGACCACCTCCGCTTGTAGATTCTTAACATATCCATTCAAGTTATTGTGGTTGCTCTGTTGGTTCTGCAATACATCCATAAGTTGTTCAACCTCTTTTAGGTGTTTCTCACTCAGAGATTTAAACTGCACTAACTCAGTAGTTCTATGTTTGTTCTCCTCTCTTAATTTCAAATTTTCCTCCACCAGTTTTTTTATGTGAGTTTCTCCTTTTTCCCTTTTACGTCCTGTGGAATAAATGTTCCTAATATGCAGCAGTTCTTTCTCAATCTCTTTTTTTTCACCTGCCATTTTTTCTGATAATTCCAGCAGCTTCGTGTTCTCTTCACATGTATCCTTTAAGCTCAACTCTAATGCATTTTTCTCATATGTCAATTGTTCCAAGCAGTGACTTAATTTCTGTACTTGGCTACAACAATCTCCAACTTCATCTTTCAAAGATTGCATCTGATGTGTCAGGTGCACTTCCTTGGCCGCTGAGTTATTCGGTTCCAGGTGGCAGCACCTTTGTTGTGATTGAGGCTTGATTTTCTCGCTCAGAGCACCTGCTTTCTGTTCCTTGACAATCAGCCTACATTGATAGGGTCTGCAACGCATTTCCATTTTGTGATGTGTGTTGAAGCCCTTGTTCCACAGGTCTATATAGATTAGTTTTTCACAACCATTATGTAAGCAGTAGCATCTTGTGTGAGACTTAGAAGAGGCTGACATCACCAGATTGCAACACTGATCTTTCATTCTCCTTGAACATTTTACATCAAAGGCTTACAAACGCTTGACATGTCTACCTTTGATGTTTTTCATCTGACCTTTGATATGTTCTTCTATCTTATCTTCTAACGAGTTATTTTATGGTGGTCACAGTACATCAGCATTTCATACATATTGGCAGGAAAAGTAAAAGTTAATTTTACCTTGTTGGGATTTTAAACTTTAATACTTGGCTCCAAAAAAAAAAAAACAAGTTTTGAAACAGGTGATGTGAGAGAACATTGAAGATTATAAATTATAAAATTTGGTCTGTTTACCTCTTAGGGTCGTTTGTTAACATGAACCCATAGGAGGGGTTTCAATAATTATACTTTGTGTCATAAGTCACAGTCATGGTGGTTATCGCTTGTCCTCAAATTATCACCATTGAAGAGTTTTAAATCAAAAATCACTCTGAGAACACCTAACCTGTCGTGTGAGGGTTGCTGATCCGGTCAAAATGCATGTTTTAGCCTTAGTGTGGACAATTGAAGACCAGCTGATGTTTCCTATTAAATCGTTTTGGGTCACCACTGACACCCCATATAAAGAAGGTTTTGTGCGATACCGCTCGCTTTCTCACCCAATAGAGCCAGCTCTTATGCGCATGCGCACTTGCCATAGTACAGTGCCACAATGATCGTTCACACCGGTAGGAGGAGAAGTTTGGTCTTCCGCGTTTCCTGTAGTTCTCCTGCGATACTGTACGGTGAGCGGCGGCGACCGCGGTTCCGCTATAGTCGCTACCCTGTACTCTGTCCCCCCCTATCTCAAATACATTGAGGATAGAATTGTACTACGTTCTCTTGTCTATCTGGAGCCCCACAGCGTGTAAATATAGCATCAACCCGCATTATCCATGCATTGGGGTCCTGGGCCCCAGCGCACCGGCTCCGGCTTCAGCCATGTCGGCCAGGAATACGACGACTGGCGGCGGTGACAGAGCGGGGGAAGAGCTGGCAGGTATGGAAAAACGACACCGAAGCTGTTACCGAGCGAAATATCCACTCGGCGTGCTGCATGTCACATTGAGCAGACGGCGTAAGGCGCAATGTTTTCGTAATGTTCCGAATTGTCGCCGAATGGCCGCAACTTGGAGCCGCTGCGAAACTAGGTCAGTAGATCAGTGGAGCAAACTCGCCCCGGAACGAATTTACATAACCCAACAATATGTTGTCAGCCTTTTGCTATGTTTTGTGAAGTACCTTCGACATATACGTAATACAGTCACAAACTGTACCGTCTGGTGACTTGAATGACACGTTCAGTGAGCGGTAATTTTGACCCAATTGACAGGACTATGCAAATGTTAGCTTAGCCGTGGTAGCAGGGCCTCGTAACTGGTATCGCGTTTAAAAGCCAATGGCTTTTTAGACTAGTAAAATCGATTGCATTACATTACGACTCTATTGCCTCAATGTGTTTAATGCTGCGGTGTAATGAAGTGGCTTTGATTTCTGTTTGCAGTCGACAGTGGACATTAACGCGAATAAGCCGTGGCACGGCTCCTGTACCCTCCGCCGCTCTTCTCTTGACATAAATCCACACAGCTCACAGGAGCCTCACTGTAATTACCACTGCTTCACTGGACTGGCTGCAGCTACATGCAATTGTATTATTGGCACCGTAACCACCTCTATGTAGAAAATCGAGGGGGGAAATATCGTCTTGCATCCCAATTTCCCATTCATTCGTAGCATTCGGGATTTAGACATGTTCTGAATTTCAGTCGTGTCATCTGTTTAACAGTGAGCATTCACACAAACATTGCACGCTTGAAAGTAGTAACCAATTACTGTAGAGTAAAACGTTGACGTTACAAATGACCTCGTTGAACCATTTAAAAATATGTTAGTGTAAATAGACTTCTTTATTAACACGCCTAGCAGTCAATATTCATGTTTGCCGATAAGAAGCGGAGCAGAGATTTCACCAAAAGCAACATTCTTGGTTGACTTTTTTTATTTTTTTTTTATTGCTGAAGCTGTTTCTAGTTTTGTTGTTGTTGCCGTCAGTCCAAATGGGCCATTGTGCTTTCTAATGGCAAGTTGTGACAAACTAGACAAATGAGCTTTAAGGCAACAGCATGATTTATTAGATTTTTTTTTTCTTGCAACTTGTGCTCAGTCACATCCATCACGGTGGGAACGGCTGCTGCCCTCACGACACTCTCAACTTGTGTCAGCAGCTTCACTGCCTGACAGGTGAAATCAACTTGGTTGTCTCTCGTTTCTTCCGTGCATTTTATATCACTGTCGACTACAGCAATTCAGCTGGCTGGCTTGTGGGTGCGTTAAATACTTATCTCGTCTGTGGGCAAGCAAGAGATTCCAAGAGCAAATATGTGAAGTTTTGATTGGCATGCAGTTGATGCAGTGGACTGGCAAAGTTCCTGCCAGAGTGGTGCGTGCTCTTTATTTTCCAGATTTCTCCCGCCCAGCCCAGTTCCTTGTGACCTGCCCACGTGGCTCGTTCGTTCCGATATCTGATTGATCCGACCCAGCAACAGACCACCTGAAACTAGAAATGAGTGCGAGTTGGACTAACTTCCTCTTTCGCAAAGCGCCACTAGCACAACATTGAGCTCTCATTTGTTTTTATTACATTTATGGGCTTGGCAGCTGTCAAGGAAGCCCTTTTCACAAACACCACACCCGCACCTAAAAAATGATTTGTTGTCTCTATTGGAGAGTAAGATTAACATGTTTTTGTTTTTGAGATTTTCTTTGTATAGTCACCTACCTGACACATTACATGTAGATTGTCCTTACTGTGAAGTGACATGAATAGATGACGTCCCCACATTTTATCAGATGGTTGCTCATATATTTCGGCTGACACCTATGCGTGGGGAGACAGTGTGAGGTGATGAACCTCACTTCTCAAAATTAATCATTCAAGTGTTTCGGTGCAATATAAAAACAATCATTTTGCATTGATGAGGCCTAAACGGGCACGAACAACAAGTTGTGGGGAAGCTGTATATTCAGAGATAACAGAATCTATCTGTGTTCGCGTTGTAACGAAAACAAATTGCAAAGTCAACTGGTTGCAAGATTGTATTTCTATCATTCTTCGCTTTGCATTTCAATATTTATTTTACAACCACACACTTCATTTGTTATGTTTGTTATATTACAAAGTACAAGTTATTTTTTGTGTACTTTTCCTCAATTGAATACCAGACAAAAGCACAATGGAAGTCTATCTTGTACAAGTGAATGTGCGCTCTTGACGTGAAGCTGCGACTGCTCGCGGCAGTGCGACAAGGACTTGCGGTAAACCTTGTCAACGTGTTTTGGCGAAACAGATGCTCATTCATGGACTGAGTGTACACGTGAGCAGGGGAGGGAGGTTTGTCGAGCTGGCTGACTTTGCCCGTGTGTCCTGCTACCAAGTCATCCTGTTGCCTTCACTGTAACCCCGTAATCTAACAAATCTTGACAAGGGGAGCGGGATTTCAAAAATGGGGCTGCCACTGATCTGCTAATGACTCGGGGTCAGAGGGTTTGTGGGGCAGAGTTAAAAATAGGAGCCATGGATATCGGCCAGCCACACTTGTTCAGTCTCGTGCTGCGTTCTCTGGTTTCACTCCTGCACACCCACACTGGTGTTAAGACACAACAACGCCACAGTCACCTCACATCTCCCCAAAATATACTGAGCGGCAGATCCACAAAGGGCTTGTTGTTTGTCTGTAAACAGCTCAGTCTCAGTGGCTTTAGATCAGTCAGCCTGTCACAACATTAACAGCCTGCACCCATCCGTGCAACACAAGCCATCAGGAACTACTCATCAGAAAAGTTCTGATCTTATTGGTGGCTGGATAGAGTTTTTCGAATTGTTGAGTGTGATTCATTAAGTATCAAGTGGATAAACAGGATAATGTTCCAGTTTTGGTGTTGCCTTGTAATGAGAGCTCTTGTGTCCGTGTGAGATTTGCCTCTCAGAAACCCAGCCTTTTAATTGTATTTTGCCTTAGATACAGGTTGAGTAAATATTCAGTGTATAATATTCTAGAGAATACATTGTGTTTAGTTGAGACTTTGTGGGCTTTG
Organism: Nelusetta ayraudi; assembly: GCF_046127955.1. Taxonomy (NCBI): domain Eukaryota; kingdom Metazoa; phylum Chordata; class Actinopteri; order Tetraodontiformes; family Monacanthidae; genus Nelusetta; species Nelusetta ayraudi. The sequence continues at coordinate 523,951 of NW_027466222.1, forward strand.
TTTTGCTCAGTTCAGAGTTCAATGACACACAAACAAGTTTTGCTTAAGGTCGTGATCATAATCTCACAGCAGTGAAGATTATGATCATGGCCTGAAACTCGGATTACAAAGATAAAACACCATTAAGTCTGTGAGTTTTATTACAGGACATGTTGGACTTTATGAGTCTTCCAAGAATGAACCTCAAATAAAATTCAGTCCACGCCCATTGCAACCATTGTTTGCTTGTATATTTCTTTCAGCTGGTTTGCTGGTTGAGGAAAACCAATGCAGTTCAATGTCTATGGCCGGCCTGATGACGTCATCCTCAGCAACTGGCTTGTCCCTCAACATGGAGATGCCCCGGAAGCGCAAAGGCAGCACGGACCTCCAGTAAGCACTGTGACTGTTTCTGACTTGGGTCAACGATGTAGAATGGTGCCGCTTACAACAATACATTTTCTGCTTTAGGGACAGAAAAGCAGCACTCACTCCTGATGTAGACATGGAGGATGACCAAAATGGGTGCGCTGGTCTCATTGAGGAATTACTAGATTTTGTTTCAGTCCTTGTGTACATGCATTTGTTTTAACTGAGGTCTACTTCTTGCTACAGGTCAGATGGAGATGACCAACACATTAAAATTAAATGCTTCAGGTAGGTCATAATTAAATCAATGAACCAAAAAACTATCAATCAAGCATTATCATCAGGCCAGACTGATTACAGTATTCCACAGTTATTGGGTGTTTTTTTTGTTTTGTTTTTTTTTGAGAATTTTATAAATGATTTCATCTTGACAATAACCATAATGAGGTATTGAACTTGCTTTATGGACCTTCAGGGAACCGCATAGCCAGATTGAGAAGAGGAGACGTGACAAAATGAACAATCTCATTGACAAGCTGTCAGCCATGATTCCGACTTGTAACCCAATGTCCCGGAAGCTGGACAAGCTCACTGTGCTCAGAATGGCCGTGCAGCACCTCAAATCTCTTAAAGGTAGGAGATTTCAGAATTTCCCTGGAGATCAATAATCTATCGGTCTATCAATCTATGTATGTCAGTTGAAGTCTCTGGTGTAAAGAAACTTCAACATTTCTTTGTTTAGAATCCTTCATGTTTCAAATGTCTTTGTTTTCTTTGTTTTTAGGTTCAGGTGGTTCTTTTTCTGAAGTCAACTGCAAACCATCTTTTCTTCCTGACGAGGAGCTCAAACACCTCGTTCTCAAGGTAAATGTCCTGTTGACGTGTGAATGTAATGCTGGCTACTCATGGAAAAGAAATCAGCAAAACATTGTTGGTTTGGTTCCTCTATCTAGCACAGGCATGGGCAAACTACGGCCTGGGGGCCATATGCGGCCCATAAAGCTTTTCAATCCGGCCCGCCGAACTTGAAGACATTTTATTGATAGTAAAGTAATAAAATACCTGTATTCCATCAATTTTTCAGTGTTTTAAGAAGCCCAAAGTAAATACTGTTGAGCTTCAAAGACATATTTTCTTGCAACGCTTTGTTCATTTTCAATTGACATTAAAGCACAAGTGTTCTACATATCCCATGATATCTTTTTTCCTCCTATGAGGTGGCTCACCAAAACACTCCATCCAGCCTTCTGCTTTTACTCTGGACCTTCTGTCAAATTTCGGAACCCATTGTGGCCCACCAGTCAAAAAGTTTGCCCACCCTGATCTAGCATCATGCTACCAAACCGCGTGTTCGTGTAATGAAGAAAAGGAGACAAGTAAATCTTAATCAGTTTTATCTGAAAAGAAGAACAAGACATTTGGTTCAGAGATCTGATGGAGAGATCTCTGGAGTCGAGTCCTGGCCGTCGCCGGAGTCAGACTGACTCCTTTCTCCCAAGAAAGTCCTTAAATACACAGACAATCTGACTCCTGATTTAAATGTCTTCTCAAGTGTCGTCCTTGATTGGCTGTCCATTCTTCTCCCTTCAGTTCCTGGGTGTTACTGTCATTGTTTGTGAATCAGGAAGCGGGTCCTTATTTGGCCGTGAGCCAAATGGTCCATCCTTCCTTCCGGTGTGACCTGTTGAAACAATTTGCAGCAAGACAAGTTTGAGGTGACAAGTTCCCATCTCTGTGACTGGATGGGCCGCAAACTTTATGAGGGTCGCAAAGGCAATTCCTTCAGCTGACCACTCTCTGGTCACCCCAGGTCACTGTTCATGAGACTTAACGAGTAACACAGTCTTTGGTCACAAGGTTTTCAACGCCCCCATGGCACTAGTCATAATAATAACATTCAATACATTTATACATTCAACTCAGTATAATAATTACAACATAAAAATGTAATGTTACCAATATAATAGCACAATGGGCTGTGATGCATGATGTTAAATATCTGATTCCAACAACATCACATTAAAACGCCTCATACAGATGTCTTCAAGCTTTCTTCTGAACCACGCATCAGCAGATCAGTTACGTTGTCCCCTCTTGTGTGTTGATATTATCCAAGTACGAAAACATCACCTGAGTAGTTTAGTTTACTTCCAGAATTCAGACATTGCAGCACGTTTAAATGTTGGTTGAATTTTTATCATCTTCTCGTGGCCTTTTGTCTGTTTTTCCTGATGTTTACCACATTTCATTTTTGTTTCCCCCCCTGCAGGCTGCTGACGGCTTCCTGTTTGTGGTGGGCTGCGATCGTGGGAAAATTGTTTTTGTCTCAGAGACTGTCACAAAGATATTGAATTATACTCGGGTAATAAATCTATAATTGTTACAGCCAGTGCAGCGGTTTTGTCCATATGAAACACCCAAACACACCAAATGGGTTTTCTGTTGTCATGGCGCCACTTCTGAACCCACGGATGCATGAGTGGGCCTCTAGCAGCACATTTAGTAGCATCACTCGTTTGACAAAACTACATCATGAAATGCAAAATTAGTTGCATTTTTTTCTAAATGTCTTTAATTGATCCGTGTAAATTAGAAATATTTATGTAAATCTTAAATCAAATCAACTGTGGACCTACACGGCATCTGTTGTGCACTGGGGGCATCAATCCTCGCCCTCGTTTGTGTGTTTGTCAGCAGTCTGTTTCAAATCAAACATTATTCTGAAATGTCTTTATGAAAACCATGTGTGGGCCAGTCTAAGGAGCTTTGTGTCCTTTTGTCAGGCGGAGCTGATTGGACAGAGCCTGTTTGATTACGTCCATCACAAAGACATTGGAAAAGTGAAGGAGCAGTTGTCGGCCACTGAGTTATACCCCCGTGAACGGCTCATCGATGCTAAAAGTAAACCATTCTGCCTAATCTGTGTGTGTATGTGTTCTTGGATGTGTGTCTCCGTGTGTGTGATAACATGTTTTACAATCTTGTGCTTGTAGCCGGTCTGCAGGTCCAGGCTGACCTCCCAGTCGGTGCCTCGCGATTGTGTACAGGCGCCCGGCGGTCCTTCTTCTGCCGTATGAAGTACAATAAAGTTTCTGTGAAAGTGGAAGACAAGGAGTTTCAATCGGCCAGCACGTCAAAAAAGAAAGGTATGAGTTCAGTAAAATGTACAAAATATTCCAATATTGACTTTATTTATAATGGAAGAACTCAATCAAATATTCCTGAAACAGATTTCCCAATTATTGTCCTTAACAATTACACACATTGATTGACAGTGATTGTAGGGCAGTAAAAACTGCGTTTTTAGTTTAAATATTGTTTAATTTTAAAGTATTCTTCTTCATAAGAGTGAATTTTCCAAAGATAAATGTCAAAGCGTTCAGCTGCCTAATAATAAACAAAGATACAAAGAGAATGTAACCTTGACGGAATCAAGCCTTAGATTTCAAAATTTCATTTTAAAGTTCAAAGCAGATCTAGAGAGTCCATTACAAAATTCACAGCACAAATTGAATATGTTGCAAATTTGTGATGTTTGTTTAGAAACTATCGAGCCTGGTTTGCAAAGTGTGTTTTCCGATCACATGAAGGTGTTACCATCTTGTATGTATACTGCTGTAAAGACAGCGTGCATGTGAACACGGGTGGTTGCATGTGCCCCGCAGAGTCTCAGAAGTACTGCACGGTCCACTGCACCGGCTACATGCGCAGCTGGCCCACCAGTCAGCTGGGGGCGGAGGGAGAGGGCGAGGCAGACAAGCAAGACGGCTCCTACTTCAGCTGCCTGGTGGCGGTGGGGAGAGTCCACTCCCACGCGGCTCCCCAGCTCAACGGAGAGGTCCAGGTCAAGCCCACCGAGTTCATAACGCGCTACGCCATGGATGGAAAATTCACCTTTGTCGATCAAAGGTAGAGCAGCGGCTTGGACTCGCACCCTGTGAACGAGTGACTTCAGTAGCATGGCTGGACAGTTTACATCACTGGGGGGAAATTAAAAAAGTCAAAAAACCTGGAAAGTTTTGGTCACAGAAGGCAAATGCTTTTATAGCATAGCGTTCCACTGCCAGTACTGTAATGAATCAAAGCTGTTTGGTAATGAGTAAAGTATCTGTTTAAGACCCATCAAAAAGGTTGCCAACCTCTGTAAAGTATAAGGCAAGTCAGCAGTTTTCCATTTGCTCTGCAGAGCTACAACCATCCTGGGCTATCTTCCTCAAGAGCTTCTTGGGACGTCCTGCTACGAGTACTTCCACCAAGACGACTTACTGCAGCTGGCAGAACGACATCGGAAAGGTAAGCCCTCCTTTGTCTTCTTCTTTTTCTTTCTAGTTCTAATTTGATTATTCTGTTTTTGTTTGTTTTTTTAAGTACTAGTCCGATTAACACTACAGTAATGTTTCATTTACCTCTTGTCTAAAGACCTGTGAAATCCAAATGAAATGAACAAAGTTTGACAGAAAAACATATTTTTGCCCCACTGTGCATAACACATCATAGTCTTTGGATTATCCTAACTTCCCCAGAGTCTTTCTCCCTCTTCATCTCTCTCTGTCTGAAGTAGGCGAAGTCTGTCATGTAAACCCTGTTTCTCTCCGCAGTGCTGCGAAGTAAAGAAAAAATAGAGACAAACTGCTACAAGTTCAAAACGAAACACGGCTCCTTTGTCACCTTGCAAAGTCAGTGGTTTAGTTTTGTCAATCCTTGGACCAAAGAAGTAGAATACATTGTGTCAACGAACACGGTCATAGCGTGAGTATTCACTCAAGGCTCTCTTCTGCAAAGACTCACGTTCGGAATGTGAAGCAGACCCTCACCTGTCTGTCTCTGTCCTCTCTGTGTGAAGAAACGACAACAGCCGGGGCAGCCGAGCAGGTGACAAGTCTGAGCAGTCAAGCAAGACTTCTGAAGGTCAGTCAAAGTTTCAAAATGATTTGTCTCTCAATTTTTCTGCATTGCTGTATTATTATTAATATTATTACTATCATTTGTTATCTTTGGTCCCTGCACCATTTGCACTTGTTCCTGTCACAAGATGGCAAGAAGATCCTTCCCATCATACCAGGGATCTCCACCACCCCCGGACAGATGGTCTACGCTGGAAGCATCGGCACACAGATTGCTAACGAGCTGCTGGATTTCAACAGGTGTGGCCTCTCAACACAGCACGTCCATCTCTACTTCATGGTTGGGGCTTAGCACTTAATCAGATTTCAGCACCAGGAGCTATTTTAGGCTCGCTACCATCATAAAATGAAGACGATCAAAGTAGAAGTGTTGCGGTGTGCCAACAAGTTGGCAGGTCTGTATGAGGTGCAGTGAAGAACAGCAGCAGAGGAAGATGATTAACTCCAGTCTATGTCGAGTCATCGCTCGTCACAGCCTGGCTGGAGACCTTCGCCGCACATCTGCACATCTGCACATCTGCTGCTTTTTTGCTGAGTGCCAGAGCAGAACGCAGCAGTTCAGCACAGGTCGTCATGCACAGGAAGTTGAGTGTGGACATTTTGCAGATTATAGATAAAACACAACGTGTTTAATGAATTTCATCATACTACAGCAATAAGAAGAATAATTAAGTTATGTTCAATTCATTATCCACAACATATACAGGGAAGTTATTATCATTTGACTGTTTGATTCAGAAGATTTTTTAGTTAAGTTTAATATCATTCCGCTTTAATAATAAATGGGTTAAAATCAGTGGGTAATTGTGATTAATAATTGCGCATTCACACCATTTTATAAAAATAGCGTCATAAGTTTTGCATGAATTGTTCAGAACTGCACCAGTTGTGGTGGCTCTCAACTTTCATCATGTTTGAATTTGTCCCGCTTGTAGGTTGAACTCGTCGCCTTCCAGTGGCAGCGTCAGTCCGTTCAGTCTCACACAGGAGAAGTCTCACAATCAAATCAGCAACAACGTAAGTCATTGAATCCTTTTTAAAGACCCTGTGACACCCATTTTTCTTGTCGTGAAAGCAAAAGCAAATGATGGACTTTAGTCACTTGAGTGAAGTTTTTTGACTGACGAGAGACAGATCATCCCCAGCCTTTATTTTTTCACAACGTGACTCACCCTGCACCACATGGTTACTGTGACTAGAACATGCTTTCCCGCTTTGGTCCCACTAGGTGCCAAATGGAGGAGGTTCCGACATGGAGATGCCAGGAAAGTCCAGCTCAGAGGACGAGCCACAGGGAGCTGCTTTCCCGGGAGGGGAAACACTAATGGGTATTTGCACTTCTTCTTTTCCATTCTTTTCATTTGCGTAAGTGCGTTTCTATGATGTCTAACATCATTTTTCCTTGTAATTTCGCGTCCCTTTCTTCTTGTCCTAGGGGAGAATTCCCAGCTGGACTTGGACAGCATGGTTGGACCGGGTCTCAGCAGTCTTAGCAACGATGAAGCAGCTATGGCGGTGATCATGAGCCTCCTGGAGACGGACACAAACTTGGACGAAGCTGTGGACCTTGATCAGATGCACTGGTCTTTATAGAATCTACTCTTACTGTGCCACACAGTGGCACACCAGAGAGGAAGAAAAAAAATCAAAACACTCGGACCATCTTTTTTTTTTTTTTTTTTTTTTTTTAAATCCAATAACAATAATTGCTTGAATGCTTATTCTAGGACTTGGCATTCCTCTTTTTTAAGTCCTTTTTTATTTATTAGTAATCCTCTGTCACATAAGCTGTGTAGTGTTGGTGCGGCTGCTCTCAGAGGGAGCTGGGGACAACAACAAGAGACACCTGCTTCCTCCCCGCAGGAGTACGTGCCTCCAAAGCCTTACAGTGGTCTGCGTTGTCTGCTGCAACGTTCCTCTCTGCGCTCTTCACGTCCACCGTCGACCTCTTTCAAGTTTTAAAGCGGCCTCGCCAGGTTGGAATTAGAAAAAAGTGAGGAACGGTCGCACCAGTCACACGATGCGCAGCAGCAAATAATTCCTGCTTCTTTTTGTCTCCCAGGCGTGCGTTTTACCGATGTTTGAGGAATCACAATGCAAAAAACAAAACAAACATTTTGCACTGAATCATGTTTTTTTGAAAGGTTGTAATGTGACTTGGTACTATGTCTAAATGTATAACAGGAACAGACGCTTTGGAAAAACCCAGCCCCATCCTTGAACCCTCAGGACTCGAGCTGCAGGTCGCTCGCTCGCGCCTCGGCTAACCACACTTCCAGAACCTCTGACTCTGAGCGTCATCCAGCGATGAACCGCTCAGAGATTCTCACATAATTTGTCAGTATCTGAACATTTTCCACAAAAAAAAAAAACCCTGCCTAAATAACCTCCTCTGCGCTCTCTGACTTGAACGAACTGTATGTGTGTGGAGCTGTTTGCAAACGCAAGCGTCTTCAGGCCGCGTTTTTCTTAAAGGGATAGTTTGAGTTTTGATTATCATTTAGTTTGTGCAGCCAACGTTTGTTGCTCTGGTTGTTTTTGAGTCACAGTCTAGATGTTTGGAATCTTTGAAGAATGAATCAAACCTTTTAAAACATTGCCAGAAGGCAGCTGTTGGCGGCAGGTTGTGGGCTCAAGAGCACTATGGTGCAACTTCCTGCAGAGTGAAGTGTTGCTTCAGAGGGGCTCATATTGAGGTTTGGTGGGTGGACCAGCAACTGTTTTCTAGCTTAGATGCAACACATTTTCGCTTCATGTAAGGACGCCTGCCCTGTCTGAACAAACAGCTGTGGCTGTAGCAGTCAACTAACTTGTCAACATTCTCTTTGGCTCGCACTCACGTCCTATCTTTTAATTTTTGCCTCTACGTTGGAACCTTCTAGTTTTGCAGAAAAGCCATGTATGTTTACTGTTTGTCCTTTTTTTTTTTTTGACAACCTGTCAGAAATACACAACATAGCCATGTGTACGTACATTGTTGAAGTGGCTATGCTATGCACAGCTATCATTCCATAACATTTTCCCACTACCTGAGATACAACATTTGGTGCAAACTTGAATGAGTCACTGAGCAGAAAGGATCTCGCCGCAGTTTACCTCGTATAGTTTTGTTTGGCCCAGACTTTTAAGTGCTTCTTTTAGATTATTTTTTTTACCATTACAGCATTGGTTGGTCTTAAAGGGTTACTTCACTGCTTTGATTTATTCAGATATTTGTCACTTTATCCTACTCATGGAACCAGGAAAGAAAAACCACTTCTGTATACTGTATATTGCTATGAATCATAACTGGATGCAAATTGGTGAAGTATCCCTTTATTGTCCTTACCAATACGCTGTTAGTCTACTTCTAGTCGTCCAGAGTGTTTTCATTTGAATTCAGTATATGCTAAAACTGAGAAGTCCAAAATGTTTTCAATTATTGTCCAAAAAAACACAATTTGACTGTAAATTGAGGATGGTGCGTAATAAACAAATTATTATGTTTCCATATAGAAACAGGATATTTTTTTTTTAATAATATCAATCACTCACTTACACATCACCCGTGTAAATGAGTGATGTGTATATTGGCTCATTCGTGACGACCTTACTGTTGCAGTTGATCAAAACACACAACTAAGTCGTTAAGATTCTGCACTGCTTTGGAAAATGAAATAAGGAAGCTGGTTCCGGTTTATTTAAATTGTTCTAGCAAACGCACTGTACAATTTATAGTAAACCAAATAACCATGAAATAGCTCTGCCCTGCTCAACATGCACAGATCTTTGTACCTATAGCCTGCATTGGTATTGAAGCCTATGATTTATAGTTGTCTTACAAGGACTGTTAAAGATTTGACATTGCAAATCCTTTAAAGAAGAACGGAGCTTGTAAATCACGAGTAATACTGTATTTACTTTTCAATGCTTGAATTTGTGGAAGAGCCAGTTTGTGGCGGCGCCCCCCCTGTCTGTGTCCATAGTGCCTTTGGACATGTCTGGACAAAAGTGGACGACCTCCTCCTCTTGCGTCACGAGGAGATGATGCATATTCACCTTGTACTCGGCATCGGCAATTACGACTGAATCAATGAAACACCCAGATGTATGGACGAATGCCATAGACGCAAGCGAGTCCCATTTTATTGTTTTGTTTTTCAAATATATATATAAATATATATATATCCTGTTCTGTCGACCCAGTTGTAGCTGTAATTTTTTTCCCCAAAGGACGTAAAATACAGTTGTTTAATTTGAACTAATGTGGTGGTGGCTGAATGATGTACATCACTAAGAGTTAAATACAACAAAAAAAATCTTTCTGTGTCTGTTTTGAAATAAAAGTGCAAATTTTGTTAGTTAACATTTTTGCTATTTTACTTTCCTTTCCTCCTCTACATTGTATTCTTCTGCAAGTTATTTCTGTACCATTTGGTAATTTGTTTGTCTTAATCCCCCCCACTCCCACCCAACCCCCCACTCACACACACATACTGTAGCTGTGACTGTCTGGTGGAGCAGGAAAGGCCTCATGTTTTGACTGATACTGTTTGGACCTTGTTAACATTTTACCACTCTGAAAATGTAACTGATTGATCCACCTGATGAGGATGAGGATGATGATGATGAAGTTGTCAGCCTCTGCGGAAGCACTAACTGTATTTGTCAATTGCATCATTGCTGCTACTATCAGCATGCCTGGGCTGTCTTGGCAGGTTGTCATGTAAATAAATATTAGTTTACTAAAACTTCAACTCCTCTTGAGTTTGTGTTTGGGTGAAACTGATCATTTTTTCCACAATCTAGGACCTTTTTCTTGCGCATACTTGTGACTTTGCTGAGGCTTGTACATCGGCCTCCCTTTTGAGTGATTACAACCTTACATCCGTAACCCCCCGCCCCCCACCCCGCCAGGAGATTAGCACGTCTTAATTTGCAAAATGTGATAAGGTCATGGTTCGTGCAATTAAGAAAGCATGACATAAGCCGGGATTTGTTGTGCCTTTTTAGTCAGTGGTGAAGGACAGTGCTGCTGCTCCTCCACACAATGGGCCAGGCTGCTACCTTACCGTCGAGGAGTGGGGAGGCTTACATTACTGAGCTACATGAATGGTTCAGGTAAGATTCATTTGATTCAAAAGAATTTTCGCAAAGCATTTTACCCCAAAAATAAAATCGACTTATTTATTACAAGTTGCCTGTACAGTCTGAGCTCCACTGATACGGATACCTTTCATCTTGTTTTGGTAAAATACTTGATAATGTTTCTGTGCAATTCAATCTTAGCACGTAAACAGGCTTTCAGATATGTGTAATCTAACAGGATGGGGACAGATTGACCTTAATTCTCTTGATTCTGAAGGGACACCTTTTCCACTGTCGCTCACCCAACTCCTCTGCCAGTCCTCCTGCGATTGCCAATATAATATTTCCTCTTGTATCATTTTCAAACAGGAAATTTATCAATGAATGTCCAAGTGGGTTGATTACTCTTCATGAGTTTCAAAGGCATTTCTGCAACGGAACGGTGGGCAGTGAGTCAGCCGAGTATGCAAAGCAGGTATTCCGCACGTTGGACAGCAACGAGGTAAGCAGAGGACTGCAAACAACTTTTAGCTGTGTGTGTGTGTGTGTGTGTTAGTGTGTGTGCTGGAAAAGAATCATGCATCCAAGGACGTGACAAATGTTTTGTGTAAATATGGAAACTGCAGAGTGACCTGGGGTGTTAATGATACAGCTTTTCTGTGAGGATGGGGTGGTGGATTTCAGGGAGTATGTGATGGCGATCAGCATGCTGATTGAAGGCTCTGCCGTGGAGAAGCTGCGCTGGTCGTTTAAACTCTATGACAAAGACAAAGATGGAGCCATAACCAGGGAGGAAATGCTTGAGATCATGCAGGTGTGTGTGTGTGAGTACTTTTCTGTGCTACACTGAAGGATCTCTTTTACTCTGGAATACAGCACCCTTGAGAGACGATAGGCCGACTCTCAGACACATTGCTGTGTGTTTGAATTCACAGGCTGTTTATAAGATGAGTGTAGCAGCTTCTTTAAGCAAGCCCAACCAACTGACAGCCGAAGAGTGCACCAACAGGATATTTGTGCGACTGGATAAAGACAATAATGGTGAGGAAATTGTTTTTACTTTGAGATGGAGTCATGTTTACACTGTAATGGCACCTACAAAGTCACCTACATATGGATGAGGAAAGACTAGACACTCATTATGTCTTCCTCAACCAGCCATCTGCAACAGGTCTCATCCTTCAAAAAAAAAAAAGAATGATAGTTTTATTTCAGAGAAGAAACCTTTTTTTCCCCTCCCAAAACCAAATATGTGATGCAAATGCTGACAAATCCATCCTTAAAAATGTCTGTTGAACACATCATACACTTAAGATTCTACTCCTTAACCTAACTGATGTGCTCAAAACATTCAGGAACAGTTATATACATATAAACACATATCCACATTGTCATTCACAATAATAGTTTATACATGCAGTACTTAGCTGATACTTACACATATATTCTTGCCTTCTGACATGGCCTAAACCGATTAATTCTTGTTCCTATGTGGCTGTAGCCAGTATCAGCCAGGAGGAGTTCATAGATGGAGCACTGGATGACGAGTGGATCCGAGATATGCTTGAATGTGACCCCACCACTGTGAAGGTGGAGAAGCACACTTTAGGCGACCCATCAGTTACCTGAGATGGATTTCTGTACTGCTCAGCCTCACTATAACCACCTGTTGTATGTATGATAACTTGTGAAGCATTGACATATGCCTTGCTGAAATAAAAGCCTTGAATCTGTTCAGAATTTTATTTGTGACTTCCCTGACACCATGATCTAAATGTAAACTGTTTTTTTTTTCCTTTTTATAATTGTTTTTTATTTGTGAGTTAACTGTCATTAGGGTATGCAGCGATTCAAAGAGAATTTGCTGCTTTGTTATGGGCAGTAAACCTAAGGTAACTTTGACAGTTGGTGTAACCCAGTTTCTAGATATTTGCACAATAAACCACACCACCAATAAAAGTACATTTGAGAAGGTGAATAAAAAAACTCTGATTTTAGAAAATGAGTAACTACATTCTCCCTAATATTGCTCGAATGTGGGCCACTTGATGTCGCCTTTTTAAAACATTTCCAGCGGACACGGTATTGAAAACAGATTAAAAGGTCAGGTCAAAACATGATTTTATGTGAAAGGTACAAAGAAATAAGCAATTTATTAAAGCTGCCCCGCATCATTTGTGCTGTATAGATATAATAGTACTTGAAATACGACCTCTGTGCACCGCTAACGCAGATATTTTGAATAAAAAAGGGAGGTAAAGCATCAACAGCACCGGTTTCCGCTGTTGACGCTCGACAGTGAACGCACCAGGACTCCCACCTCGAACCAATCCAGACTGCGGCAGGGCGGGATTTTCCAGCCATGACGTCCCAACTTTTCCAACAATTTTGTCATTTCGACATCATGGCGTAGCAATGTGGACGGACGGGACAAACAGTGGCGGTCGGCACAGAGAAGTTCCGAGCGCACTTTCCATCGAGTTTTGGGAATAATCGAGGGCAGCGATATAACGGCCATTTGTCATAAGCAAAGTTAAGGTGAGTGAATCCGTGAAAAGCCTCGGTAGTGATTTAACTGCCGAGGCTTAGTTGTTCAGGTTTCGCCGATGCTGCTGCTGCTGCTGCTGCTCGGGTCTGTAAACGTAGACAATGTTAAAGCTTCGCGCCTCCTCGCGAACGCAGTCAAATTGTTTGAATAGTCCTCGAAACTATTATGGGATGCCTCCCGACGGTAGTATCCGACGTGTTCAACTTGTTGCACGTCATTGCGGAGGGGGGGAGAGAAAAGGAGAAAAAGCCGCTGACTGATAGCAAGTGTTCTTTTTTTTTTTTCTTTTTCTTTTTACGGCATTTAACCGCTGTTTGCGCCAACTACTGTACGACTGACTGTACACCAACTTTCACCGCGGTGCGACCTTCATGTGTCGTGCCGTTTGTTCTTGACGTGGCGTGAGAAAAGTCAGACTTGACATCACGACAGAAGCCCGCTTGAGTTCACAGTGTGTGTGCCAGACAATGTGGTTAAAGTGTTTCCCCGAGGCCACCTCTTTCCACGTCTGCTTCCCACTCCTTGGTCTGCTGTGGAGACACTGTGAGGTGGACCAGTGTGATGACGACAGCCACGATTCGTTGTAATAAAGCCAAGCCAAGTTTTGTGGAGGTGAGCCTTTCAGACAGTAAAACCTGATCAGATTTAAGGGTCATCCATTTGACCTGTTAGAACGTTAGTCCAGCTAACATGCTTACTGAAAAAACAAAAACAAAAAAAAACCCCACCAGTCATCAAAAACGCCTACGTTTTCTACCGTATTCACCCCCTGTTGCGCAAACTTCACAGCACTAATATTTTCTTCCAACGATTTGTGTCTCGGGCAAGTCAGTGAAGTCACAAACGTAGGAAAATTCCACCTTTTGCTTCTTTTCTCGCTCCACTTTAATGAAAGCGTGTGCTCAAACATGTCAACTTGCCAACGCAGCATCTGCTTTAAAAGAAGATTTTTGCTTGAGGCTGTAAACAGAGTGCTATATATGCTGCTTTCTGTTGAGTGTTTTACTCTTATTATTATTATTATTATCATTGAAGATGCAAAGCTGCTGCTACTGCTGGATTCTGGGATGGAAAACTAGAGCTGTTTATTACTAACGACCCTCTGCTCTAACCACCCAGCATTGTATGAGACGTTATGAAGCATTTTTAGTTTAGTATTTAGCTAGTTTTAGTTTTTACTCAAAAATGTTAATGACTGTTTCCCTGGTTAAAACGTTCCCCGCGGCTGCATGTTTTTTTCACAGCCCCCGTCGCCCGTACTGCGGGAAAGAATGCCTGAAGAATGCAGCTGTGATGCTGAGTCTGTGCGTACACACCATTTGTGTGTAGATTTCAGCTGTTGGGACTTGTAGCCCCCCTGCGCCACTTGTGTACTACTCAGCGTTATCCCACTATTCGCATGAAGCTCTTGACAAGTTATCGTCTCTAAATTGGCTCAGCCACGCTCAGTGCAGCTGTGAGTAATGTGAAAAGAATGTGAGTTACTGCCCAACATAAATGTCTCGCTGTGTGTGAGGTACACAGGCCGACGGGGGAAGAAAAAAAAAAAGATTTCATCACGTGGAAAGTAACTTGGTTCAAAAGTTCCATTTCTATTTCTGGTCAGATCAATTTTCTCTTCATCTGCTATCTGTACGCCAACCTTGAGCTGTTGGAATTTTCATTTAATTTTACTTGAAAGATTAAAAAAATAAATAAAATCTCTGTCAGCGCTGTACGCACACGTTTGCCCTCAGGTCTTGTAATGCGACGAGGTAAAATTAGTGATGATGTATTCTGCGTGTTGGCTCAGTTGGAAATAGCTGCAGGTTATTCTGGAACAGCGCCCCGCAGTCTGTTCCTGAACGCCCCGAATGCTCGCAGCCATGCTGCCCACCTCTTACCACAACACTTAATTTCCTCCCAAACCCAAATTTAGACAATAAGATTTACCCTGTCGGTCGTAGCATTAAGTTACAGCAGACAATTTGCTGAATAGCTTACTATTTTAAGTCTCTCGTGCATGGCATGCAGCACGTGGATAACGAGTCAAGTCGTTTTTAAGGATCCTGAATAGAGGTTCATGGTTTCAATGAGGTTTGCCTTTCAGACTTAGGGTTTTTCAAGTGGAAATATTGCTAGAAGTGATTACGCTAAAAATCTTTTTTTTTTTTTTTTAATTCCTCAGAATTTGGCACAGATGGGGCTTTAAATAACAGCTGTATGATCTATTGCCTGACTGTAAATGACTTTCTCCTCAGGATGTTTTCTTCTCACCGCTGCTGCTCTTCACAACACAGGCGTCTTGTAAGCCAACTGGATTGCTGCTGTAAACACACTCCCTCCTCTTTGCATCCTAAAAGGCCCCAGTGGCCTCTATTTTATTCTCTGCTTCCTGTGTGAGCGAGGCCGTGGTTGTGATTTGGCACCGAGGAATGCCTCTTTTAAGGGAAGATAGTCGCTTTCTCTAAATCCAAGAAGATTTCAGTGCACTCTACTGTCTGGGCTCGATGGGTCGTGATGGCTTTCCCTGCCTCGAGGGATTAAAGATGAGAGATTTGAAAAGCCATGTTGTTGTCCTCTGGTTCGCATGTGCTCATTCCTCTGTTGTGTATGTCTCTGTGAGTTATATGACTTTTTTGACCGAAGGGCGAAAAAGCTTTTTCTGTCACTGAATTGGTTTAGTCCCTCACTCTCAAAGGGGAGCGCAGGCAGGTGTTGTGCAAATGCTGTGCTTGCTGCAGGGTTGCAGTCTTATTTCCACTGGTTTCTCACAGTCAAAATACCCCCCCCCCCCCCCACACACACACACACGCACACACACAGAGTCTGGGACAATAACCTTCTCTGTGTGTCTTATGGCCGCTTATAGAAGGACACAGAGGAAGACTTTGTTTGGCAGTGATGCCTGCGTGTTGGGATTTTTGAGACATCGCCTGTGATCGCAGCAGCGCCTTCATGGAATTTATACCCCACAGCCAATATGGGAACACTGATATTTTATACAGTGGTTCTGAATAAGAATGCACACAATATGTCTTAATTAATATTGCCTTCAATTTCTTCCATAATGGCAGAATTCCTTTTGCTTGCACTTGTATGAGTTGAACTTTATTTCATCAATTGGAGGACGCAGGAGTGTTATTTAGTTATTAATTAATGTGAATTATGTTTGAGTAGTATTTGCTTTATTAATGTATTATTAAAAGGTTCAGTGTGTAAAATCTGGCTTGATTTGTGTTTTTTATGTGTATACTCACAGTACAATTCAGGTAGTTTGGTTTTCCTACTCTTATATCAGTTCCCATGCATATAAAGATATACAGAGAGCAGTAAGGGTCTTGCTCCTAGTTACCTGCCATCTCGTGGCGCCATTTTTCTAAGGTAGCCCACCTGACAGCGGCCTAAATACCAAACGCAGTGTCAGGCAAACTACCTTAAATTATCGGGCTTCCACGCTGGACCTTTAAAATCTTGCTAGAAATATAAATTGTCCTGCAGCTGGAGGTTGCCGGGTTGCCACCAGCTGCTGGGACAGATCTCGCTGAACATGTAGCTTCCCTTTGAAAACCCACATTGCCTCAATTACAACTTCTACTTAGTAAGATGATGCCCCCCCCCCCCACTCTCTTAGTAAAACACAGTGTGCAACGTGAGCCTGTCTGCCTGTCTGCCCTCCTGTGTTTACACATGACTCATGCTGGCTGCATGGAGGCATCTCAGGACTTGTGCCCAGGACGCACCTCCCTCCCCCTCCCCGTCATTTGGTCACTTTTGTGCCGAGGTCTTTCTGCCCACTAACTGCTGCTGCTGGTGGGATCCCTTCTGTGGGACGCTTGTTCAGCAGGGATGATTGACACGCTGGGAACAGGCTTCAGAGGGTCAGTGGGCGGGGCTTTCTGATCTTGGCCAGGTGTGTTTGAAGCCTGCTTACTAGAAGCCACGTGTGTGCAAACCTCACCGCTATTTACTGCTTAGCTTGGAGAGGTGAAGCTGACTCAGCGCCTCACTGCGTGTCTGTTGTAGGGATGCAGCGAGTGGTGTGGCTGTTAATGTTCCCTCAGAGTGTTTGTCATTGTCGTGGATCACGCGTCATCCAAACTCAGTGTTTCTTTCATTAGACTTCTTTTGTTTGTGGCGAGTAAATTACAGTAGGTTTGCATCTTATATCTACTAATCACTAACGTGAAACAGCTGTGCGTGTGGAGGTTACATAGGAGTAGAGATCTGTCCCAGGAATATTTCAAGGCTGCTGTTAAGTTGTGGGTGGAGGCAAGAAACTCACTTTTTCAGAACAAACTCTGTATAGGCATGAACTAGCTATGGCCCGGGGGCCATATGCGGCCCATTAAGCTTTTTAATCCGGCCCTCCGAACTTGAAGAAATGATATTGATAGTAAGTAAGTCATAGAACAGCTGTGTTTCGTCCATTTCTTCAGTGTTTTAAGAGTAACTGCCCTAAAGAGCTAAACACCGTGTGGCTGCAAAGACAGATATTTTGCTGTAACTTTGCTTTGGTTCATTTTCAATTGACATTAAAGCAACATGTTTTCTCCATATCCCATGATATATTTTTCTCCTACTACTCTTAAAAACACATCCATAGTTATTCCGCACAGATGCCTCGGTTTTCAAAACAAAAACAACGCGTTTGCAAAATCCAGCAGACAAACGGGAACTTGTTTCTCAGTGGAATCCATGAGCAACTTTCTCAGTGCTCTTTTCTTTTACATTGGTCACGGTGTCACTCCGCTCGTCACAAGGTGTATTAATAATTGTGTTGTTGGGAATCCCTCATCATCATCCCTCATCAGTCAACTGAGGTGCTGACTGATGGCTCACTCTCAGGTTTCATGACTCTCGTGTTTTAAGGACAGTCCTATTTTAAACCAAATGAGATGTGTGGCCACAGCAATGCTGAAATAACACTGTTAGGTCTGCCAGTGGTTTCCATAGAGCTATAAAAATGCTTGCGTGCAGGACACTCCCCGATGTGCTGCCGGTTAAAAAGGAAGCGGTGCTTGCATACAGACGAGTGCATGCGAATGCATGTGCAAGCATGCGTCGTGCACTTGCACACCTTCCAGACATAGTGTGTGTTGTGTGACTCAGGCAGAAGACTGTGGCGTTAAAGTGTGTGTGTGTGTGTGTGCAGGAAACAGGCAGTCCAGTGTCTGGTTGGCTGCACCCATTGTGCCAGTATTGAAGCTTAATGGTTTGATTGGGATCCAAAAATCAGTTTTGTAAATCTTTGTTTTAATTTAGTCTCTGAATTATCAAGCAGCTGTTTGATTCTGTTGTGTCACTCAGCCAATTCAATTTGAATACACATGAATAACAAAGGGACACAGACAAGTTGCGATAATCATTTTTTGCTGCTGTGATTTTTTTTTTTTTAACATATAATATAGACATATAAGCCTGTTTCCTGAAATGTATTAATTTTCATTTCCATTCAAAATGCTTTTCATCCAACGTGTGCACAAAGTGTTGTCTCAACCACTCAACAAGAGTCAATATCAATGTGTTTTGTTCCTCTCCACAGGTTAATCAGTGACTCAAGATGATGTCTGATGCCAGTGACATGTTGGCAGCTGCCTTGGAGCAAATGGACGGCATCATAGCAGGTCAGTCTAATCTAATCTACTCTTATATCTGACAGGAATGTGAGGAAGGATCTGCAAGGGAAGGAATATTATCGTCATTATCGCCCCTAAACTGACGGTCAATTTGTTTTTGGTACGTTTATTCAAACACTGAAATATTTCAACATGACTCTGACTACTTGAGCAATCGTGATGGCCTTCCAAGCATGAAGTAAGGAGGATGTGGAATCAATGATTACTCCTACTGGCTGAGTCAGAGTTGTGCCTGGTGTCTTGTTGTGTTTTGCTGCACAACTGACATTTAGACAAATGTCTGATGTTGCCTGGAGCTCAGCGCTGACCTGAGAGTCTGTCGCTTTTCTCTTTGCTCATTAAGGTTGTGTGTGGATTTTACTCATTTTCACTGTCATCGTTGCAATGTACTTAAAATGACATAAATCCCAACTTGCATTGCTCAAAAGGGATAATCTCCTCGTCGCCTCGTATAGTTTTGCTACCATTTTTCAAAAGTGGAAGATTTGAATCCCTGGAAGGTCCTGGTCGCTGCTGCAGCCTGTCTCAGTATAATGTGTTTTAGATTGTGTCTGTCTCTTTGTGATCAGTGGGGCTACCAAGGGGCTTCAAGTTAGAGTCTTGAAGAAAAACCCTGACTTCACTGATCACAAAGTCTGGAGTTTCCTGATAGTCTGGTGTGCAGTACAATGTATTGTCCAACCCTCCTGTGATGCTCCTCAGGCTCCAAGGCTCTGGACTATTCCAATGGCGTGTTTGACTGCCAGTCGCCCACCTCTCCTTTCATGGGCAACTTGAGAGCTCTCCATCTTTTGGAAGACCTGAGGGGCGTTCTGGAGATGATGGACACGGAGGAACGGGACAGTCTACGCTGTCAGATCCCTGATTCCACAGCCGACGGCCTGGTGGAGTGGCTCCACGGCCCCCTGGTAGGACCCTGACCTGCACAAAGCACACCTGTCTTCTGTTGATGCCATGTTTCTGTTTTTTTTTTTTTTTTTGGTTAAATCCCCCATTGAGATTCAATGCATCATCACAAAATAGAGCATGCAAGATATTTTCTTATTTCACCTTAAAGTGAGGTTATAATATATTGTTCTAAAATTAAAACTAGGGTTTGAAATGTATGAGCCCCAAATGATCCAGGAAATCAAAAAGTTCTGCAGTGTTTTGACTTTGATCACTTGTTCTCTCTAACCTTGATCCCCTCTTCATGGGACTCTGTTTAATCAAAGCACTTTCGAAAGTGTTTGCTTAAAGTGAGCTTGATAGCTTAATGAAACAAAGAATGTGGCGTTGAGAGAAGTTTTGTCTGTTGGTGGAGCAGAGTGCAGCTTGTTTGCTGCTGATGGTGTTCACTTTGCGCCTTGCATTCAGACCTCACATGCAAACCATGTGCAAGCAAACAATCATGTGTGTTGGCAGCTGCCTTCTTTCTCCAGTGAATACGAGACTGTTGTCATTTTGCTGAGTTTCCGAGATGAAATGCCGCCGTTGTCAGTCTGTGTGCTGACTCCTTGGGAATTAGACTGGAGTTTAGGAGAGCGATGGGCTGCTGGCCAGATAGATGCCAGAGCTTTTGTGTCATGCTCTAACTCATTTTGTTTACCAGAAGAGCCCGAAAGTGAACCTTCTACTCGATCCATGTAAGGTTCTGTTTGTGCAGGATCAGGGACTTCAGCCAGACACTCTGATGTTCAGCACTTCATCTGAGATCATCCTCAAGTGCTGAAGCCTTTCAAAGAAAGCTGCGTTTGTCATCAGATTATTGCAATGCTCTGGTCTGAACGTCTATTATTTTGTTTTTTTAGTTACCAAATTAACCTTTGCATTCTTTTGCCTCACACTAGATAGTTTATTTCTATTCCTGCCAAAATGTTGGTGTGTTTGTTTCTCTTGAATATGAGAAATTTCACGCTCGAAACTTTTTGATATTCATTTTTTTAAAGTCCCAATATTTTTTCTCAAGCCCTTGAAAATGTTCAATATTCTATTTTTTTCCTTTTCACAGTCCAATGGCCACATCTCTCTGGGTGGCGGTGACCACTATCAAGAAAGACTTTCCAGGATTGAGAGTGACAAAGAGTCGCTGGTTCTCCAGGTGCCCACTCGGCGATGCTGTCACACCATTACTAGGTCATCAGAAAAGCAAATATTTTATTGCACAGAGATTAAAAGGCAGTGGACTTTGTCCTTTTTGCAGGTGAGTGTGTTGACCGACCAGGTGGAGGCTCAGGGGGAGAAGATTCGGGACCTGGACTTGTGTTTGGACGATCACAGGGAGAAACTCAACGCCACGGAGGAGATGCTGCAGCAGGTGTGTTTGTCCTGGCAGGTGGAGGTGGAATCTTCTCCTCCCATAAGAACCCTTTTGGTATATCAGCACATAAGATGTAGCAGCTTAATGACCTCACAAGATACGAAAAAAAAACCTTTTTTTTTTTTAAACATGCTTTATTAGCATTTCACTTTTTAATTTTATTTTTAATTTTTTTTTTTGGCCTGCAGGAACTTCTCTGCAGAGCGTCGCTGGAGACACAGAAGCTTGAGCTGATATCTGAGGTGTCCAATCTCAAGTTGAAGCTGAACGCCTTGGACAAGGACAGAATGGACTTTGACAGATTTAGGGACAGTGAGGTGACTGACACACAAACACATCAGTGTCGTCTGGCACCTGTTTGCATACAGGCTGGCCATCGTTATTGTGTTATCAGTGTCAGTGCAGCTGTGTGTTGTGAGGAGAGGAAGCCATCAAGAGGCCAGAGACTGTCTTTGCTGTTGCTGTGTACTGCAACAAAAAAGATTTTTAAAACATCTCCATATCGTTTTCAACTTAACAATGAAAGTTTTAAAGGATTAATTGGAATTTAATAGTGAGAGCCGAACTCCTGACACGACGCCCCCGACTGGCCTTGACTTTGATCCACATCACTTAAATGTCGTGCCAAGCACTCTCTTGTGGGAACTTGTGAGCTTCAGTCAACCAGTCGAAAGATTATTTTTGAAACTCATCATTGCACGGCAGAAAAACTGTGTCGCAATAGACTCCTCTGCCTCTTGTTCGAGGCTTACGAGACTCTGAGACCTCCAGCTTGTGTCTGCTACAGAGTGGGAAGGTTTGAGCTTATGCATCAACAAGACTGAATACTTGGAAAGCTTTCAAACACGTCATGTTGTTACTGGAGCAGTGAGGATCTCTTCCACACCACTGGAACAAAAAAGCTGATGTCCGTGTTCCGCCTGGCTGCACGCAAATCACTCCCCTTGTCTCGGCGGCTTCCTCTCATGCTGGGTTGCTGTAGCGTCTCTTTGCCAAGAAATTCACTCTATAGAGATATAATATAAATATACAGAGCGAGACAGTGGACAAGCTGCAAAGGTTCAGAGTTATTAGAAATAAAGTGTTTCCACGATGAAATAACTTTTTTTTTTCACAACTTTCTGCATCTCTGCTGTGTCTTTCTTTTTTTTTTTTAGGACCTAATTCTTGAAATGAACGAACTACGGTACAGAGTGACAGAGCTGGAAAATGAGAAGCTGCAATATGAGAAGAAGCTTAAATGTACCAAGGTGAGTTCACAGGAAAGGTTTTAACGCTCGTGATCCTGATGGGAAGTCTTTCACCCGTCAATTTTTTTTTATCTTCCACAGCTGTGTTTTGTATCTACAGCCAAATGGCCTTTGCTTTGTTGTTGGTTGAATGGTTTGCTAAACCTTTCACAGGTCCTTCTGTATTCATTGATCACTATCTGGCACTATGTAGCCTAATGAGACTTCAGCTTCCAGATGATCCGTCTGCAGGGGAACAGAGTGTCTGCAGCTGTAGCGCTGGTGTACTCGGTGCTCATGTCAACGCCTTGGCGTTCGCCGTGATGTTCCGTTCCTCTGCCTTCTTGACCTTCCTTATCTTTCAGTCTTTCCGACCCTATTGTCTCTATTTCTTGCTTCATGTCTCGGCTGCTAGTCGCTAATGGCCAAGCTCTCTAGCCTGAAAATCAAAATGGGCCAGATGCAGTATGAGAAACAGCGGAAGGAGCACAAACTCCAGACCATGAAGGTTGGGCTTTTCTCAGGATGACCGTTCTGCCTGCTGTATGATTATGGTTTTTGACCTCTCCCTATGGCTTTTATCCTCTGTGTTTTTGAGTGAAAAAAATTGCAAGCTGTAGCGTAGTAAGAAGCTATTATGATTTTCTTTTTCTTTTTTTTAAGTCAAGGCGCAACGGTGGCACTTGTAGAGCAGGAAAATAACAGAATTTGCTGAACTGTCTACTTCAGCAACATTAAAGTGCAGTGTGCACCAGGTTCAAACCACAGCTATGCTTTAATGTTAGGGTTTTTTTTTTTTGTCAAGTGCTGTTTTCCTTTTTTATCTCTGCACCTGTGTTCCACCGATTTTCTTTCTTCTAATTTTCCTTCATTTTCCAATTATTTATTTTTACCCGAGCCTGATTCCCACTCCGCTCACTGAAACCTGTATTTGTACGCAGCCTTTGTGATCATTTTGAAGCCACCCCCGACATCAGCGCTCGCCTCCCACCTCACACATGTTCAGTGCAGGTGTGTCCTGCGTGCCACGTCAACATCTTAAACCTCGTCTTGTGGTTTGTTTGTAGTGAGGAGATGGGGGTTGGTCGTCGGGTCGGGGGTGAAACACACTAAACCTTTCTTTTGTCCTGTGTGGGGCAGGAGGAGCTGGGTGTGCTGAGGAGGCAGCTGGAGGGCAAAGACGGCGAGATAAGGAGAATACAGGACGAGACATGTTTCAAGGCCGTGGCCTCAAGCAGCCCGGATCCAGCAGAGAGAGGTGGGAAGTCGCGAAACCATGGCAAATCTGATCCAGACTTCAGACTTTTATTTTGTTGTTTAAAACATTCACTTTCCAGTGAACTTTGAACACAAAATGTCAATGCAGCAACTGCACAAACAGACAATGACAGAACTGATAATCAATCATAAAAAATACTACATGTACATATTACAGATATTATGTGTGTCAGTGTGTGTGTGTGGGGGGGTTATTGTGAGTTTAACATTCCTAATGTGAGGATGAGCATGCGTGACGATTGTGCTGCTGTTAACCAGTAGTAGCATCAACTGCAGGAGGTTTCATGCTACAAGGCAGAAAATGTTTCAATACGTTTCTGTTTTATAACCTTTGTCCCGTTTAGTTTCTCTCCAAGATGAAACTCTTAGAAAGAGGCTGAAAGAAAAACGTAAGGGGTGTTGTTATCCTTTATTTTTGTCATTTGCACTCTGCCGCTGCACCCATCTCAACCCTTTGTTTGCATGAACGAGCATGAGCCATCTGAACTCTGCTGGTCCATTGTAACGGAGCGCTAATACTCGACCGCACAGCTCCACGTCACCAGTCTGCTAAACTGTTCAACCCAACTTCAAAGAAACACCATAGAGCTGAAAACATAAATACGAAAAAGAGGTCCACACTATTCTGTGTGTTTTTGAATGGCTCAGCCTGGAACATCAGCAAGGAATGTGTGCTTTGTTCACCAGGAATGAGGAATGAATAATGTTGTTTGTTCTAACCATTCAGGCTGCTCATTCACTCTCCTGCCTGATGTCCCCCAACAATAATGTCTCCCTGTGTCCGTCCGTCTGTCCCTCTCTTAAACCTCCCACTGCTCCCACTGATGTGTCCCAGGGCCTGTTACATAAAACTGATGCAGACGACGTTGCGCCCGACTTATAACAAGCAGCAGGCGTACAGACTCAGGAGGAACTGCTGCTGCATTCGAAGCAGCTTCAGCAACTGCATCATGTGGTCAGGAGCGTGCGTCTCTTTAGCAGAGATGGTTTTAGTCTCACCTCGTACACTGAGGTCAACCCGCCAGCAGTTTTGCAGGCTCCAGTGCATCATCTGCTCTGGTTTTTGTCTTTCACTTCAGCTGTTCTATCAGAGTCAGTAGAAATATTGATTTTATAACTTTTATTTTGTGGTCACTGTTTACATACATGAACCTGTTTTTTTTTTTTTTTAGTAATGAGTTTGCTTTATGGAACAGGCCCTCGGTGAATTGTGAGGCTGTAATTCTCAGTGTTGTGTGACACTATTTGCTGTGAATGTTTCATCCATACTTCTCCCTCTTTCCACGTCAGTTTTCACTCGTGTAGAAAAGTTTTCTGTTGTGTGTCAGTGCCAGTTTGAGGCATGCTAAACACCTGCTCACGCCACCAATTTGATTTCTCTATTCAGAAGACGTTTAGTGAAATACATTTTAACTGGCAGTCTGAATGTATAAGTTCCTCTCTTTGCACCTTGTGTGATAAACTAAGGCTTGTTGTCAGCACTGCTGTTCGGTTTTGCTCATTTTTCTTTCCTCGCTAGATGTGGAAGTGCAACGAATGAAAAAGGCGGTTGAATCGTTGATGGCAGCCAATGAAGAAAAGGTACAACTGAAAATGACAATGCGATGATGTCGTACCGAGGGATTTCACTCATGGCCTGAGAAGCTAACCTCATCAGTCCTTATATTGTTATTACACTGTGCTTTGCAGGATCGGAAGATAGACGAACTGAAGCAGTCGCTGCTTCGCTACAAGAAAGTTCAAGACATGGTGATGTCGGTGCAAGGGAAGAAAGGTTAGCTGATGCTACTCTTGGGGTAGATTTACCTTATAGAGTGCTGCAAAGAGAACACGGGGGAGTTTACATGATTTACTGATTAGCTGATGTGTGTATCCGACGTTACGGGCAGTGATTTATTCAAAGTGCATCACTGTTTTTTTTCCTCCAGTCTTCTCTTTGCTTGATGTCTGATGGATATGAGACTAGATTTACAGAAAACGACTTGAAATCTCTGCTTCTTTTAAACCTCGTTTTAGTTGCCGTTCAAAGAGAAAAATTCCTCCATTTGAAACCTGAGTCAGTGGAACCAACACTCCTTAAATCTCTTGACTTAATCCTGGCTGTCTCTCCAAGCCTGTTTGTGTAGCCTTAAAAAAAAAAAAAAAACTTCACTTGTTCTGCGCTGTCAGGAGGCGAGTGAAAAAGTAGTCAGATTTTTTTTTTTTTAATTTGCGTTTGTCAGTAACATTTGTTGTGCAAGTGCCAATGTGTCTTTAGAAGTTGTGCCATGTTTTTTTCCCCACCACAGAGAAAACCAAAGAAAACGATCATGTTGAAAGTGACGGTTTGATCACATTGTCGTCAGTCAACTTTGCATCTGTGGAGTCAGAGAATCATGAAATGACAAACGCAGAACAGCTGAGCAGAAAGAGCCCAGATGAGGTTTGTGCATTTAAACATCATGTGGTCTAATCCACACACAAACACAAACACTAAGGTCGTAATGTTGTAAAAATGGAAACAGTCATTAGACTTTTTGGGGTTCTTGCCTTACAACAGAAGCTCTACAGAGCCTCTTTAGAGCACAAAGCGCTCACACAGATCTCACACTTTAAAAAAAAAAGTGTTGAAGGGTTTGACATCTAATTAGTGGAATAACATCGGCTGTCAGTTCTCCGCGTCTGTGTGCAAAATTAGATTGCTGTGTTGTCATGTCTGCGGGGAAATACCCCAGTTTGATCGGTAAGGTTTCAGAGTGTCCTCTCCCTCCGTTGTCTCGCCTCGTGTCCTCAGTTGGAAGTTCTCAACGGACTGAGTGAAGAGCCCTCCCCCTCCCCCGCACCCAGCCCCTCTGACCCAGAGCAAGTGCCCGAGACGGCACAGACCGACTCGGAGAGGTAATAGAAAGAGTTCTCATCCCAACTGCACTGATTGGGTCAGACCCATGTATGAACTTTAACCTGAATATGCATGTTTTACTTCTTTGGCACCTGTTCCCATTATTTAGCAGAATGACATTTCCTGATACAGTTGCACATTTTACTAATGTGCTTTATACCAAATGCACTTTAGGTTTAGAACCTATCAGGCTGATGATTGTTGCCAAGTGCTTGCAATATTTATATTACTTAACAATACGTGTTTTTATTTTTACCTGGTCAGTTTGAATTACATTCTCATACACTGTGCTAAATTAGCTCTTCACTGTCCTTTTATTTTTCACACTCCTATGCAAGCCGAAATCTCCACATCATAAACTGCGTGTTTTTTCTCCCCTCATTCAAACAGGCCAGATTCTTTGGAGAATGACAGACAGGACCAGCTGGAAAGGTGTAATAATGAAAAGGTAAAAGTGAAGGAAGTGATTTATTTTCATTCTTTCTCCACTTTGCCTCCTCATTAAAAATTGCATCAAAGACTTGAAATATACACAGCGGCTTTCCAGCTTTTCATAACATTTTAGTAACGTAAAGAATAAACACAGCACGGGCATTTATATATTCCTCTCTTTCAGAATACAAGTGAAGATATCGGTAAAGCTGGTGAAAAGCCACCCATTGGGCCATCTGCCACCTTACCTGCCAACATGGAGGAGGACAGCTTTGGCTCCAGGAAGGCTCGCTCGTCATTTGGAAAGGGCTTTTTCAAGATCCGCGGCGGCAAAAAGACAACAAGTAGCCCCAACCTCGGTAAGAGCAAACTACGCGGGAGTGTTTCTGCTTCACCAGGCCTGTGTTCCACACTAAAGGGACTTGAAACTAGCAGCGGAAAAGGCTGGCGTTCACTGAGGAGCATGATATTTGTGGAATGTTTTTCTACCATTCACCACGTTTTACTTTCTCAAGACACACCCAAAGAATATAGGCCGAGGCCATAATTTGCTGCTTCAGAATGGTTCCTGTTTAATTATGGACGTCCCTCTCTGACGTTGGGCCCTCCGCTCACTGTGTGTTCCATGATCTCAGACCTGTTGTCATTTCAATCACCATTTCTGCCCTTTGTCTTGTTTTTTTGTTTCTGTTGGCTCCCTGTGATTGTGTTGTTGCACATGAAGACCGCAGCCGGAGTGCCAGTGCGCCTATGCTAGGTACAGTATAGGTTTTGTAGGTATTTCAGAGTTCCCTGACACAATAAACTGAAGGGAACTACTGAATATCTTCTCTATTGCAGTACCACTGCACTGAATCTTTTCCACTTTTAGCACTTTTGTCCAGCTGACACCTTCGTCATGTCATTTCTGTGTAGCTGCAGTGCTAAATCCGCTGGACCCTCCTCGCTACCCACCATCACTCACTCTCGCCAACATGTAGTTTGTTGTTTACCTCTAATACCTCTTTTTGTGCAACCGCATGATTTGTTTTCAGTCTTCTGTTTCCAGCACGCTCTCTCAGAACAAGATCCAAAATCAGCACCTAACACGGATCTTGGCGATATGCCACTAAAGCATCTAAGACAGCAACTAATGAACTTGAGTTTATCCAATAGAATTTTATTCCAGTTCCCAGCAGCAGACTCCAGAGGCGTCTCGAGCATGCTAGTGAGAGGAGTGACTGCTTCTCTCGTTCACAGCCATGACCTCCCACTTTGATTAGGAGCTGTCATGTCTGACCTTCTCTCCAGTTTCTGCTCGTGTCCAGCTGTAGTGCATGTGTGCTACCCTTCTCTCGTTGACAACTTTCTGTGGGATGTTTTTCTTCTCCAGCTGAGACTGAGAGACAGGGCACCGACCATCTGGACCTGGCTGGATTACCGCAGAGATCCACCAACAGCGACAGCACAAACACGCTCTCCACAACCCCAGACGGCAAGAAGAAAAGCAAAGGAATAAAGAAACTATTTGGAAAGTGAGTGTTAACATGTCATTTTGCATCAAGTTATTTGAATTTACATTTACTTTTTTACACTTGTTTTAATTGTGGGTGGATCTTTTAAATGTGCTGGTCATCATTTCAGATTGAAAAGGAGTCAGTCGACCACCTTTAACCTGGATGATAACCTCCCAGAAGGAGACTTCAAGAGGGGTGGAGTGCGCGCCACAGCCGGGCCCAGGCTGGGTTGGTCACGTGACCTCCAGAGTGTCAACGAGTGAGTCTCTGCTCTGGGCTTGAACAATAACACACAGAATGTGTTTTTTAGGCTCTTCTGTACAGTAAAATAGAGATGATGTGATGAAAGTTCGTTTTTACTTCTTTAATTTGTTTTATTACAGTTGTTAATATTATTGTTTTTTGCTTCTACCACCAGTGCACAGATTTTCATCCAACCTTAAGAGTTGTGGCAAGTCGTGAACTGATTATTTCTTTTCTGCAGTGATGTTGATGCTCCATTTGCGCGTTGGACGAAGGACCAGGTGTGCGACTGGCTGCAGGAGCAGGGCCTCGGCCTGTACGTGAACATGGCCCGCGTGTGGATCTCTTCGGGCCAGACGCTCCTGCAGGCCTCCCAGCAGGACCTCGAGAGGGTGAGCTCAGGCGGGAGAGCGGAGGAGAAGTCGCAGACAAACTGTTGACTCTATTGTGAGACACTTCAGGCAAACCGTGCAATAAACATGCTGTGTTGTGGCTGTGTGCAGGAGCTGGGCATCAAACACCCACTGCACAAGAAGAAGCTGCAGCTGGCTCTGCAGGCCCTTGGCTCTGAGGAGGAGGATAACAAGAGAAAGCTGGACTACAACTGGGTGACGAGTGAGTGCTGGGCGCGAGGGTTCCAGACGTGAAACGTGAAAGAAATGTCCCGCAGTTTTCCGGTAGTTTCATTTTCTTCCTGTCCTCCAAGGATGGCTGGATGATATTGGCCTCCCTCAGTACAAAACCCAGTTTGATGAGGGCAGAGTGGACGGCCGCATGCTGCACTACATGACAGTGGTGAGTGTTGATGATAAAGTGGAGTTGATGATTGCTTTGTTAAAATGATCCCAGAAAGACTGTCTTCTTTTTGGATCTTTTTTGTACATATATTGTTGAGTATTTCCATCTTTTTTTCTAATTTTTTCTACCCCACCACAAGATTACATGTATTGACTACACATTTTACAGATTCAACAGACCACCAGGATGTCTCTCTCCAATACAGACAAAATTAAAGATGGTCATGCTCCACACACTCTCTGACCAAGCTTTATTGTCTTTGAACTGGCCCCATGCATTCGAGCTACCGACCATTCCATCATGACAACATCTAGGAAAGTCTCTGGTTATTTTTTTGAATTGTTGAAATTCTACTCTGTCCCTCAGGATGACCTGCTTTCCCTGAAAGTGGGAAGCGTCCTGCATCACCTCAGCATCAAGAGAGCCATTCAAGTCCTTCGGCTCAACAACTTTGAGCCCAACTGCCTGCGTCGTCGGCCATCTGATGAGGTGCAACCAGCTCGGAACAATTCTGTTGCTTCATTTGAAGGACTTTTGTGTGATTTATACCCCCTGTCTGTTCTGTGCTCCAACAGAACAACATCTCCCCGGCAGAGATCTCCCAGTGGACCAACCACAGGGTGATGGAGTGGCTGCGGTCTGTGGACCTCGCCGAATACGCGCCCAACCTGAGAGGCAGCGGCGTGCACGGAGGCCTGATGGTGAGACGGCCGAGCCGTCAGTCATTATGGGGAACGGAAACTCCCTCCTGGATGCGTCCACTCTTAAACCAGTCTTCCCTCTGCAGGTTCTGGAGCCGCGGTTCAATGTGGAGACGATGGCTTTGCTGCTCAACATTCCCCCCAACAAGACGCTGCTGCGCCGCCACCTGGCCACTCATTTCAGCCTGCTCATCGGTGCTGAGGCGCAGCAGAGCAAACAAGAGTGTCTTGAAAACCCAGACTACATCGTGCTCACTGCAACCACCAAGGTCAAGGTAATGCAGATATTCCAGAGGAGCGGCTGCTAGCTCTTTTCAAAGGCTCTGCTGACACTCAGTGGGTTTTGAACCTGAATGATCTATTGATTGCATCTGAGATTTCTTAAATGTTTATCCAGTACAAAGTATGAAGTTCAGCAGATGGAGACAGAGTTGCTCAACAGGATGTAAGAATAGCTGATAATGTTACAGTTTTTGCTCTCAAAGGTTCATAGATCAATAAATGCAGCATCTTCAAAAATCATGCCATTAATCACGATTTCAATATAGACCAAAAAAGAAAAAATTGTGATTATGATTTTTTTTCTACATGATCAAGTAGTTGTGCACATGGTCATGTCTGCTTTCTCCTCACCTGCATGTTCCAGCCAAGGAAACTGTCCTTTGGTAACTTTGGCAGCCTGAGGAAGAAAAAGCAGGAGGACAATGAAGAGTATGTTTGTCCAATGGATGTTGAGATGCCGAAGGGAAGAAGCTTTCAGAAAGGCTTTGAGCTCCAAATCTATGAGGACGACCTTGACAGGCTGGAACAGGTGAGTCTCTACTGCTGTTGTTACATGAGGTGATTTTTGTTTGGTTTTCATCACTTTAAATAATTATGTTTTTTGTGTAGTTCTAACTGAACATTAAGCTGAATGTTCAGCTGTCAGGCTGTCAATGTTTATGAAAAGCATTATTTTAGCAACCAACATCATTTTAGAATTTAAAACTAAGTGGTACATGCCAGTTCTGCACCATACTGCACTGTAAAATGAAAAGATACACATGGCATCTATAAACACAATAGTTTATGACATATTTCACAAAGGTAATGAGACCTGTCTAATAACTACATTTACTTTAAAGAGGTTGAGGTTCTTTCTGTTGCGTCCAGGCTCAAGCTGATTGGTGGATTGACAATGTAGGTCTTGCTGGAGGTGTCTGCTCTTATAGGTCACACATTGTTGGTTTTCGGTCATATGATCCCTTCCAATGGAAGATGTTACTTTGAAATGGGATCATGTGAAGGAACGGGGTGAGTGAGCAGGCGGAGGTCATCATGTGACGTGTTTTCATGGGGAATGTTTAGTGGGTGTTTTCCATGATAGCAGTTTCTTGGAGAGAGAGCAGTTTCTGCAGTTGTGTCTTGTTTTGCAGATGGAGGACTCTGAGGGCACCGTGAGGCAGATTGGAGCTTTCTCTGAAGGAATTCAAAACCTGACCGTCAGTACAAGTTCTACCAAAACACACCTACCACGTGTGGTTTTTTCAAGGGTTTTTACCCACAATTGTAAAAAATACATTGTGATTTTCTCCGTTGAACTGCATTACAGAGCATGCTGAAAGATGACGAGTTCTTCAAAGAGGTCTCAAATTCCCCGAACCCCAGTGTGACGGATGAGGACTCCACTGCGTGAGGCTGCCTAGTTCCACGATACCTGGTCCTGCTGTGAATGAAACTCTGTGCCAACCCTTTATACTCGCACGTTGACTTGTCTCAATAAACCCCAAGATAGTCTCAACATGTCTGCTTTGTGCCACATTTAAGAATGAACCAGAAGTATTACAGTGTCCTTCTACTTTCAGACATTAATAGTGATGTTCAGCCACCCCCCACAGGCTATTACAACTCGATTTTATTGCCTCCACTTCATGTTCAGGGTTCAGGGCAACACTACTGCCAGCTGGTTTCTGGAGATAGGTTGTACTCGGTTGTGTACTGGCATCTTTGGCATCAAGTGTTGGTCAGGAAAAAGAGCTCCCGATAATAAGTCAATGTGTTGATGATTATAATGTATGTTGTTAAAAATTGTTTCTGAGTGTAGAAACAGTAGAGATAGACTTTATTCTGATCGAACAAACTGTGGATTTCTCCCAATGTTGAAAGGTAATGCAAAAAATTTAGAAGCAGCTGCTTTTTTTTTCTCTTTCTTTTTTTTTTTTTTTTTTACAAGACTAGCTGCTCTTTATTAAATGTAAAGTTCATTCATTTTCATTTTGCATATTTTCACTCAACTGTTTGACGTTATATCAGTACATATCATACAAGCATACTCTACAAACGGAAGTAATATCAATGCATGATACTGTACCTGAGTATCCGATATCAGATATCTGTTTATTGGTTATTAACTTTTTTTTTTTATTGGAAAAATGTTTTTTAATGGAACAATGCTGACAAAAGGATATTTTTAAAAGTGTAACATTGAGATTTGTGAGATAATGTGTTTTTCCCTTTAAATAATATTGTCATAAAATTCTCAACCATAGCAGGAAACATACTGTTTTTTATTTATCCGTTTCTAAAGTCAATAAAGTAATTTAAACCAGTTTGACTCTTCCTTGAATGGGCCCATCATGTTTTTTTTTTAAATATATAAATATAAAGCAAATTATGAAGTGTTCATTTTGCAGTAAGTATGTGCACCCAATATAGTGTTTCATCAGTGATTATTCTAAAACTCACTTGGATGGCTGTTCAATTCTGTAAATAACATGACAATGGGAAGGAATGCAGAATCTGAGCATGTCCAAATAAAAGTGTTTTTTTTCCCTTTTGTTTAATTTAATTGAATTTTTTGCAAAAAGGTTTTCATGACTCAGATTTGCTGAAACTCGCCGGGACACTTGTTGATAACAGTTTAGCAAGGAAAGTTTAAAACACACGCACAAAAACCCCTCCAAAAAAACCTTAACATGTCTAAAATTGTCTGAAAGAAATACATACCTTACTTTTTTAACTTGACATAAAATCACTTGTACTCCTAAACAGCTCTTTTTAGGAGAGGTAGCCTATTGTTGGTGGTGTTTTCTCATGTTTGGTGAAAGCTTGCAGCCTCCACCCCCCTGGTGTGGTCAGGATCAGTAACATTAGGAGGCATCTGTCCTGGTTTACTCATGCAGGGTGGAGCCTGCAGACAAACACACTCTTCTGTCGGGCTGGCTGCTTTGGGATTCTGCTGACATGGCTTTAAGGTACGAGTTTCAGGTTTTTCCACAAGATTTCACACTTTGGAACTTAATTGCTTTACTCAACAGTTTTGTTATTGTTTTAATTTGTGTAGATTATTTGGAGTCCTTGTGCTTTTCACAGCAATTCTCTGCAGATCGAATGCATTCAGGTAAAATGACGAGTACATTTCTCGTGTCGTGTGCATTCAAGTATTTGATGGTTTTCATTATTCTTTCTGTGGGACTTTGTGTGTCAGACCAACCTTAAATCAGGACCTGTCAAACTTCTTCAATGAGCTGTGGAGGTTGGATGTAAATCGTTGGACACCTGAAATAGACTACACAATCTCTGTTCAGGTGCAGAATCATACTCTCATTGCAGACTGCTCACAAATCTACTGTTTTCACCAAGACATTGTTCTCTTGGATTTTTTTTTCAGGGTAGAGCCGGTTACGTAAGCCAGGGCAGCAATGTTGCACAGGATCACGCCCAGCTGCCTCTCTTCTCCAACATCAGCGACAGCAAACTAACCAACACAACTACTTTCTCCCGTAAAGGCCAACTCAACACTTCACTCAACACTTCACTTTTAAAAAATAAATAAATACAGCTTCCTTTGCCTGCAGGGTTCATCAGACTGCTGGACAACTATGAGAAGTCTTCAGGCGTGGCTGAAGTGGTCACTACAGAGGAGCTCGGGGAGATTAATCTCTTCCTTGATGCTGTTTTAGAAACAGAGGTTATGAAGGTATATTTGACAAGTTACACATTGCACCTAAGATTCTCTTACACTTCATAAACTCTTTGAATTCTTTCTATGCCATGATGCCTTATTTCGTGCATGAATAAAGTGCCTGGACTTTCAGAACTATTTTATAGAGCAAGAAGATAATACATAGATAGTTCTGTTGTTTTTCCCTCCTGTTTACACTTTTGCTGATAGTTGTTTCCCTAAATGAGCTCTGCAGCAGAGCTCCAGTGGGAGTTGTGTCTCTTCCTGCCTGACTTTAGCTCAGAACACAGATGGATGTTGAAGAGGGGAATAACATCTGAAACATATGTGTGTGGCTGTGGAATGTTGGCCTCTGCTCTTTTCGCAGAAGATCCGTGGAATATTTTTCTGCTGTTCTTGGAAGGAAAAGATGTGGTTGTGCATTATAGCGCTTCCAATGTAGAAGGCAATCACACCACTGAGTATCTTTTTATAATTAACCTTTTTTTAAGGGACTTTCTCAAATTATCTAGTTTATACTCCCAACCCAACCCCAATCCCAAACATTTCAAAACGAAAATCAACAGGATTGCATATATGTATGAATAATGACCATGATTTCTCGACAGCATGCTCATAAATACCTGGTGAGAAAAGGTAAATCCAGCTCCAACCTCAGGCAGTTTAAAAATCAACTGAACCGGATCTGGTTCCACCTTTACCACAGACAGAGGAACACCGGGTAAGATACAAATATAAGCATATGATTTGTTCAGGTTGCATATGCACAGCAGTAAAGAATTTTACATAACTTCTTTGTACTATTATCGAATCTCTGAGAAATGCATTATTAACAATTGTCTAAATTAATACCTTTGCCAGACTGGACTCCTGTGGATTCGAGCACGTCTTTGTTGGAGAGACACGATCTGGAACAGAAATCATTGGTTTCCACAACTGGATCCAGTTTTACTTGCAGGAAAAGAGCAACCATTTGGACTATAAAGGTTACAAGGCCAGGGACCATGATCTTGTGAGTTCAATTGTTGTTTGGCTCTTTTTGCCGTCCCTTAAACAGTCCCTTTACATACACTGACAAACGTATCTGACAGTTATGTGTTTTATCCACAGCCTGATCAAGATGACCATGTCCTCAGCCTCCAGTTTAGCTGGCATGGTTTGGTGAAGCCCGTTGGCAGCGCTTTCATTGGGACCAGCCCTGAGTTTGAGATGGCCATCTTCACCATTATCTTCCTCATGGACACAGAGAGAAGCACGACTGTGCTGGTCAACATTGACCAGTGTCAGATGGAACTGGTGGTGATCCGGCATGGGCGCTCACTTGGGACAGCGTACCCTAAACTTGTCAGCAGCAACAGCCGACATATTAGTCAGCCCACACACTGATGTGGATAACATTTTGAGTCACAGCAATAGTAATGTTGATGCGCACAATTTGTAGCCCATAACATTATTTCTGAGGAAGTGTCACACGCCTTGTTGTATTTTCGTGGGACATAGATGATGCATGTTGCCTACCTGCATTTTATATGGTTAACCTGTCATTAAAGTGGAAAAAATAGCTACTCATGTTTTTCCTCAATAAACGTTTTCAAACATTTCCACCCTTTCAGTGTTGTTGTGAAATAACTACTTTGCATCCATTTTTTGTTGTTGTTTTTGTTTTGTTTTTGTTTTCAAACATTACTAATATTTTTTTTTATCAAATACGAGTAATGACAACAATCAAGTCCTACATTCTATAGTTACAATAAAGTCTGTGTAAATTTCGCATTTTATTTTATTTTAACCATATGTCAAGACTTACATTTACGAGTTGAATACACGGGTCGCCTAATCAGGAACTTTGTCTTTTCAGCGATGACGGACATTTTATAGTGAAGGGACATTTTATAGTGAAACACTCGATCGAAACACATGCATTTGGACTTCCGGTGTCTGTAACAACATTGAAAGCATGACACGAGTATAATACTTTAGCTGCTGAACTCCAGAGATTACAATGGAAGTACTTGGGACAGAGTTTGGCGGCATGTCGCCACAGGAGCTTGCGGCTCCTGTTAACACTGTCGCAGTAAGTTTAGACGAAACTTTCATACTTTTCTGCCACGAGCACAGAAGAGCTAATGCTAACATTGTGGCTAGCAGTAGAAGACCATATTAGAGCTAGAAAAACATTGTAACTCAAATTTTCTTGAGATGTTCATAAACTAAAATAGTCTTGGTCAGAGTTTACTCCGCAGTGTTAATTAGAATACATTATGTTATGTTTTGACAAGGCAGCTGTCAAGTTGAATGAAGCAGTTGCCAATGCATTGCTGTATGTATGAAGCAATTCACAATGGATTGCTTGGTAAATGCATCATTACTGAGTAATCGTGCGCTCTTATGGAAAGCATAAATCCTAAAAATAACAATAAAATAAAATGAAGAATCGATTGTGATTTTTGTTTTCTTACTTTTTCCTTGTCATCACACAGGAAAAGTGGAAACTACTCCCTGCCTTCCTGAAGGTAAGTTCAAAAAAAAAAGTCCCCTTCGCCTCTTTTTTAAATGTTTCACTGAATTGATTGTAGCTCGTTACCTGCGAAAAATCGCGTAAAATACAATTTTAAGTGAAAGAAAAAGACAATCATACCCGAATAAACAAATTCTGGTTCATTTGATCAGTAAATGTCAGCTAAAATTAAATTTAACCTTCAAATCTCTTAATTACTAATTACACTGTTAAAGTATTTTGACACACATCCTCCTGACTACTACTAGTACAATTTGGTAAACCTGGGTAAAATGTTTTACAGTATTCCAATTACCGAACAAAGATTGGGGAAGTAAAAGAAATTGTGATTCTGCAATATACATTTTTTGCCCTAGTAGACACCAAGATGAACAGATTTTTTTTTTAAAAAATTGCCTTTCAGGTGAAAGGGCTTGTGAAGCAGCATATTGACTCATTCAACTATTTCATCAATGTTGAGGTAAAACACGGCAACATTTGTGAGCACTACAATTGTTTCTGCAGCATCCCACTCACACACATTTGACTGTTTTCTAGATAAAGAAAATAATGAAAGCAAATGACAAGATAACAAGTGATGCTGATCCCATGTGGTACCTCAAGTAAGTAATATGCACATTCACGTCTTGCTTGTAGGAGAGAAAATCTATAATTAGCATTCCATGTTTGTATGTTCCTGCATTTTGTTAATTTCAATAAATCGTTTCACCTCCAGGTACCTCAATATCTATGTTGGTATGCCTGATGTTGAAGAAAGCTTCAACGTAACCAGACCTGTCTCTCCTCATGAGGTAAACCTACTTACATTTTAGAAAAAACAAACAAACCAACAACGACAGAAACAAACAATAGTTACCAAGTTTGTCTACTCAAAGTTATTTGATTTTTAGACTATATGTACTGTATATTATATAGTATTTATGTTGTTGGAAGCACTCACCGAAATCATCACAAAATGATCATTACATTCAAATTGATTTATGTTACATCATGCTCTTCAAACATTTTGTTTTTCACAGTGTCGTCTGAGAGACATGACCTACTCAGCACCCATCACAGTGGACATTGAGTATACCCGTGGCAGTCAGAGAATCATTCGCAATGCACTGCCTATTGGAAGGTATTGGAATTTGCCTTTTTATATCCAGCTATGTAAATGATGTCAGTTCAAGTCATTTTTGCTATTTAACCCTTATTATCCTTTTCTTTGAAAGGATGCCAATAATGCTGCGGAGCTCAAACTGTGTTCTTACAGGAAAGACTCCCATGGAGTTTTCAAAACTTAATGAATGTCCTCTAGACCCAGGTACAGAAAACACGGCAAGAGTCCTCAACTAAATTTAAACAGTTTTGTTTCCATAATGGTTTACGTGTGTGTGTTTTTTTTCAGGGGGGTATTTTATTGTGAAAGGGCAAGAAAAAGTCATTCTGATTCAAGAACAGCTGTCAAAGAATCGAATCATTGTGGAACAGGACAGGAAGGGGGCAGTAGGTGCCTCAGTCACCAGGTACTGTAAAATCCTCATCCTGACAATCACCTGTGTGCATCTGTATCGCTGAATTTTCTATCATAGTTTTTCTTTATTCTTCGACTTTATATTCTCCATTCATTACAGACAGTATTGGAAGAATTGAATTGTCCAGGGAAATATTTTTCCTTACTGTGCATGCATGACAAGCTTTGAATAATGAACAAAATAAATGATGTCTTAAATCCTAAATTCAAAATATTTTCCTCATTTCCAGCTCTACACACGAGAAGAAGAGCAGAACTAACATGATCGTTAAACAGGGCAGATTCTACCTGAGACACAACACACTGTCAGAGGATGCCCCCATCGCCATCATATTTAAGGTAAAATACATGTCTCTGGAAGTTACGCCTTTCACCCACTAGGGGGTGCTACATACCAGCTAGATTGAATATTTTGAACAAACCTGCTTTTTAAATGAAGGAGAAAGAGAAAAGTGTTTCTGATTGTTTTGTTTTTTGTTTTTTTGTTGCCAAGTTTGTTTTTATTGTGTGCTCTCTATTCTACAATACTGTGCTGAAACCTTTAGAAATTTTCAACAAAATAAATAAAGTGAGATTTATGTTATCTTTATAATTAGGTTCAACGTCGTCCTCTTTGTTGTCTCAGATGAAACATTCACCAGATGGCATGATTAACTTGTTTTTCCTGTGAGGGGAATCTCTCAGGGACATGTTACCATGTGGAAGCTGCATCCACGGTTAATATTCAAGGGACACTGTTTGCATGCTCACTTTGTTTGCTCCGCAATCACATGTCCTGGGTGACTCCTTCTCTTCTCCCCATGTGTTTGGCACCAGCTGCAGTAAAAGGAACTCAGCACATTCACATCCACTGTGGCTCAGATGGATCAGTTCCCACATCCTCACATTTCCATAAGCAAATGTCACAGACTCGGGACATTCCCAGTTCACCTCCTGGCTGCTCTATAAACGCACACTCTTTCTGTATCCCCTCGCCTTTTTTGTGTCAGCTGCCGAATGTCACATCCAGTTACCTTACAGTTACCTGGCCCATTGAGCGACAAATGAAAGATGTGAATGTAATGCAGTGACCGTGACTGTGCTGCTTCACAGGGAATGGGCGTGGAGAGTGACCAGGAGATTGTGCAGATGATCGGTACAGAGGAACACGTTATGGCCAGCTTTGCTCCGAGCCTGGAGGAGTGTCAGAAGGCCCAGATCTTTACTCAGACTCAGGTACCCACAGCTCAGTACAAAAGCCAGCCTACTATAGGAAGAGCTCAGATGGAGGTTCATTTATTGTTTTGTTTTTTAATTTTGATTGTAAAGAGAAATTTTAAAAACTCACATAGAAGTGCAACGGTACAAATACAAGAAATGTGATATGTTTGGTATTCATAGCAAGTATTTAATATCAGTGTTTCTGGCAATGATGTATAGAAAATGTCCTAGATATTTTTCCCGAAAATTTTCCTTAATTTCAACTGTAAATATTCAACTGAAACTTGACCACCAGAAGCCTTTTTGGTGGCATAAGTTTCCATAATATAACTTTGGATGTTTGGATATAGTAGAGATGGGACAGGGGTCGTCCTACTCTTAACAAATTAAAATGCATGGTTTTTCATAATATTAAAATTTTACACATGTTGTAACAAAATATGCATTTCCACAAAATACACAAATATAAAGTATTTATTCTTTTAATGTCTTAATTTTTCTTACATTTCTTACTTCTTGTTTTTTAAACTGGATCGGCCATGTCCTTTTATTTTAGCTTTAGTTCATTTTAGTGAATTCTTAACATAAAAAAGCCCTCTCACTTCCGTATGATTCAGCCGCCAGTCAATACAAAACAGTATTGACTTGTCAGTCAGTGCTGATGAGTCTGTTACCTTTCTGTGAGGGCGGCAGAAACCAGCCGCTCTCTTTTGTGCCCCTGTGATCAGATGGCTGGTGTTTTGTCTTAGCAGCCGGTTAAATCAAGCCTTTCATGGTTTATTCTGGAGGCCCACATGTTTTCTTTGACACCTACACATGAATGCAATCGGCCAATTTGTGTTTCATAAAGATTATGTTGTTAGAAGAGCCACTGATGCATTGATCAGACCACATTTGCCTCCTAGCAACCGGCCGCAGCAGCTCTCCTGTTCCTCAGTCCGCCAGCCGACATGATGTCTTTTCATAGGATTCATTGGCTCATTGTACTGTGCACAAAGCAGCCTAAATCTATTTAATTAAAGGCAGATAAGGCTTAGGAAACATTGTTGTTAGATTATGATAAGTAATCTGCCCAAAGCAAATTCATTATCTTTTTAAACTACTTATATATTCATAGACATCAAACATTTTTTTTTCTGCTGTTTGACAATGTAGTGTCTCAGTTTCACAATAAGTGGATGATGGCTGCAGTCCTGCAGAATTTTTTGAAATATGTTTCATACAAGTCGCTGGGCTGAGTGGGTGGTCTCAGCCTCATTAACCTTTGACCCCTTTTGTAGATCTGAAGAACTCCACGAGCACACTGAGTCAGGTGTGTATGTGTGTGTATGTGTGCTGGTAATATGGTCTCTGATTCACTTGACCTCCCACAAATCACACACACACACACACACACACACACACCCTTCTGCGCTCTTTTTATGCCTATTTATTAGCGTCATAATAACATTAAACACGCGAGTTTCCCTCAAGAATTCTTTTCAAATTACTTTTTCTGTGTCTAAGACTTCAGTCTATCGTTTTCACGTTAGTATTAGATAATCTTTCAAAAATTCAAAATCCTTCAGAAAAAAATTCTTGAATTTTGATGATTTTTTTTTATTTTATTTTTTGCCACTTGTCGACATATTTGTCACATTTGACCTCTCTGTCTCCCTCTGTGTCCCAGGCTCTGAGGTACCTGGGTAATAAAGTGCGAAGACAGCGCATGTGGGGGGGTCCTAAGAAGACCAAGATGGAGGAGGCCCGGGAGCTCCTGGCGTCCCTCATCCTCACACACGTCCCAGTACGCTAGCACGCAGGTGGAGTCGTGGAGTAAAAGCGCTTCATTCCACACAGTTGAATCATCCTCTGTCTGCAGGTGAAGGAGTTTAACTTCAGGGCCAAGTGCATCTACCTGGCTGTGATGGTGCGCAGGGTGATCCTGGCTCAAGGGGACAATAAGGTGGATGACCGAGATTACTATGGCAACAAGCGTCTGGAGTTGGCTGGGCAGGTAAACCTCGGCACACCTGTCCTCCTTGTGGTGTCTGCTGACTGTGCTGACCATGAAGTACTTCAATCTTTCTCTTTCACGTTATGTTGAAAAAGCCCTGCTCAGTTTATTTCTCATCCGTCAGCCTGAAACTTTGATGTCAACACGAGTTGGCGCAGAAGGCGCCCTGTCAAGCTGCTTGTTTACTCATTTCCTTCACCGCTGTGAGCTCAGGGACGCTTACCCTCTCTAATTACTCACAGAACCAGAAGAACACACAAATAAGCTTTATGCTTATTAATAATACATGTGCATAAATGTTCCAACAAGGCTGGTGTGCTTCCGTGTGAATAGATCACAGCATTAGGCCAGAGGACAGCAGCCGCTCCAGCTCTGATCTCTCACCTGCATCTTTGTTCCCCCCGCCGTACTTTAATAAGACTCTCATTATTTCCTCCCTCAGCTTTGTTTTTCCCTGTTTTGTTTTTTGCCCTCCGATCCTCCTCCTCCTTCTCCTCCCCCTCCTCCTCCGCCTCCTCCGCCTCCTCCTCGCTGTATTCCTGCCTGGCTTTGTCAGGCGAGAGATATGCAGTGGCACCCAAATCCAGAGGCTGTGGAAGCATGGGGATTTTTCAGCACCCTGACAATAGAATTGCTGCCTTGACTGGAGCGATTGAGCTAATCCGCAGGCCCGGCTCTGATAATGTAATTACTGCTGTCTTAAGGCCTTTAATTTCCCCCCCCACACCCCCAACCTGCTCTGTGTAAGGAGCAGGCGATGGGAGGAGAGGGAGGCGGAGGGGGCGCTCTTTCAATAAGGGGCTTACACACTAACAACGGCAGCAATCTCCTCACTCTCCAATTATGGTTCCCTGACATTCAACTAATTGGCCTGGCTGCGCAGTGGAAGCTTAATTTCTTTATTAATTCTGAGCAGTGCTGCCTGTTTGTTTTGATGTATGTTAATACACGGCTGGGGTGGGGTGAGGGTGTGTGTGAAAGAGGTTACCTCCTGTAGACCTGCTGAATGAGGAGGGGGCACCCAGGATGGGGGCGGCCAGGTCAGGCTTATCACTGAGCCGACACACCTGGGTATTAATCTGACTGCACCCACAATGAAAGTGGAAACAGGTGTTTCGCCGCCTGAACACCTCAGGATCAAAATCATTTGGGGGATTTAACCAGCGCGTCGCCTCAGTCAAAAGTTGTGCAGATGATGATGATGATGATGATGATGTGTCGTCCTCCCTCTCCCTTTGCAGCTCCTCTCTCTGCTGTTTGAAGATCTGTTTAAAAAGTTCAACTCTGAGCTGAAGAAAATCGCCGATCAGATCATCCCCAAGCAGAGGGCGGCCCAGTTTGACGTGGTGAAGCACATGCGGCAGGACCAGATCACCAACGGCATGGTCAATGCCATATCCACTGTAAGACCATTGGAAAAAGACATCAAAATAAAGTCATTGTCTGAAGTAAAATTGTGCTTTCTCGCATGTAACAGCACCATTCTAATGGAGTTTGCTATGTTTCTACGCTTTAATGCAACACAGCATATTACCACCGTGTTTATTATTATGTTTGATGTCGATGTAGTTGTGTTTGAACCGTGAGTTCTGTGCCCACAGGGTAACTGGTCTCTGAAAAGGTTTAAGATGGACCGCCAGGGCGTCACCCAGGTTCTGTCCCGACTCTCCTACATCTCCGCTCTGGGCATGATGACCAGGATCTCCTCCCAGTTTGAGAAAACCAGGAAGGTCAGCGGGCCGCGCTCTCTGCAGCCGTCGCAGTGGGGCATGTTGTGCCCGTCTGACACCCCCGAGGGAGAGGTGAGGGTGCAGCGTCACACCACAGCTGATCAGTCAGGAGGGCTCACTGCTTTCAAATGTTGTGCGGGTTGTTGTTGTTGTTGTTGTTGTTGTTGTTGTTTTAATTAATTGTTGTAGCCTATGTACAGGACGTGAGGGTCGATAATGGCATTAATTCCTCTCATTAATTAGTGTGGAGTTATTTGACAGTGACTTTGTTTATCGACACACGTGTTCACCGTTTGCATTGAAAAAATTTCTGAGTGATAATTTGCCGTTGTTCATTGACAGGTTAATTTTCCTTCTAGGTAAATGCAGGCATTGCATGCAGCAGGAAGCTAGTTCTCAGTGGTTTTCCTGGAGGTTTTAAACAGAGGGCTAAATATGCTCTTTTATGGACACGGACAGAGCTTTCGGAAAATGAAATGTGCAATGTTGATCAACTGAGAACAAAAGTAAAACTAAAAAAAAACAGGTGTATGTGACATTTAAGATGTTTTTCCATGAAGGGATGATTAATTCATGGTGACCTCCTTTGACTATCAGCACTTGGCTGTGTTTGGATTTTGTGTAGGCCTGCGGTCTTGTCAAGAACCTGGCTCTGATGACTCACATCACCACCGACATGGAGGACGGCCCCATCATCAAACTGGCCTTCAACCTGGGCGTGGAGGACGTCAACTTGCTGTGTGGAGAGGAGCTCTCCTACCCCAGCGTCTTCCTCGTCTTCCTCAACGGTACACACACACACACACACACACACACACACACACACACACACACACACACACATGGCAGAAGACAGAAGACAGAATGAACGCTGCCTGCCGCTCTTCAGATCACCCCGAAAGGAAAAACTCCAAACCAGGCCTCCCTGTTTTCAACGCACTGCTTATGAACATAAAAGGGAAAAATATTGTGTTTCGTTTACAAGAAGCAATTTGGTGTTTTTGCGGCGGTCGGCCAGATAAGTCGTTAATTTCAGGGCGACAGTGGGTATTATTCTTGAGTCATAACTTGGCCCCTTAATTACTCTATATGTTTGTCTGGCCACTGATAACTGTCAAATTATATTAGCTGCCATACCATTTAATTAGCTGCTAGCAGCAGGTGTCAAAGCCCTTCAGAGTGCCTAGGTTCCCTCACACACAGGCAGAAAACGGCGTCGCCTCTGTTCTCCACTCACTCGTCTGTCACAGCCGATAGGAATAAACCCCTGCAGGCAGTTGGAGCTCTGCCTCAGCAGCAGTCGCTCGCTACTGTAAGAGCACGTCGGTCATATTTACCTCACTGTCCAAAATGTGTGTGTCCGAAGAGTCTGTGCTAAATCCAAAAGTAACATTTACTCTTTTTCTCTGCAGCTTGTTGATCTCACACTACTTTCAACTGGACCTCGATTCACAACTCATACATAGTCAG
Organism: Nelusetta ayraudi; assembly: GCF_046127955.1. Lineage (NCBI taxonomy): Eukaryota > Metazoa > Chordata > Actinopteri > Tetraodontiformes > Monacanthidae > Nelusetta > Nelusetta ayraudi. Next base: position 568,163 of record NW_027466222.1, read on the forward strand.
ACATTATCAAACTAATTAGGCACTCCCAAAAACAATGCTTTTTGTCCACTGTGATAGCAAACACAATATATTTGCATTTCTGACTGTCGAGGCAACCCGCGGCTCTGATGGGCAGTTTTCATTATTGTCTGACATCCACTGGACATATTCATTAATGGAGGGAATAATGTGGAATTTACTCAGTAATTGATCCGTCATTGGTGACTTGTATATTTTAGACACATCAGTAAGAGGGTTATAAATGTTGTTTGAATTTTTTATTTTTTTTTAACAATTTGAATTTAGCCTTCAGTGACTGATTCACTCCTGAAAATAAAGCCACAGATTCATTGAGATGTTGCTGCCGCCGCTGCTAATTCTGTCTCTCGTTCTGTCACCAGGCAACATTCTGGGTGTGATACGAGACCATCGCAAGCTGGTCAGCACCTTCAGACTGATGCGACGGGCAGGATTCATCAACGAGTTTGTGTCCATCTCCACCAACACGACGGACCGCTGCGTCTACATCTCCTCCGATGGAGGACGACTCTGCAGGTCGGCCGCCTCACACACGCAGGCAGTGACACGTTCATGGCAGCTCAATGCTTTTCGACTCTTTCAGTCCTCCTAGAAAAGATTTCACTCTGCGTGCCATGCAGTTTTCACTTTTACTTTGGCAGAGTAAAATTAGGACAGAAGATCATGAAAGTTAATCTTACACGATCATGGATGAATTTCAGTTTTTTTTTGTGGGTGCTTGTCTCTCATCAGGCCGTACATCATTGTGAAGAGGGGACAACCTAAGGTGACAAACAAACACATCGAGGATCTGTCGCAGGGCTACAGGTGGGACTGGAGGTTTGCAGGTGATGTGTTTTAAAATGATGAGATTTTGACCTTTTTTTTTTACCTTCTTGTCTCCAGAAACTTTGAAGACTTCCTGCATGAGGGCTTGGTGGAATATCTGGATGTCAATGAGGAAAATGACTGTCAGATTGCCCTTTACGAACACATGATCTCCAAGTAAGCTTGCGTGGCTCTGTTGGGAACTCCGGCTTTGTTTCCCGCTCTTATGTTTTGTTTTATATGTTTTTTTCTATTTCCTGCAGAGACACGACGCACTTGGAGATCGAGCCCTTCACGCTGCTGGGGGTGTGTGCTGGCCTCATACCTTACCCCCACCACAACCAGTCACCCAGGAACACATACCAGTGCGCTATGGGCAAGCAGGCCATGGGTAAGGATCAGCCGGTCAGGTACCTCCAGTCCGCCGGCTGGACGACAAACGCTTCGGCATCGCAAATCCTTTTTCAAACATCCTGCACGCAGGCGGACGCTTCCTTTGGCTCAACGCGTGCATTCACGCCAAAGCCGACGCAGACAGTAATTAAATGTAGCACCCACACCCCACACACACCCCTCCTCCCAATCCCGGCGGTTCAAAGTTTAAAGTTTTATTTGCGCTATTTAAAAATCATACAACGGGGCATTAGAATAACAAACAGTGTCAGCACCCGCAGGTTTCTCTCAGCCTCCCACCGCCGTCTGGAAAAAAAGAAAGAGAACCTCTGCTGCCGCTCTACTTCTTGTCAGAATACATTTGTATTTGTGATGGAGTGTTTCTCCTATGTGTGTGTCAGCAGCGTTTGTATGTGCGCCGACATCAAACATGGGGCGCTTGCGTAGGTTCTCCATTGTGCTGCGTGTGTGCAGAGGCCCTTTTCCTGCCAGTCACCCAGAGTGTCATTAGCAATTCATTGTGTCTGCTCTGGCTGTGCTCAGGGGGTCAGTGTGCTCAGCTGCGAAGGACCACAGAGTGAACACCCGCAGCTCCCTGGTAACCAAAACCTCCCCAAACGGCCCTGCTAACATTCATAAGGACCCCAGTCACCCCCCCCCCCCCACCACCCTCACCCCCCTAACTCTACCTCCATCCTTCCCCTCTGTTCCTCACCCTGCTGCTGCAAAATAAACGCATATTGGAAATATATTTGTACAACATCCTCCGTCCTATACATGTGCAAATGGGGTTTTGTGTCTCAGCCGTTATTGGAGATTCTTTGAGTTTTTCCGAGGTGTCGGCAACTGACGTTTGTCAAGATTCCAGGGAGACCCTCACTCTGCTGCGCACACCCCCCGCCCCCCAATCCTGCTACTCTGAGGCGCTGCTTAGTCAGCTGTTCTTTATTTTTGCACCTCCAAATAAAGTAGTGCACACGCAATACTAATGAGATTTCCATGTCAAAGAGGAATTTCAAGGCTTTTCATTTTCAAAAAAGAATTCAAGGAGTTCTCTCTACAGTGCTGAACTCATTCCGACTTGTGTTGTTGTGTTTTCGCTCCCAGGTACTATTGGCTACAACCAGAGGAATCGTATCGACACGCTGATGTACCTGCTGGCCTACCCTCAGAGGCCCATGGTGAAAACCAAAACCATCGAGATCATCGATTTTGAGAAGCTCCCCGCCGGCCAGAATGCAACTGTGGCCGTGATGAGCTACAGCGGATACGACATTGAGGACGCCCTGATCCTCAACAAAGCCTCGCTTGACAGAGGTGTCTTTTTGGTTTTATATCATTTTAGTAAATGTCTCCATAACCATCAGTCAATGAGCTTTTTTTTTTTGACCTATTAAAGATTCTCGTCTAATATTTAATGGAAATCAGAGATTTGCTTTAACAGAGCTGCATTGTTTTTGTCTTTTTTCTTATTTTTATTTTTAAATTCCTTCCTAGGCTTTGGTCGGTGCCTCGTCTATAAAAATGCCAAATGCATCCTGCGACGTTACACCAACCAGACCTTTGACAAGGTGATGGGTCCCATGCTGGACGCCTCCACACGAAAGCCCATCTGGAGGCACAACATCCTGGATGCTGACGGGATCTGTTCCCCCGGTGAGTGGCGTCACAAAGTCAGAGCCACTGTGATTTTATCACATGCACTCGTTGAACTGTAATGCAGATCGTCTCATTCATCACATAGCAGGAACTTAAAGCCAGCCAGACACTCTGAGAGAGGCGGCACGCTGCTTGTGCACCTCTTGGTGGTTTGCGTGTTGCAGGTGATCTGCTAATGTTACAGCAGAGTGACTGCAAGTGACATTAGTGCAGCCGTGCAACTGTAGCCAGGAATGCACAGCAGCATCACAGAACTGTCGCTTTGATACGGTGTTCTACTGGACACCTGGACGATCAATCAGCCCTGACTGGACTGACAGCAGACATCACTGTCTGGCATGAAGGATTTCAACCATTTATGAAGGAGAACAATCAGACAAAAAAAATATTTTGCAAAATGTAGACGCGTGTACACACACACACACACACACACACTTTGACAAACCGCTGTTTGTTTGAAAAGGTGTTTTATCATTTATCATTTGAAACCACATGCTACATATGTAACAGCATAACAAGTGAGTTGTTATGCTGCTATTTGTTGTCACTTGTCGGCTGTTTCCAACAGTGACATCAACTTGTGTGTGTGTGTGTGTGTGTGTGTGTGTGTGTGTGTGTGTGTGTGTGTGTGTGTGTGTGTGTGTGTGTGTGTGTGTGTGTGTGTGTGTGTGTGTGTGTGTGTCAGGAGAGAAAGTGGAGAACAAGCAGGTGTTGGTGAACAAGTCCATGCCAACTGTCACCCAGACGCCACTGGAGGGCAGTACCCAGCCAGGCCAGCCCCAGTACAGAGACGTCCCCATCTCGTGAGGCCTCACTCTGCCGCTGCTGCCCCCACCTGACCACCAGCCCACCTGCGTGCGCACCCTGGCCTCACCCCGTCACTCCTTCTCTTCCTCGCCAGGTACAAGGGCTCCACGGACTCGTACATCGAGAAAGTCATGATCTCGTCCAACGCCGAAGACGCCTTCCTCATCAAGATCCTGCTGCGGCAGACCAGGCGACCCGAGATCGGGGACAAGTTCAGCAGTCGGCACGGGCAGAAAGGTGCGGACCCCCCTACACCCCCCCTCCTCCCTCCTTCCTGTTCCAACCATCCTCCGGTTCAGAAGTGCTGCGACTGAGCTGAGCATCCACGCCGACAACCACTTGAATTTAAAATTGTCACAAAATGGCCAAAGGAGGGAAAGAAAGAAGAAAATGAGAAAAAAAAACCAACAACTTGGTGTCGTGTCTGTGCTGGAGCGTCTGTTGAGTCAAGTCCTAGTGGCTGTTGCTCCGTCACTGCCCCCCCGTCCTCATCTTTCAAGAGCTCTTTTCAATTAATTGGCTCTTTGTCCCGTGCCAGACTATGCAAATTTATTACAACCCAGCAGTATTCTGCTGCTACTGGGAGTGGGGGGGGGGGGTGAGGGGGGTGGAAAAAAGTGTTTACAACCTCCATTGTTTGGCAGCACCTCCCCTATAGAGGCCTTGTATGATGTTTTAATCAAAAAAAGCTAACTGGCGCCATGCATAATTTACTCTCCTCATTACGGCTGCGGCCACTGGGTCAGCTCGGGCCGGAACAATGTCCTCTGTCTCGGACGGTGACGGAGAGAGAGAAGGGGGGCGGGGGCGGGGGGGGGGTCGCTGGGGGGTGAGCGGGAGGAGAACAGTGAAAAGTTCCAGATGTGCGTCTGATGCACAGTGTTTGGAATATCAGAGATTTCTGTGAAGTCACATCATCATTGACCTGCACGGAGCTGCTTCCTCAAACACCAGTGTGTTAAACTTGTTGTGTGTGTGTGTGTGTGTGTGTGTGTGTGTGTGTGTGTGTGTGTGTGTGTGTGTGTGTGTGTGTGTGTGTGTGTGTGTGTGTGTGTGTGTGTGTGTGTGTGTGTGTTGTTCACTGCAGAGTTTAGATCAGGGGTGTTTTTGTGAGTTTTTATTTTTTGGGTAGAAGTGTGTTTGGTTCTTCCAGCTACTTCTGACTGGTCCTGGTCAGCAGAGCAGAATAAGTTAATTATTTACTGGTCCCACACACACGCGCACACACGCACACACACACACAGCTGTGGAGGTGTGGGAGGGGGCGCCAGTGGTGTGGGTCCATTGTGCGAGCCGCCAGTGTGGAGCTGTGTGAGCGGTGATGGAGCCTCGCTGTTGTCTCGCCTTTCTCTGCTGATTTCATGCCTCTTTTATCATTCGCTCTCACACAAAACAAACAACACCGAGCGTGTCTGCTTATGGGAACGAGTGTGTGTGTGTGTGTGTGTGTGTGTGTGTGTGTGTGTGTGTGTGTGTGTGTGTGTGTGTGTGTGTGTGTGTGTCTCTCTCTCTCTCTCTCTCTCCCTCTCTCTCTCCCTCTCTCTTTCTCTCTCTCTCCCTCCTTCAGGATCATTTTCTTCGACTTCTTCATTTTCCTCCTCTCCTTCGCTCTGCTTTATCCTCCATTTTCAAACGTCTTTCTTAAAGGACCTTTCTTTCTTTTTTCTTTCTTTCTTTCTTTCTTGCTTATTTCTTTCTTATTTCTTTCTTATTTCTTTTAAGTCACTTTCTTTGGCCCTGACGCACCCCTCCCCCTTTTCTCTTTTCATTTTCTTCCTGCTTTTGGACGGCTTTGCTTGTATTTGTGCTTGCTTGTGCCCAGTCAACATCCTGCACGGCAGCGGCGTCCTGCTCAGCATCTGTAGTCCACCGTGTCGCTGATCTTTTGGCTGCCACTGAACTTCCCCCTCTCTCTCTCTCTCTCTCTCTTTCTCTCTCTCTCCCTTTTCCAACGTGCACGGATTCCATTTCTCCTCTCCAGTTGATCCCTTGCACTTCCTCTGAGTTGAACTGAAAGTCACGGGTGTGTAATCCCGCTCTCCCTGTCCAGCTAAGCACCTTTCTCCACTTCCTGCTCTCCTTCTCTTCTCTTTCACTTTTTTTTTCATTTGCAAATGGGCCTACAATGTGTTTACCCTGGCCAGGCAAGAGTGCCTCGGCCCCCTCGGCAAACATTTACCCCCGCACTTAAACTCCTGGCTGCTGGGGCGCTCGTCCCCCACACATCATGTGAATCAAAGGACGACCCTGTCTGTCTGTCTGTCTGTCTGTCTGTCTGTCTGTCTGTCTGTCTGTCTGTTCGTTCTGTCTGTCTGCGAGCGAGCGGCTGTCCAACTCAAGTCCTCGCCAAGCAGAGCCACACACGAAAAGAAAGACGCTTTCCGGGAAATGAAACTCTCAGCGTTGGTGCGAGAGGTGAAGCTGACCAGCGCTGCTGGAAGAGACGGAGTTCCTGCTCTGAACTATTGAACTGCTGCCGTCAGGTCACACAGTCAATGGTTTCATCCCTCCCAGTGAATCAATCGTAAATCCAACTCTTCAGTTGTTGAACGTAATATAACCATTCAGCCTTTGCTGTAAACTGAACCCACAAACCGCCACTTTCATGTTGTTTTTAACCCAAATATTTATTTGATACCAGGATCACTTGCGTTACTAACTGCGTATTGATTCATCCTAGAATTGCACAAAATGGAAGTATGGCAGTATAAACTGGAGATGGAAGCAGCTCAACTCGGAAAGAACTCTCAAATATGACTAAAAGGTTTTGACGCTCTCATGAGGTGGTTTTTCCACACATGTCCATATAGTGACCAGTTCACTGACCAGTGAAAATGCCGCGTTATGATTGGACAGAAGGAGGAAACAGAATATATATATATATATATTTTTTTACAAATAATCAAAGTGAAAAATATAACAACCATACTTGGCAGCAAACAAACAAAAGCAAACGTAATTCTCATAAAATCTCGCTTCACACCGTGCAGTGGAAACACCTGCAAATCGCTATTGTCCTTTGTCGGAATTTTACAAATGTCACTTTCATTTTGCAAAACTGTCATGGAAACGCAACCGCTGTCTGTGTTCTTCTGCAGATTCCCCATTAGACTCATTTTTGCTGCAGGTTTTGATCAGAATTCTCAGCAGCGAACTGCTGCCTGACCGGACTTTGACTTTAATATCCCCTTTTTCTTTGTGTGTGTGTGTGTGTGTGTGTGTGTGTGTGTGTGTGTCTTCTAGGTGTGTGCGGCCTTATTGTTCCTCAGGAGGATATGCCGTTCTGCGACACGGGCATCTGTCCAGATATTATCATGAACCCTCATGGATATCCCTCCAGAATGACGGTACCAGCAGTTCCTCTTCCTCTGTCTCAGTCTGATCAGCAGAATATTGCTTTCAAATCACCCTCTTTAACAGGAAAAAAACAAACCTTTACTTGGGGTGAAAAGCTGCTAATTTGACATCTAATTTAAACTTGGTCATCTGCCAGCTGGGATTTAAGCTTTCTGGCTGTTGTTCAGCGTGAACCCCTCCGACCCCCCCTCCTCCCATGTCTGTGTTGATCTCTCCCAAGACAAACCCACCAATTATCCCCTCTCTCCCCTCCTCTGGGTTATCATTGGCCTCCAGAGCTCACCTCCATTGAAGCCTGCAAGACAGATATTTGTTGCCGCCGCTGCCTTTTATCAAGCGTGAACACTGCATCTGACCGGCAAGGTGGTGAATGCAAATGGCACGGCGACGCTTCTGCCCGCTATTTACGTCTCGCACTGCAAAAAAAAAAAAGGAAAGGAAAAAAGGATGGAGGCGTCTTTACTGCTGAAGTTGTCGGCGGCAGCGAGCAAACACGCCGCCGTCGCGGTCGTCATGGAAAAGACTGGGAAAGGTTTGGCTGGGTGGAAGTTTCTGCAGCGCCGAGCGCAATGAGAGCAGGTCTTTCCTTTTATGTGACGGAGGTCAGGGGTCCCGTGGGTGCGACCCCAGTGGGATTGTTGGAATCACTCATCCTTTGACTGGCCGTCCCACACTGAGGGATACAAGTGTCATCTAGTCCAACAGCATCCAGATATCGCTGCTGCTTGATTTATTCATATATATATATATATTGATTTATTCATATATATATATATATTCATATATATTTATTCATATAGCATATGTTCATCTCAGGTCATTTTTTTTCTTTCTTTAATGTGTGTGTGTGTGTGTGTGTATGTGTGTGTGTGTGTGTGTGTGTGTGTGTGTGTGTGTGTGTGTCAGGTGGGCAAGCTGATCGAGCTGCTGGCAGGGAAGGCCGGCGTCCTGGACGGCCGCTTCCACTATGGAACTGCCTTCGGAGGCAGCAAGGTGAAGGACGTGTGCGAGGACCTGATCCGCTACGGCTACAACTACCAGGGCAAAGACTACGTCACCTCAGGAATCACCGGGTAGGACAGAACTCCACTCTTCCCAGGCACTTCACATGCAGAGAAAATCCTCTTTGCATCGTGATGTTTTCCTAGAGAAGTGCAACTTGGCTGACAGAGAAGTTGTCACGTGTTCTCACTTTAAATGGATGTTTCGTCTTTTTAGAGACTTTATGAAGTAATTAACGCAATTTGTGTTTTTCGAATACATGGTCACTCAAAATTGATATCTGGACAAAATTACACGTCTCGTGATGATTCCCCTTTAAACCCCAACTATTATGCAACGTTTTCCTACTGTTTTTAGTGCACCATTTTAATATTGCTCTTTCCTCAGGGAACCTCTGGAGGCCTATATCTACTTTGGACCTGTGTACTATCAGAAACTGAAGCACATGGTCCTTGATAAAATGCACGCCAGAGCCCGAGGGCCCCGAGCTGTTCTCACCAGGTAAGATCCACGGCTGCTGTACGTGCATGTCGCTGCTGTTCTATTAGAATCCTCTCTGCATGACTTCACTGCTGCTTGGCTTGTTGTGCGAGGGCACCGTGCAGGCAGAGAGAAGCCAGGGAGTGCAGGAACCGCTGATTTCCCCACCTCACCGCACCCCCCGGGTCCCCGGCTCTCTGTCCCCCAACAGGCAGCCCACCGAGGGCCGATCCAGAGACGGAGGCCTGCGTCTGGGCGAGATGGAGCGGGACTGTCTGATTGGCTACGGAGCGAGCATGTTGCTGCTGGAGCGCCTCATGATCTCCAGCGACGCTTTTGAAGTGGACGTGTGTGGACAGTGCGGCCTCCTGGGATACTCTGGCTGGTAGGTCCAACACATCCATCCCATTCGAACCAGTGGAAGCAGTGAAGACCGTCACACTGTTTCAGTGAACACACACTACTGAGTGCAAGGCACTTGTGATCTAAAATTCACTTTAGCATGAAGCTAAAACTGAGTGTTTTTCTAAAGCATAGGTGTCACCGTCCGGAGCGCTGATACTACAAATACCAGAATGCTCTGCTCAATAATCATGTTAGGACGTTCATTGAAGGATTATTATTATGACTTAATTGGTTTGTGGTGATTTTTAATTCTTAGATGTATTATCAGCCCATTGAAAAAAATGTTACTGTTAAAATTTAAATCAGAAGGCTGCAAACAGAAAAAAGACAATTTTTATTTCCATTTGACATTTTGATGAGTTTTATCTTATTTAAAATTTGATTTTGCAGGTGTGCAATATGAAGTCATTTGTTGTATAGTTTTAAACTTTGCTTGTTCCATATTCATTGTTGAAAGACAACTTGTTTGGGTTCATCTAAAAAGGTTCACTGTTCTATCTGGAGGAAGATTTTATTTTATTTTATATGAATATCAATGTTGGGCCGCAACTTTTTCTCTGTTTTAACTCTCCAGGTGCCACTACTGTAAGTCTTCCTGCCAGGTCTCCTCCCTGCGCATCCCGTACGCCTGCAAGCTGCTCTTCCAGGAGCTGCAGTCCATGAACATCATCCCTCGACTCAAGCTGTCTCGTTACAACGAGTGACTGTCATACAGTCAGTTGGTCCAACAGTGTCAAGAGTGAAAATGTATAAAGTGTGAAGTCTGATTTGTTTGTAAAAAAAAAAAAATGTTATTTTGATCATGTTGGAATTCTCAAACCAGAAGAATGGGAAGTTTATGTTGATACTTCTGCTCACCGTGCTCTCGGTGCTAATAAAGACGGAAGGGTTATTATTTCACAGTATATATTTCTACTGCTGTTTGGATTCATGAACTTGTTTGTACTGAGGCGGTTCGGTAACGGCCATGGACCGCTCTCCTTTAAAGACTTAAAAATACAAAATTGCAAAAACAAAATAATTTCAAAAAGTGTCCACATTTTAAATGATGCCACATTAATTCATTTATCAATCTATTTATCTGTCATTTAATCATAAAGTTTACCAAATGAACAATTTTTAAAATCAAAGTCAGTCTGACATCCACTTATTCCCACTGTTGAATAATCGAAAGCAGTCGCTAAAAGATTTTGCAACATGTATTTGCAACAGCTTTTCACGTGCAAGGAATTTCCACAGTAGCCGCAGGTTGAATGAATCAGCCGTCAGCGAGCTTGTCATAACATGGGATTAATGCCATGAATGTGTGGATTCCTCCTTTTAATCGCCGTTTCAAAGAATGAGCCCGACCACATCTGAACCTAATGGAGATGCGTTCATTAACATCTAAAAGCATTTGGTGGCGGCGAGGGGGGAGGGGCTTGTTGCTTGATCGAGATCAAAAGTTACAGTTTGCACGTGGCTGCCGGACAAAGGTTTGTGCGACGGCTCATAGAAATGTGACCAACAAAAAGAAAGAGAGAGAGAGGAAGAGAGAGAGAGAGGGGGGGGTGGTGGTTTCCTTTAATAAAAAAAAAAGAAAAACAAAAAAACAAAGCTTTGACACCACCAGCACGTTGTATGTGGCGTAACCAACCCCACCTCCCCTCCCCACCACCACCACCACCACCCGTGCACACACACACACAACTCAATTGGGGCCTTTTCACCGGACAAAAGCGGTACACATCCGTTTGTGCAGCCGTGTGCAGGAATAAGGAGGTGGAAGAGGCTCTTTTGGTGGCTGCACCTGTCCTATTTTCCCCAAAGGCTCTAATAAGCAGATAACAGGCTGCCGAGAAGGAAGGGGGAAAAAGTAGGGGGGGGGGGGTCCCATGGAAGAGGAAGTGGGGGGGAGTCCATGGAGGTGCAAGACTAGACTCCACCTTCTCCTCATCTGACTGAAATTAATTAGATCCTCCTTTGAGGTCACGGCTTTTTTCTTCTTCTCATCTTTTTTTTTTTTTTTTTACAGCAGCCACTCACTCACTCACTCACTCACTCACTCCTTTGGTTTGTTTTCATCATTCCGGGTGACCAGTGGTTCTCCCTTTTTCAACCACAGCAACAAATAAGTAAATAAATACATCCAAACAGTTTTGCTGTTTTTTTTTCCCCGAGGGTCAAATTCTCTGCTGCTCAGTGACACCTGCCACTTTCTCCCCCCTCCTCTTCCTCCCCCTCCCTCTCTTTTCCTTCTCGTTCGGACCCTGAGTGGGTTGCACGTGCAGGCCCGTGTCTCCGTGTGAAGCTGCTCCCAGGTAGCAGTGGGAGAAAGTCCTTCTTCTCCTCCTCCTCTACCGCGATGTGGTGAGTAATTCAGCCATAATCCTCCTTTCTCCTCTCCTCCTCTCCTCTCCTCTCCTCTCCCCTCTGCCTTCACCCCTTCTCTCCCCCGCCACCCTCCCCTCTCCCGCCGTTCCATTCATATTCTAATCACAGCTTTCCCCTTCTCCAGCTCTCAGGCACTCCATCAGAGCCCTCCCAGTCTCGGGGCTTTGCACTTTTACTTCCCCCCTCCTTTTGTGGTGCCGGTCCCTCTTCTCGGAGGCGAAACCCCCCCAAAAAATAAGGTTGCCACAGCAAAAGAGTGAGTGATAAAGAGGCGGCTGACAAGCCCGCAAGGAAAATTCACACCGGTGCCGATCTCGGCCGTGTCGGGGACGAGGGAGCGAGGGAGCGAGGGAGCGAGGGAGTGCTGGTGGCCTCCTCGTGGTGACCGGAAAGCAACAGAAGAAGAAAGAGGTGGAAAAGATTGACGGTGAGGCGGCAAACCGATGCAGTGAGGCAACAAGTGGCACAAACACACACACAGCAGATAAAGTTTGACAACGGGCTAAAGTGTCGGCTGTGTACATTTGCATGGAGCAACGTATTAAACGCCATAATAGAAAAAGGGGGAGGCCATGGTGTTGGACCACGTAGATCTAAGCCTCTCTCTCTCTCTCTCTCTCTCTCTCACTCTCTCTCTCTCTCTCTCTCTCTCTCTCTCTCGCTCTCTCTCTCTCTTTTCTCTCTTCGTTGGGAGGGAGCTTTTCTTATTCAAAACAGCCCCACAAAAGACTTCCAGTGAGCCTTGCCACATCCCCATCTGACTTGGGGGCCATTCATCAGCCTTCCAAGCCTATCAATGACATGTCCCCATCAGGGCTCCTATAAAATCAGCCCCCTTTCCCATGAAACATCAGCAAACATTTTGACGGCTCTGGCTTTCCCCCCGCTGGATTTCTGGAGTCTCCTCCACCACCTCCTCCTCCACCACCACCCCTCCTTTCCTCCCTCACTCCCAGCCACCACCCCCTCGTACCCCCACTTCTCCTCCTCCTGCCAATACCAGCCCTCTCTGGGTGAACCTCAGATTCTCAACATCTCCTGTGACGGCCAGTGGTCACGGAAACGCACAGCGAGACCACAGTCAGCGGCGGCGGCGGTGGCGGCGGCGGCGGCGAGGAGGGGGAAACGTGCACTGAGCCATTTTCTTGGAGGAGCCGGCGCTGTTGATGGGAAGAGGATGCATTGCGGGCTGCTGGAGGAGCCTGATATGGATTCCACAGGTCAGTGTCTTTTCTTCAGTCGCCTTGTGAGGATGGTCGGTGAGGAAAAGAGGAAAATAACTTGAATAAAGACTGTGTGAGCTGCTGCTGCTGCTGCTGCTGCTGCTGCTGCTCCTCAGACTTTCCTCCAGGCGTTCAGAGCAGGTGCCTGGATGGTGACTTTGCCACTTTTTTTTTCTCTTTGAAAAAATAATCCCAGACTGTTATTTGGTTGTTTTAATGGCAAACTTTCATAGAATTGCCAATATTGTTGGAGAACATAGTTGTCCAAAGCTCAGTGTTGAGTAACAAAAAACAGAAATAGCATTTAATATATATATATATTTTTTTATCTAATCAATTTTAATATCTCATGTTTTGTTAAAAACACTCAAGCAAACTGGCGCATTTCACCTTTCAATAAGGTGGTTTGGAGATTTTAAATTGCAGCACTATAATTATTTCACTGTGATTTTACCCAGCAGAATTCCTCAGTCATTCTTGACGGAATTGAAAATTAAACATGCAACAGTTTCACGGCCAGTTCTTATTCTGAAGGTGGCTGATGGGATGAATGGAATGAAGCAATTTGGATTTCACTGTGGAGCAACGTGGCCCTGAGTGTGTTATTAAAGGAGTGAACATCCGTTTCACTTGTTGATCAAATTTAATCCAATTATTTCGATCCCTCAACTCATGAGCTCCGGCAGCAGATGAAGCCTGAGCTCTGAGCCTGCGTGGAGAATTAGCTCCACTTCAGCGGCCTCACTTCTCTTTCCCAGGGGCTGCTCTGCTTCTCTTTCTTCTATCACCATCGTAATTTAGCAAAACGAGCAAATACCGTCGTCAAAAACCCTTGCTCGTGGTGTAATTGTGAAATTTAAATTGTCCTGAGTTGTAGATTGTGTGGCCGTGCTGGCATGAAAGCACAAAGCGATGCACGTTCAGGGTTATTAATCAGTAAAGTAACTGTGATCGTGATTGGAGCGCAGCTACTAGGAGGAGAAAGTTTGTTTGTCATGTTTGTGTGACATTTTATTAAATCGGTTCACCACATCTGAGCCCTGCATCCTCTCCAGAGGAGCCGCGCCGAGTGGATATTAACCGAGTGTGTGTTTATAATTATGGTTGAGATTTTTAATTCACTCCAGCATGAAACTTTGTCAGTTTCCACAATTTCAGAGTTTTGAGTGTCATTTTACTGCTGCTGCAGTTGCTGGTTGTCGTTTAGAGTTAAGACTTAGTGCGCTAAAAATATTTGAAGCGATTTGAGTGATTCATTTGGCAAAATAAACATTCACTTGACTATTTGTACTTAAGTAAAATAATCAATTAGCAGCTTTGAATTAGCAGGTGCAGTGTCATCTGTTTTACTGGAAAATATATCTTTATTTACTTTTTTGAGAACTATAGTGGGATATGAAACAGCCGGCAAAATGAGCTAAAATCAACAAATCAACAAAGCATGTCGTTATTGAAAAATACAAGTTAGGAAATACCTTGCTTCATTTCAAGGGGAAGAATAAACGCTCACGCACAATTAGGCCCTCATTCAGAATCAAAATTGAAGATGGATTTATCGGGCTGTTTGGACATGAAAAGCGTCAGTGTTGGGCTGCTGCGGGGAAAAGTGGCCCGGTTGAGCTTTTTCAAAGTATAAATTAAAAACGGGACAATGGCCTCCATTGCAGCACACTGCTGCAGTGCCGTGCACGGGCTCTTTTAAGCAGTGTGTGTACGCTCCGAGTCTCCTGGGAACAATGCTGGATTCCTGCCGGCCTGCTGAAAACATCTCAAATAGAGCCGTGGCAGCACCGTGGCCCACACAAGCCATTGTCTTCCGCTCGCCCTGTCACATTAGTGACATTTAATGTGGCCTGTGAAGCCGCTGATTTGCACTGTTTATGTAAATACAGCTTTGGCTGAGCGCAGGCTGCCCAACAAAACAAGCTGCCTTCAGACAGTTAGAAAGAAAATAACCCATCTGTGTTTAAAAAGAAAATGAAAACACAAAAACTCTGTGTTTCTGTGTTTAAAAAAACCCCACAAAAACACAGAAATTGAAATTGCAAACAAACCAAATGTTTGCAATTTCAATCATTTGGTTTGAAATTGCAAACCAAATGTCTGCTTTTACATTTTTTTTTCTAATTGTGATGATTCCTCTGTCGTGTCTTTCCAGAGAGCTGGATTGAAAGGTGCCTCAACGAGAGTGAGAGCAAGCGCTACTCCAGTCACACGTCTCTGGGGAACATGTCCAATGATGAACGTAAGCAGCAGCAGCAGCAGCAGCAGCAGCAGCAGCAGCAAACTGCACCACACCAAACTGCACTCAGAGTCCTGCAGTCCTGCCAGCCTGCTGCCATTTACTGCATGTCTAGTTACTGCTGGCACAGAAATCAATTAAACACATCTACACACACACACACACACACACACACACACACACACACACACACACACAAATATATACATATATATTTTCTATATCTTCATTGTACCATTGTTGAAATAAACCTTTCAGATGTTATGCTGTATACTTTAAACCATATATATGGCATATGTGTGTGTGTGTGTGTGTGTGTGTGTGTGTGTGTTGTACAACTACCCCCTCAAAAAAGTTCAATAAGTCATGAGAAGGTTTTTTGATTGTCATTGCAGATGAAGAGAAAGAGAACAACAGAGCCTCTAAACCACATTCGACACCGGCGACTTTGGAATGGTGAGTTTTAAAACATTTACAATTAACGTTTCTATTTGTTCTGTTTTTTGTTTGTTCACTTGAGTATTTTAATGTCAAAAAGAATGCAACTAAAACAAACATTCAATAAATATATCAGAGGGGGCAAATTATTAATAATTATTTAGAATTATTTACCCCAAGGTTTTGGATGAACAAGCTTCATGTTAAATATAATCGTGTGAAAGTTTGTTGGGCTGCGCTTACAGAGTTGCAATTCATTTCAGCCACGTTAAATAGAAAAAAAGAAAAGAGAAAAATAAAATTCTAATTTTTGAGATGTTTAAGATTGAGATTTTGAATTTGTGTAAATCATTTATTTTAGTCTCAAAATGACGGTGAAATAAGGCTGTATATTTGTTTGTTTTTTAGTTCTTTAAGAAAATCCTAATATTTGGTAGAACTCATTTTTTAATCTCTGGTTTCTATAATAATAGTGATAACAATGCTATAACAATGCATAATAATATGGTAATAAACATGCCTCCAGTTTGTACGCACAGCTGGTTTGAGGGCCCCGTGACTAACGGCAGCTTTTACTTAATAGTATTGCGGCGTAATGGGCTCAGATGAATGTTAATCTGAATAAAGACACCCTGCTCAGTGGGGGGTTGAGACCCAGCGTGAGGAGCCGCAGTGGCTCAGCGGACCGTTTAAGAAACATTCTAAATGTTGCTTTAATTGGCCACTATTTATTGAGCATATTTAGTGGCTGTTTTCCATGAAAAGAAATGTTTTTTTTTGGATTGATTGTTATCTGTGTTTATTTTGCATATATAAAATTACAGTCCAACAAGGATTGATTGACGTTTTTTAATGATAAAAGCGAAAAGCCTCGGAGGTGAACGCAGTGAGCAGTAGAACAGACTTGGAAGCGTGCACACATGAGAGCGGCTCAAAGACGGACTCGCCTGGCAATACATGGTGTTTAAAATTGAAATTGATTTAAAATTAAAATTGAAATAAAAAAAGATGAAGTAAAACGTTAGCTTTCTCAGTGGATGGCCGAACGATCCGTGTCATTGTGGCAGTAGGACACTGACACGAGTCGTGTCTGCAGGCTGGTGGGAGAACATGAGATGAGGTGACGATACACGCTAAGACAGACATTCCTTCACTTCTTTCAAACGAACAACAGCTGGTAGTGATGGAGAGAAGAGCCGCTCACTCGGTTTGCTGCTCAGTCTCAGTTTCAAAATATCTCTGTCTTATTTTCATGAATATCTTTTTTTGTTTGTTTTAATCTGTTTTAGGAACGTTGACAAAAAAAAAATGTATGCCAAATAATAACACCATCCCTGAATCTAATGTTCTGCCTCGGTGCTTCCTGGAGGTCTATCTCATCTTTTCTTTTCAGATTTTCTCCTTTTAAAATCAACCCATATTTTCTTAAAACACATTCACATCAAAAATATCTGCTGCTATCTGTATTTTGCCGGTGAAAACGCTGTAAAGTTAAATGAAGCACTTTCACCTGTTTAACTAAGAGTGCAGAAAAACCCCTTGACCAAATATTACAGCAGAACCCTAAAGAGCCACCGTGCTGTTAATAAATCCAGAGGACCGCAGTTACATATCTCTCATCTGAACTGAATTAAAAGTTGTTACTTTGAGCAACTCTTTGTTTATAGAGAAATAGAGACGGGTGCAAACTACAACAAAGGCTGTTTGTTTGCATTTAATAAGAATTGACTGACTATATATACAATACACATATACAATATAACCAATGGAAATGTTCACATCAGAGAACAAATTCCCACTCGAACCTCCTGCACACAGGAGGACATGCAATACAAATGGTTCAAAATATTAGGAAATATACGATATACATTCATACTTCTTCGCTGGTGATATATTCAGAATAGATTGACAACAATGACTACATATGTGTTGCAATCATTGGGAGCAGCTACTTTGAGATCAGTTTTCTCTGAAGTGTCATACTTTGACTCCGCAGTGCATCAAGTGTTGCTCCAACCTGTCGGTGCCGTTGAGAAAACTGTATGAGTGGAAACTAGTTAGTTTACACTGGCCCAGGTCCAGGTTTCTATAAGTGAATATCATCCTAACACAACAGTCTCATAGACAAATAATAATGCAACATAGCTTTTACCCATTTGGCAGGCCGTGATCGGAGGGTCTGTATCTGCCTGTGTTTATATAAACACTGTGCGCTCCTGTTGTCTTCCACAGGCTAGAAGAGAATTATGAGATAGCAGAGGGAGTGTGCATCCCCCGGAGCGCCCTCTACATGCACTACCTGGACTTCAGCGAGAAGCACGACACGCAGCCCGTCAACGCTGCCAGTTTTGGAAAGGTGAGAGTCACAGTGTGCAACACTCACAGGGATCCATCAGCATTCAGTGGTAAATAATGATGTTGGTTTTTTTAGTTCACTAACTCATACTGAGCATTTGTATTTATTTACGTAGAGGGTCAGTTGTCTTGCTGGGGGGGGGGGGGGGGGGGGGTATTGGTCACATGGTGTCTGTCGTGGAGAGACTTGAGAGCGACGCCAGCAAACTGGAATTTATAGCAACATTGTTTCTAGAATGTTTTCTTATGCTCATGTGACCATCTGCCAGGTTTGGGCCTTGCACCTCCATCATATTAACGTTCTTAATTGAGAGTGCGTGATGAAATCTATTTTTCTTATTCTATTATTTTCTTAGTCTTCCAAACAGGGCCTTTAAAAATGAACACAACATTGGCTCTTCAGGAGGTCATTACAACTGCATCTTAAATGACAGTGCGTAGTGTGTATACGATGAGTTGTCATTAAAAATAAAAAAAATAAAACAGCTCAATATCAGGGTGCTGACGCACTGATCGGACCTGGTCCACACACCGTTCAAGCAAAACAGATTAAACAAAAAAAAAAAAAGTGATTTGAAAAGAAAGCCAAGCTGCATCCCTGCGTGCAATAATCTGCCACACAGGACAGCGAGCCGCAGCATTAGTCTGGCTGTTTCATGCCTGGCTTGGTTTGTGTTCTGGCTGCTGTTGAAGCAATATGAGGCTGAGCTCAGTGTGAAGCAGGCAGAGCTCGCCGCTCACCGCCGCCTCAACACCTAATCTAGTGCCAAAGGAGATGTGCTTTCGTCTGTTCCCACAACCCCAAGGAGTTCCACAGCCTTCCTACCCCCAGCCATCCCAGAGCTCTGGACCGCAGCCCCAACCCCCAACCCCCAACCCCCAACCCCCTGCGCTCCCACCCCCTCGGCAGCTCCTGTCGGAAGATATTGAAAAAGAGAAGGGGCCTGGATTAATGTGTAATTAAAGGAAATTTGGAAGGGTGAGATGTTGCGGAATGTTAGATCAGTGGCTGGAGCAGTGTGGGGTGTCCTTTAGGAAGGCTTCATTGATTCAGGACAAAAAAACGAGAGAGGGCCCGGACTGCCTCCCTGTCTGCTCATTTATCAAGCGGGGCCTGACAGAAACTTCACAGCTTGGCCTCTTTTTTCATCCCACACAATGGAGAGCTACACTGTTTGCTAAAGTTTCTGCACCAGGAGCCAGACTGAGGAGCCAATCTCTCTGGACAAAACCAGAGGAGCGGAGGATGGAAGGAGTGGAGGAGAGGAGAGGAGAGGAGAAGAGAGGGGGAGCAATAGCAGCAGCAGAGAAAGTGATATTTTAGAAGAGAGGTTTCATCTTAGCTGCGAACCCAACACCTTCCCTTTTCATTTAAATACAACAAACATTTTACATCTTTAATATATTTCAGTAGTGCATCTTCATGCCACCAGGTCTTTGTGCTTTAGACCCTTTTAGTCTTTGATGTCTCTCTTTAATAACGTCCCACTCTCCTCCCACCCGCCACCGTCAGATCATACGCCAACAGTTCCCGGCGTTGACCACCAGACGACTCGGGACGAGAGGGCAGTCAAAGTGAGTTCCTGCTTCACTGGTGTCCACAAACACTCCTCCACATCTACACACACAGACACACTGCATATATGCAACACTGCTGCTCATGCAAGTGAAGACTTGGGTTCTGATTGACTTTTAAAAGTTTTTTGCTTTTTTTTTGCTTTTTCTTAATGCTGATGTCTCCTGTATGATGAACATAAAGTACCCTGACTGGTACATTTCAGTTTTATTATTATTATTATTATTATTATTATTATTATTATTATTATTATTATTATTATTATTGCTGTATAGCTGTAGTTGTACTTTGTGTAATTTTTGGGGGATTTCTTTTATGTTCATCTAGCGTTATTTCAAATGACTGTTTACACAAAACACACGTGACTGAATCAGCTGCTCGAGAAGTTCACCCTTATTTTCATGTGTGCACGTGTGGTGCGCCTGTCCTCTGCTGAACACTCTCGGCCGGTGCCCCTCTGCAGGTACCACTACTACGGCATCGCGGTGAAGGAGACGTCGCAGTACTACGACGTGATGTACTCCAAGAAGGGGGCGGCGTGGGTGAACGAGACGGGCAAGAAGGAGGTCACCAAGCAGACAGTGGCATATTCACCGCGCTCCAAGCTGGGGACGCTGCTGCCAGAGTTCCCAAATGTCAAAGACCTAAATTTGCCCGCCAGCCTGCCAGAGGAGAGGGTAAACAGCACTTTTAAAAGTCCATCCTTACAGCTCCGACCCCCCCCCCCCCACACACACACACACACACACACCCCACCCCCTTCCTTCTCCTCCCACCATCCCGCCGCCATCCCACCGTCTCTGCGCCCCCTCTGGCTCCAGCCTTTTATCTGCCCCTGGGACCTTCACTGGCTGGCACTCAGGGAAGGACCTTGAGGATTTATATGCTGGCTCCTCACTAACTCTTAATCTTTTGGGGGAGATAATAAGATCTAGCCGTGGACAAAGGACAGGCACTAGCTGTCTGCCTTTTAAAGAGGAGGCCATGATTTTAAATGGTTTGTGTTCTGCTGATCTCTAAAGCTCGGGTTTGTATGACCGCGCTGCGGCCCAGACCTGTAACATGTATTTATAGGTTTGCGTGCTCTGCGCAAGATTTATTCTCTTGTTTTTTTTAAGCCCCCTTCCCTGAAAGAGCAAAACGTTTGTGATAGCGTGAGTGTTGTCGCCCACAGGTGTCCACCTTCATCATGATGTACAGGACACACTGCCAGCGGATACTGGACACTGTCATTCGAGCAAACTTTGATGAGGTAAGCCTTTGTTTATCTGCTGGACCAGGTGGTGGGCAAACTGTTAGACTGGTGGGGCCACAATGGGTTCTAAGACTTGACATGTTGCTTTAATGTCTACTGAAAGTGAACAAAATGTCTTTGAAGCTCTACGGCATTTAGCTCTTTATTGAAATGACAGAAAACGCTGGAAAAATGACTTAAAATGACTTTTACTGACTATGAATATCATTTCTTCAAGTTCTTCAAGCAGGCCAGATTAAATAGTTTAGCAGGCCGCATATGGCCCCCGGGGCCATAGTTTGCCCATGCCTGCTCCTGACTCACAATATGACGTGTTGCTTTTTTTTTTTTTTTTTTTGCTTTTTCATCCCCCATCTAACTTTGAGCGTCTCTGTTTTGTGGTGCGTTCAGGTGCAGAGCTTCTTGCTGCACTTCTGGCAGGGGATGCCTCCACACATGCTGCCTGTCCTGGGCTCCCCCACCGTGGTCAACATTGTCGGTGTGTGTGACTCCATCCTGTACAAGGCCATCTCTGGGGTGCTGATGCCCACCGTCCTGCAAGCGCTGCCTGATAGGTGAGCTGCTGTCAGAACCATCGCTAGTCGAGCGACTGGACTGGGAGGGATTTTTATTGAAACGCACAGTGAAATTATTTGAATGTAAACTCAAGAGAGGGAAAACGCCTGTATTCTTAGAATGACATTTATTTATAGGAAAATAATTCTAACATTTAATATATAACATACAACATATACCGGTAATAGAAATAGAAATTATTTTTTTTAAATACAACTTTCAATGATTAGTTGACATCTGACTGAGGACTCTATTTCCTCACTTTTTCAAAAGCAATAAAAGACATTTGAGATTTTTTGAGTATTTTGTTCATTGACACAAAAACTGTCATTTGAACTACTTGTGTCAGTCTGTGCGTTGTGTCTCATCATTCTTTTCTTTTTTTTTTAAAATTTCTCTCACCCACACAGTTTGACTCAGGTCATCAGAAAATTTGCCAAACAGCTCGACGAGTGGCTGAAAATAGCTCTTCACGATCTTCCGGAAAACCTGAGAAACATCAAATTTGAATGCAAGTATAAAAATCCTCCCCTCCCCCGACATCCCGTCTTGAGTAACACACAACATCCAGCGAGGTGAAGCATAACTGTGTGTGTTTGTGCTTCCAGTGTCCAGGAGATTTTCTCAGATTCTAAAACGGCAAACGTCCTTAAACCATCTCTGTCAGGTGACTATCGATCGCCCAGTGGTGTTCTTTAATTTATATATATATAAAAATAAATATTTTTTTAAATAAAATCACAATAAAAACACACACACAGAGCTGATAAGTGAAATGTATTCACCGGTGTGAGTAATATCGTTGCGTCCGCCTTCAGGCGTCACGGACCGTGATCAACAGCGCCGACATCACCTTTCAAATGCTGGAGGACTGGAGGAATGTGGACCTGAACAGCATCACCAAGCAGACACTTTACACCATGGAGGACTCACAAGAGGAGCACAGGCAGCTTATTATCCACTGTAGGTTCACGCAGCGGAGCCGCTGCACTCTCACACGCTGCCAGAGAGAGAATTACACTCTGCCGCCACACAAACAACACACTGAGGGGGCAATCATTCCCACGACCAGCCCAGTCAGGGCATTAATGGCAGAGAGCAAGAGGTTAAACAAGTTCACTCCTCTCTGAAACACCCCGCCGAGCATCTCCGAGCTGTCCTGATGGGGTCAGAGGTCAAAGATAGGCGGAGGTCTCGCTGCGTTCAGACTGGTTTGCATCCACATTTCTTTTGGTGTTGTTGTTTAACATTGTTATAGTGAAAGTCTATAACTTTCCCATTTGTAATTATCACTTCAGCCTCTTTCAATCATCCAAGAAATGCCATAGACATGTAGCCCTCTGTTTACAGCCAAGACCAAAAGAAAGTTTTTGACTTGACCTTCCACATGTTTGCAAGGGACTAAAACAAAGCAGTTAAAGGGTGAAAGGAACACCTGACTGGGGGTGTTGTCACTAACCCGGCAGTTTCCCATTGTGACATCACAAAGGGGCCGTTCTCCAATTTTCACATACTACCTGAAAAATAGAGAAAGCAAAAGAAATAAATGATGGACTCCACCCATTGCTGGGGAGTCACTGTCAGTGCAGTGGCATCAATTCCGCTGTTGGAAGTCAAATTTGTGTTTGACGGAACTTCACCTAAAATCTCCTCCTCCTCTGGCAGTGTACCAAGAGTTTGACCGTCTGCTGGAGGAGCAGTCTCCAATCGAGGCCTACATCGAGTGGCTGGACACCATGGTGGACCGCTGTGTCGTCAAGGTGAGGCTGCAACGACTCTGAGCAGATGTCAGCTTTTTTTTTCTCGCTCTTTTTCAAGTCCAACACAGTGCGTCTGCGTCAGCCTGCCGTCCGCCTCCCATTTGAGAAGTGATTTTGAACTCCGGGGCGCAGTGAGAGGAGTTAACCCATAAAGAGACACCTGTGGCAGGGAGTCCTGCTCATCCGCATAGCAGCTCTCCCAGTTAATGATGTCTTCAAGCTTCCCATTTGCCTCCATTATGTGCCAGATATGGCCTTGTAAAATTTGGTTGCCCCGACAACGTCTTGGAGCGCGCAGACAATAGTTCAATGGGAAGGCGTGTCCCCGGGGGCAAATTAAATAGTTGACTTGTTGACATGTTTTTCGTTCCTGAGGGTTAAGCCCCAGCGCGGACCTGGGGGTTAATTCTACCGCGGCAGCTACACCCTCCCACCCCCTCACGCTCCCCACACCCCACCCTTTCTCATGGAAATGCTCTCTCTAGGTGGCAGGCAAGAGGCCCGGATGCCTGAAAAAGGTGGCCCAGCAGTTCCTGCTGATGTGGTCGTGTTTCGGGACCCGAGTGATTCGAGATATGACCCTCCACAGCGCGCCCAGCTTCGGTGAGTCACTCTCGCTCCCACGCCGCTCCGCCAGGCAAAAAAAAGTGGCACACACACACACTGTATGAGCTCTGTATGAGCAAAATCTGCCGTTAAATTGCTGAATTAATCCCACAAATGAACCCTGTTGATTCGTCTATTATCTGTTTTTCTGCTGGGGGATGTAAGGAGAGCAAATAGCTGCTCAGTCAAACAATATTTTTTTTAAAAATGGTCCGTTCATAAAAAAACAAACACTACAAAACAATAATAATTCATGACACAGCTGTGAACGAGCCGGCCCAGCTGACCCAGTCCTCTAGAAAGTCCTCACAGGGGGGCCGACGCTGAGAAACAAGCAAAGTGCGGCTTTAACAGCTTGTCGGACTCGTGCACCAGCGAAGTTTTGCAATAAGCCAAGTGTAGTAAAAATAAGAGAAAAGTGTCTCTTCTCTCTGCTCCGGTGTCCTCCGGGTTTGTCTGTGAATATGAAAGACACAGCTGGTTGCGGTGTTTTGATAAAGCGGCTCCCTGTGCACAAACAGCTAATTAACAAAAGGCGACCCTCCCCTCTGCCGGCGCGTTTGTCCGTCTCTTTTCCATTTTATGACCGGTCAGTGTTATAGCCCCTGCTCCCCTGAATAGCCACAAGTGTTTATTATGCACACGGCGGCCACAGCCGCAGGCACAATGACACAATTGTGACCCCCCCCCACGCCACGGGCCCATCCTCCTCGCAACCCCGGGGTCAGCTGACATATTTCTGGCGGCAGGAATACACGGAAAAAATACGACTGCACGTCTATTTAATGACAGCGGCCCTGTCAGCCTGCAGGATGTGATGTCATCACTTGGATGTTTTTAGCCCAGATGGACGACATCAGTTCCATTTCTCTTTTTTTTTCTGAACAGTTGGTTAACATTTAGGAAGTTGATTGAACACAAAGTGAAAAACATCCTCCTATTTAAATTGAGCCATAATCACTTTGACCGGGTGCAGTGATTATGTTACCCAGCTGAAATGAATTAAAGCGTTTGCTGCTGTCAGGTGAACAAAAAAAAAAATCCAACTTTAAGAGCAACCGTGTATAGCTGGACACTCTGAACCAGACAGGAATAATCTGTGTTTGGTCCAAGCAGCACTTGCGGTTGTGTGCTGATCCTGGGTTGTCTGCACACAGGCTCCTTCCACCTGATCCACCTCATGTTTGACGACTACGTTCTATACCTGCTGGAGTCTCTGCACTGCCAGGAGAGAGCCAACGACCTCATGAGGGCCATGAAGGGAGACGGCAGCACAGGTGAGACTGACTGCAAAACTACCATTGGGTTTTTCACAGAACTGCTGCAGTTTCCAGGCTGAAGCACTTTGGCAGTTAAAAAGGTTTTATTATATACTCAAGCATTTTAATTATTTTATTCAATGCATTTGAATAGGTAGGGTTGCACATTTTAGACTTCATTATATGCTTTGTATGCAAAAGTGATCTGGATATAGTTTTTTTTTTTTTCCAGTTTGTCCACTTTTCTAAATGACCTTATTTTGTCATTTGCTGCTGTTGTTTTCACCTGTGACCAACCTGCTTGAACAGAAGATGTGGTTAAAGCAAAACTGCAATGAATAACATTATTCCAGTCTTTAGGTCGCCTGTTGTGTGTTTGCTCTTCAGTTCTGTACATTGACACCTCAGCTGAGGACGAGGCAGCTCAAAGTGAATGTGAATTGTCCCAGCAGAGAGAGAGGAGGAGTTCGCTCTGACGGAGGCCACTCCCACCTCCCCGTCGCCAGGATCCTACTCCCCCGCCCGCTCCGTCCACTCAGTGGGCGTGTCCTCGGCCAGCTCCCCGGCAGAGGCGGCGTCCCTGGAGTACAGCGGAGTCCCAACCACCACAGGTGAGGAAAGGACACAAAACAGACTCACACACTCACACACACACACACACGCACACACACACACACACACAGGTGCAGAGTCATGGGCTAAAAGACACACCTCTTCCCTGTGTCTGTATACATGTCTACCAGGCGCTGTTCAGTCTTATACGTGGTCCCTTACATACACAGTGACGACAGCAGGCGGCTCCACTCCAGAGGCCGGCCAGCAGCTTCCCTGCATGAGGAACAGCAGCCCGGCCACTCCCACCTCCTCCACCCACAGGATGCCGGTCTACACACACAGAGAGGAGCATGGGTAACGACCCCGCTGACAACACCTTGACTCGTTCCTCTGAGGGTTTCCTCTCTGAGTGAATCCTGCTCCCTCTGTTCCAGCTACACCGGGAGCTACAACTACGGCAGCTACCCCAACCAGCACCCTCACTCCATCCAGAGCCAGTATCCCAGTTTGGCCCACGAGCCGGCCATCAGCACACCCCTCCACTACTCTGCCTACCACAGGTCGTCTGCACAGGTCAGTGCCGGTGGTTGAAGCCAATGTAGCATTTTCCCTGAAAGAAAGAAACACAACTTTTACCTGAAAATAATGATTGTTTAAAAAACAAAATCAAAAGAGGGGTCACAGTATAAAATAGTCATGGTTATGTTCATAATTAATCAAGTTAATCATTTAAAACTTTTAAGAGATTTTAAAGTATTATATGTGCTTGTTGCGTGCATACAATTAATTAATTATTATGATTCATTCATTAATAGTATCTAATAAACGCATAGTAGTTGATGCTCTGTGCTCTGTTTTTTCACTGCTTGACTTGCAAAATAATAGTGTTTGTATTTTTGCAAAACAATAACATAATAATCAACATAGCAAAATTGCTCAAAATGGAAATCCAAAGTACTGGCAATTTGATATTATATCTACTCGATGTTTTTAAATGCATTTTAACTAGTGACTTGAATTTGCATGAATATTTGCTGTGGTGACAACATGACAAAGAATGGACACAATTTGTTTTTAGATTTGATGTTCAAATCCGGCCAGATTCAGCTTTTAACTGTAAGACCCCATTTAAACGTGAGCGTGTGGATCTTTGCCGTGTCGAACCTCGTCTGAGGAAGAACATTGGATTCAGTGATATCCCCTGCGTGAGACTGTGTGTGATTCACAGCAGCTGACCAGTAGACTTTTTTTTTTTTCTCAAATGAAAAATGTGCTCCAAACAGTCACAGCTGACTGACTGTGGAAACGCTATGAAAAGGGAACAAAAGCTTATTATTGGGACTATTGATTATAGTGACTGATGTGAGGTAACTCCTTTGATAGTCATTTCCTGTCGTGGGCCCTCCAGCCTCTGCTGCTTTCATAGTGGGAGGAGCTCAGCTGGCTCTCAGTGCTCACAACCAAACCCCTCCCACCAACACAGCGGAAGCAGACGGTGAAAGGTGGCCCTATTGGCCGGGGCCAAGAGGGGCCCCGCTCTCTTGCACGTCTTCCCAGCTTTCAATAGTCTCTTCATCTGTTTGAGCCACTGGCCACAGAAGTCGGGCAAAGGGGCGTTTATTAAAATATTGTTGTTCAATGGTCTCTTTTCTGCCCGTGAACAAGAGGCAGCTGAGCCGTCTGTTCTGCTCTCTGACCTGCGCTGGGTGTCTGCTTCCATGCTGTGATCCCTCATAATGGAATCCACTGTCATGTTTATATTTAGTGGGAAAAGGAAAAGACTCTCACTTCCACTTTTTTTTTAAGCCTGTCTCAGCTTAAATCGGGCACAATGCCGCCGCTTTGTGTCCGTGAGGATGAAGACAAAACTTTTCCAGCTCGCCATCTGTGTGAAATATTTTAGTCACCAGGCAGATTCAGCCGCAGCGCTCTGCGTCCAGTCACAGCTGGACAGAAATAGCTGCATGGACCTCCTGTTTTTGCTGATGGCTAATTGTCTCAATTGGCTTAATTTTCCATGTTGGTCGCCGTAGTTCAACTTTTAGAGCAATTGAACCTAGACGGGAAATGAGCAGTAGTCACTGTTACTGAGCCAAGAGTCAAGGACGCAGCCTCTCACATCTATTTATGTGTTCCAAAGGGCTTCTGGTCAGGGGATTAACATACATTTATAAAGGCCAATGCCAGTGAGGCCTTTCATGGATTTACATCAAAATAATAGAATGTAATACGAATAAAATCATAGCTGGAAATGGAACTACATTATATTTGCTATATTATTTCACCATGAGCTAATTCTGAATCTTCATCCCAAGAGCAAGGCTTCAGTACCTGTTTCACATTAACTGTACAATAAGGCCTGCAAATAATACCGTAGCAGTATATTCTAGCAACGAAGTGTTCTGTGTGTCTCTGGCCTTTCGGTGAGAAAAGTCTGTCTTTGTGAGCTTTAAAAGAGTCAGGTCTGAAATGCAGCCCTTTGTGACATCACAAAGGGTAATGATGGTTCTCCCGGGTTTGTGAGAAAATCGCTGCCTTCAGTGGCCACTATGTGGCACCTTGTTCTTGCATGGGTTCAAACTATGCTTTTCTCTGGGGATTTCAGAGGGTTATTAATTGCATGCGGCCCCACTGGAGGCCGGAAGAAGTCAAAGAGTGAATGTGGCTAATCAGTGTCTTTCATTGTCTCCTCCTCAGTACCAGCTCAACGGCCAGATGTCTCGAATGGAGCCTTGCTTGATGGGCAGCACCCCTCGGCTACACCCTGCACCTGTCGCCCCCCGGTGGCCAGACGTGTCGCCAGCTAACAGCTGTTACACCAGCCCACCTATGCATTCGTCCCGCTACGCCGCCCCGGGTGACATGTACTCGACCCTCGTCCCTCGCAGGAACTCCGAGTACGAACACTCGCAGCATTTTCCCGGCTTCGCCTACATCAACGGGGAAGCCACCACGGGCTGGGCTAAATAGTCTGTGTACGCTCCTGACGCTCCTGGCCTGCCAGAGCAGTGAATGCAAAGATTCTGAACACTTTCAATCAAGTACATTTAAAAAAAAAAAAAAAAAGAAGAAGAAGAAGAGGGAGAAGCTGAGGGATGAAGGTACCGCGGTCATAGGAATCACTGTGTGGATGTACTGATGGTTGGACTCCTGGCATCCGGTACTTTGATGACAGTGTCATTTGTGCAGAGGTCTTAAAAGACACGTTGAATAGTTGATTGTTATAAGAGAAATCAGTTCAAATCATGCTAAACTTGCAGCAAAATCATTTTGAGAGTGCAATGCTGCTGCCAAGCTGTGCCTTTGTTGTAAGGAATGTACACCTCTGCCAGAGTTTGCCTCGTCCGTCACACCAGTCAGATCATCCCGCCGAGCGCCGGTCTCCAGCCAGTCAGGCTGCTGTTGAAGCTGTAAACTGGCACCTGCACAATCTCAGCGACACCACTGTCCCCTGCCCTGTCCTCACTGGCGCACCGTGCAGCCTCAGACTGACGGGCTTCGGTGGAAGCAGATAGTGTGGCTGCCGTGTGGACAAACTGTACCGCCTTAACAGTTTCGTACAGTGGCACAAAGACAAAAGAATCGCTCATTAACTCAGTGATCACTGTGGTAATGTGTCTTCGTTTTGGTTTTTATTGTTTGAATGCTGTTCTTAAAAACAACAGTGTGAGTGTTTTGTGTTGCAATCTTTCTGCTGTTTTCCTCTGTAGGAGGTTATGTGTGTGTGTGCGTGCGTGTGTGTGTGTGTATATATATATAAATATATATCCTGGTGTATCCTTTATTTTCTATGTTACAGTTGGTACTTTGTTTGCTGTTTTGTATGAATAGTAAATGACACATTAACCTAGGGTTGTGTGTTTTATAATGCACTCAATGCTACTGAGGACCTATTACCCTATGGGTATTTATAAAAATGGAAAATATCAAAATGTATAGTAACATGAAGTCTATTCACTTTTCTGTAAATAAAAGCACTGAAACCATCTGTTTTGTGACTATTTCAGTTTCAACTGAATTGTCTGTGGGAAATAAATGATGCTACAAAGATATCGGTACAATATTTTACAAGACTTGTTTTTTTGTTAAGGTTCCTCCTGGCTTGCATTTTAAAGGATACCCAAAGTCTGTGAGTGTGACTGAACTGTAAAAGAGTTATACCAAGTATTTAATATCCAGAATGTATTTTAACCGCATGCAACTTTTGAATAATGACCGTTGCTTTAAAAGTGAGAGACAGGGAGAGAGAAAAAAACAACTAAACTTCTTCAAGTCAAGTCTGTATACTCC
Organism: Nelusetta ayraudi; assembly: GCF_046127955.1. Lineage (NCBI taxonomy): Eukaryota > Metazoa > Chordata > Actinopteri > Tetraodontiformes > Monacanthidae > Nelusetta > Nelusetta ayraudi. The sequence goes on from NW_027466222.1 coordinate 597,578, forward strand.
TGTCTCCATGTTATGGCAACACAGTGGGGGGTGGGGCCAGTAGCACAAGGGCCACAACATGGTAAGAAGCACATTTCTATAGAGAGAATGTCCTGCAGTGCTGGGGTCATTGCACCTCAGTCCCGTAACCTCTGACCTCTGACCTCTGCCAAGGTTTGTATTTATTGGGACACAGATCTGTGTTGTTCCGCTCCGAGATCCCGCAGGACGCGGCTTGGAATGAATAAGGAGGGGGGAAAAGCTCTAGCTGCTGTGATTAAATCATCTGTCTCGATCAATATCCAGAGAAAGGCTGAGGAGTCCAGATGTGCAGGAGAACGGCACCGGTGGCTGTGTGATAAGATCACAATCCATCACATTTTGACAAAACTAAAAGGCAAATCACATCTGTCAGCGATCAAAAGCATCTCCAAGTGATTTGTTTGAATAGTTTCTTCTGGCACGGCCACTTTAGCATGTGACACAGAACTGACAAGTAACAACAGAGTTAGTCATTTGAATACATAAAAACATAGCTTTATGTATTCATAACACAACATAACACGAGGTCAGCCCTGAAAAGATTTGCTTATTTCACAGTTCAGCTAAGCACTTCCTGGTTGAGGTGCTGGAGAACCGAACATTTTGCGAAACAAATCTTTCTCGGAAATTGTTTTATTGCACTGATTCAAGTGACTCATGGAAAAGAACTGCTTATCCCATCACTTGAGAAGGGAAATTCCCTCTCAACACACACACACACACACACACACACACACACACACACACACACACACACACACACACACACACACACACACACACCTCTCCATACTGTTCTAACACCTCTTGGCAGCTTTGATCTTCATGACACTTTTATAAATCTGCCTCAGTGAACCGAGCAGCCGGTTGCTTTTATCTCCTGCTTTCTGCTTGTGGGCACCAGAAGAACAAAGACCAGATATATTTATCAGTTGGTTGTATACATCGCAGTGACCAATAATAACTAAGAAAAGGGCATTTGTTTCGAAAATGCTCGCTGATGTGACTCACTGATGTTGGAGGAAATGTTGGTTTTTCTTTGAAAAGACACAATAAAAGGACGCTGAAACTAAAGCAACCTTGTTCAGGAGGTCTTCAGAACATCGTTATGTTCATTAATTAATATACGTGAATGTCTCTTTTTGCAAAACACAACTCCAGAAAACACACAAAAAGCTGAATGTGTGCGTTGCATCGTTTCACTCCTGTCCTATTCGCCAGTGTGGCCTGCTCTGTTAATACATTTTTTTTTTCGGTGATTAGAGATTTATTTCCCGGGATGTATTTACATTATAGGGAGCACAAGTCTCTTGAAGCAGTCAGATACATAAACAGGATAAATAACAGGCCCCTTGAGACGCACAGCCAAAGCATGTTTCCTGGCACATCCTCTATTCCTCCAACGACTTTCAGGCAAAAAAACAAAACAAAAGTCAATCATCATAAGTGGACTGATGGATGTCCGCTGATGACGTAGATGGATGTGCGCTTATGGCGTAGATGTTGAGATCCCTAACTGATTCCCATAACGCCTGTGCGCATAAGAAGGAAACTCAACACTCTCAGCTCACACCTGCGTGCTTTCAAAAAAAAACAACTGCTGCGCAAAAAAAAAAACAGACAAAAAAAAAAATTCCTCATCACAAGACTTGACACTGCTTGTTTTCACAGCTTGGTCTATAAATTCATCCCAAATCTGAGAAGGCGTTGGTGTCAAAAATAAAATCATGTAAACAGGTATTTGATGCCTCGTCGTGTTTGTTTCTTAAGGACAATATCAGGTCCTTCTAAGCCCGGGGGGAGGAGCCGGAGCAGCAGCAGATGGATGGAGTGTTTTGGTGACCCTCCAAGGAGGAAAAGAAAAATATATCATTGGATGTATAGAAAACATACCTAAAACATACATAACATAACATAAAGTTGAAAACTTTTGGCTGAACATTCTAAAATATTTTTGAGTTAACAATACTGTCTTATTGTACTGAAAAAAGGAATTATCAAATTGTTTAGATTTGTAACAATTATTTTTATTGTCAAGGATACAGCCAAGGTTGGGGGGACTCTGTTTGCAATATGTTTATTTTGCAATTAATTAACTAGTATTGATAATAAGGATTCAATAGCTGTACAATTAATTAACTAGTATTGATAATAAGGATTCAATAGCTGTACATCAATGGGTGAGGACACAACATAACATAACATAACATAACATAACATAACATAACATAACATAACATAAAATAGCATAACGTAACATAACATAACATAACATAACATGAGGTCCAAAACTTTTGCCTGAACGTTCAAAATTGTATCAGCCCAGAAAAGATTAGTTCATTTTACGGTTCAGTGAAGCACTTCCGGGTGAAGAGCTGGAGAACCGAACATTTCATTAAATCTTTATAGCAAATCTTTTTATAGTACTGATTCGAGTGATTCGGTGGAAAAGAACTGCTTATCCCACCACTTAAGAAGGGAGGTTCCCTCTGGACACACACACACACACACACACACACACACACACACACACACACACACACACACATCGAGCTAGCCGGCCAGCTAGCCTAGCAGCGGAGTTCAGTCGACCATCCTCTTTCCTCAGGTCTCAACATGGATTTAGATCATATTTTGTCGCAGCTTGAATGTGTCAACGAAGAGGAAATCGACAGGCTTTTGCAGCAATATAACCGAGAGGTAGGCGTCTTCTTCTGCTCTTTTTGACGTGCACATAAACAAACTGCTGAGAATCGTTAGCTTGCTAATGCTACAGCGATGCTGTCGGCTCCTACTTAGCCGGCCGCTGGACAGCCAAGTCACCTATTCAGTCTTGACATATGACCTGACGTCCTGCTGGATGAAGCTACTATATCGGATATATAATAGCATATAACAATATGGACTCGTAGCGTTAATATAGCAAGTGTTCGGCTTGCAGCCACGTAGAGTAGAAAGGAGTATATCTGAACCTTTAGCGTGAATTTCTTACAGAGATGCTGCTGTTCATTTACAACATCCGGTGTCTGTAACATGTTCACTGTCCCCATTGAGTGTCGTTTTCTGCTTTTTTAGAATTGTAGCACCTTCGTTTTCGAGCCAAAGGAAGAATCCAAAAGGAGAGTAAGTACTGACTTTCGGACGATGGTGAAGAGAGAATGAGGGTGGATCCCTTGTGTTCATTTTTCTTCTTCTTTCTTGCCTTGTTCCACCACAGAAGCTGTGCCAAAGTGCGTTAGCGGTCATGGACAGGAAGCTGCAGCCCGGCTGTCAGAAGACATGTCTGGAGACACTGCGCATCCTGTCCAGAGACAAGCTCATCCTGCAGCCCTTCGCCTCTAAGGAGGGGATGCTGACCCTGGGGAAGATGGCCAGGCTGGTCAGCGAGCAGGAAGGAGGAGATGACCAGAAGAGCTCTGGGGAAAACGCCCTGTCGGACGTGGAGAGCAAGGTGGTGGTGGAGGCGCTGAAGTGCCTTTGCAACGTGGTGTTCAACAGTCCTGCGGCCCAGCAGGCCTGCGTGGACATGCGAGTGGTTCACAGCCTGTGTACCAACCTGCGCTCAGTCCGCACGTGGCAACACGACCTCGGCCTTTTCTCTCTGCGCCTTCTCTTCCTGCTGTCGGCCCTCAGGCCAGACCTCAGGGAGGTCCTCAGGAGCGAGTATAATGCAGTTCGGCTCCTGACGGACGTGTTGGAGCACACCCTGGACGTGCACTGGGCAGGTTCTTATGAAACCACCTGTCCAGATCCCCAGGCCCCGCCCTTACCTGCAGAGAGCAATGAGAGAGCGATGGAAGCACTCAAAGCCTTGTTCAACCTTACGTTGTCTTGCACTGGCAGTGAGGTGAGTGCATTGTGGAAACACACACACACACACACACACACACACACACACACACACACACACACACACACACACACAAGGCTTTTGTGTCCAGCTGCTTGTACCTGAGTGAAACTAAACCGAGTTCTACTGTGTTTTCGCTGTACGACAGGAGGACTACCACCAGTTCCGAGTCATCGCTGCAGTCATGCGTCACCTGCTGATGTTAAAGACTGAGACGGAGGAGAAAACGGAGGAAGTCCACAGGTACCTTGTTGTGTTTCTTGTGCAGCATACTCAACTTTTATTTGCTATGTTTACGTCCTAGTATTATGTAGCCTCTTATCAGTGTCCACTGAAGTGTCTACATGAGAGTTTCTCTTTGTGCCTGGTTTGGTGTCTCCTCTCCGCTCTCCTGAAGCTGAAGCAGGGTCTGGTCCGGCTGGTAATTGAGTATTAATCTAGTAGATGATGATCAAAATCCTGTGCATTTGTCTCTTTTGGCCATCTGGTAAAGAGCATATTGGAAGCATGAAGAGTACAGATGATTTGAAGAAGATTTGACCATTTTCATTTACTGCCACTTTATCCATTATACTGCAGCAGAAACCATATCTGTGAAAATTCTATCCAACTTTAATAAAACTACCGCTATTGCAGCATCTTTGCTCATCTGATTAGCTGTTATCTCCCACACTCGCTTCCAGCATTTTCACCTTTGTCGTCTTGAAGGACGTGTCAGTGTAAATTGCTGCAGTTGCTTCCTGGATTCTTCAAAGCTAAAAGGAAAATGACTGTTAGTGGAATCCTGTGACTGAATCCTATTTGTGCTTGGTCAAGATGAACTGATGACATTTCGCAACTTTGGCAAAATCGTAAAGATGGAGCTGCCATGCAAGTTTGATTTTATAAGCACGAATGTGTTTTGGTTGGATGAGCGTCTACCGTCGCTTCTCTGAACGTGTGTATGATAGAGGAAACCAGTTTTTGAGTTTTTTTTGTTTGCTCAGATTGCAGAAAATGCAATTTTGACACTACTTGAATCCATTTCCTGGCCTCTCGTCTTTATCCTTGCTCTTTTCTGAAAATGTATTCCGTTTTTTTTTTCTTTGTAAACTTGATCTTGCTGACTGTTGAATTTCTAAGATGTTAATATTTTTGTCCATGTGTCTGCAGCCACGCTGTGAATCTCCTCAATAACCTGCCTGTTTCCTGCCTGGATGTGCTAATAGACGTACCCATCCTGGGAGGCGATGAGAACTATGGGGGCAAAAACATGGATGCAGTGCAAAAGTTGCTTGACTTCATGGAGAAAAGAGTGGACAAGGTAAAGTTTTTCCCCTCTGCTACACCTACACAGGCTACTGACAGGTGTGTTCATCCACTTAGACTCACGCAGAACTGTAGAGTAAATAATACAGTAGATCCATGAGCAAAATGTTCCTCTAGTGCCAACAAGTAGTGAGCTCTGATGCTTTGAAACTGCTCAGCCTCGTGCAGGCAGCCAAAGGTAAGATTTCCTCACTTTTACTCAACAAGCAGAAATTCTTTTGCAGAACTGAGACACTGTTTTATATAATTATGCTTCATGCAAACTGGACCTTTCAGCTTATCAGGTATGTGTCTCCTTTGTGGTGCCCCAAGCAGGGCTCCAACTACAAGGAGGGCTTGACTCCAGTGCTGAGCCTCTTGACTGAAAGCTCCAGACAGCACCGGGAAATCCGCAGATACATCAAAGCTCAGGTACAGCAGCTGCCCAAGAACACGGAATAATCAGCGTCTCACATTTCTGGTGCAGTCCTTCGGGACTTAAAATCTGAAGAAGGGCAACTTAAATAAAGAATAAGTGATAGAATGTTTAGAAAGACTTACCTGACCTCCCCTATTAGGTACTTCCTCCTCTAAAAGATGTGAAGATGAGACCAGAGATCGGCACAACCCTCAGGAACAAGTTGGTCCGCCTGATGACACACGTGGACACGGGCGTGAAGCAGTGCTCGGCCGAGTTTCTCTTTGTTCTCTGCAAAGAAAGTGGTGAGTGGGAGATGTGGGTCACTGCAGACAGCATGCGTGGATGAGTGAGCAGCTCCACCGCTGCCCAAGCCATTTTCTCATCCCCTGTGGCTGCGCTTTCCTTTTGTAGTGGAGAACCTGTTGAAGTATACTGGATATGGGAACGCAGCGGGACTCCTGGTGGCTCGCGGTCTTCTGGCAGGAGGGAGAGGAGAGACTCAGTACTCGGATGACGAGGACTCGGACACGGAGGAGTACAAATCTGCAAAACCCTTGTGTGTAACCCTCTCCACCTGCCCTCGTTCCTTCTGTTGCTCCCGTGGGAACCTGTTGACATGCATGCATTGAACCCCCACTGTCCAACTTGTTCCAGTATCAACCCCATCACCGGCCACGTGGAGGAGCCGATGCCAAACCCAATGGAAGAAATGACGGAGGAGCAGAAGGAGTACGAAGCCGAGAAACTCGTCACGATGTTCGACAAGTTGTCCAGGTGAGTCCTCAACACTTCCTCTTAGTTTAGAGTGAAAGGAGGAATTCCTGTCAATGTATTGGCGAATTTAAACTAAAAGTACAAACATCAAACTGTCAGATGTTTTTTTTTTCTTCTCTATTTCACTACATGTTGCTGTAATGATGAAAATCTATCAGGGTGGTGAAACAGTGGCTGGGCCCTGGATAGACAGGGTTGTGTGAGATGGTGCCAGCCAGGCAAGCAAAGTTGTATAATCCTGCAACCGGCCTGCAGGGGAGCTGTTTCTCTCGGTTTAAAAAAGACTTCAAATTCATAAATTCTATTCCATCATCGGTTTGTCACATGAATAAACCACATCTGGTGTAAATGAAGAATGCGAAGAATTTTCAAAAAGTGCCTTACTGACTTGGGACGGACTCTGCAACACAACCTTGGAAATAATTACTTCAAGCTGTTTAATTCCAGTGCGTAGCAACACTTAAAAGTCCCACCGCAGTCCCATCACTGCACGTGTTTGTGTTGTTGGGATGCACCTGACGCTGAGCAGAGGTCTGGAGATTCTTGTATCTGCATCCTCTCGTTTGTATCCAAAGCATCCAGGACACGAAGGACCCTCCTCTACAAAACTACCAAAAGTTAGTTCTTGGGATTTTTGGCTGTAGCATTACAAATCAGGGCCTGGCATGTGTACCTAATAATAAAAGATAGTTTTTTTTTTCTTCTCATCCTGCCAACAAACAAGAAATGCCACAGGAGTCTTTCAGAAATAATAGATTTTCTTTCGCAAAGGATCAGATTAAATGCTAAACTTCCCCCCCTGTTGTCGTTGCTGCTGCTGCTGCTGCTGCTGCTTCTCCAATTATTCATGGTAATTATTATTTTCCCCTCCTCCTGTATTTGTGTTGACCTTTTTCCCTTTTGAGAGGCCAGAGTGGCGCCGGTGGCGCCCGAGGCACAAAGGTAAAGAGGTGCGCTCGCTCCCTGCCAACCCGCTCGTCAAAGCAGGAATCTGCTGCTGTTAGCCGCGCCTTCAATTAGACTCCAGGCTTCCAGCACGCCACCGCATTCAGGAGCGGGAGGCTGCCGGCCCGGCACGCCACCGCCACCGCCACCGCCAGCCCCCGTCATCACCGCCACGCCGTTAATTATCACCTAATTGGCGCACGCAGCTGGCTTCCCGACGGCCCGCTCCCTTTATGTGTCGCATTCGGAGGGTGGGGGGGCTTAAAGTCGCGCTCTCCTCCTCCGACTTGACTCCTTTTCAGTCGGCAGATGGACGAGACAGAGTCTTGCAAGACAAAGCAATTGGCTGCACGAATGGTGGGGGGGGGGAGAGAAGACACGCAGGTGAAGAGGAAGAAGAAGAAGCGCGTGGCCATAAGAGAGCTGACCTCATCATTACGGCGGCTGACGAGGTGTCCTAATGAGGAGCGTGTTGTCCAGAGGAGGAGGAGGAGGACGGAGAGGAGGAGGATTCTTGGCGGAGGGAGCGCTGGGCTTTCTTTCTTTCTGGAGCTTCTTCCTCGGGGGGGTGGGTGGTGTGCGAGGCTCTTAGGTGATCACTCCACACCAGGCAGGAATGTGATCCCTCTAACTGCTTAACTGCTTCTCCAATTAGTGCATTTCACCCCCACAACCCCAGCTGGTGCTACATCCAGCACGCTGGCCTCCTTCTGCTCAGGAGACAAACCTGCTCGTGTTGCGTTCAGGTGCCGCCTGGAAAAGCTGCAAACTGGACCTTTGGCCCGTCCGGTCCTCCACACCATGACCCGGCTGCCGGGCAGATTATTCGCAAGAATCAGAAGAATCTTTTTTGGTTTTATAAATTCGAGATTCGAGCACTTTATTCATCACATGCTCGTGCTGGATGTGCAGTAAAATGTAAAAGTGACACAGAGATCATGCAAAAAGCAAAAACAAAGAAAGAGCAGCAGGAACAAGCTAACACTATAAACAACCCATTTGTCATATAACTACAGAAGAAGCACACCAGTCACAAATATTTTTAAAAAATGTGTTGCAGTGTGTCCACGACGCCCTGATTCTCTGATGAATCATTTTGGGGAGGGTGAGGGTCCTGAGGCGGATGGGTGGGTGGGGGTTGTGTTGCCGGTGGGTGACACACAGTGTATGGATAATTGGATTAGGATGAAGGGGCAGCCGTGTCTTTGAGGTGATTAGTCTGAGCGCTGATCCCGTAATTAAAGTGCTGGGGGACGGAGAGGAGAAGAAGAGGAGAAGAAGAGGAGAAGAAGAGGGTGGAGAGCAGAGAGGGCGCAGGCATGGTCAGGCCAGACTAAGTGGTCATGAAGCGCTGGGGGGGTGTGAGAGTGTGTGTGTCTTTTAGCTCCATTTGTAAGAGAGCAAAGACGTAGAAATAAATTCCCTCCTAAGCACTCGGACCACAGAGACCCTCCAGCTGAGCCGGATCTTCTGGCTGACATCTTCTAGAGTTTGACGTGTGCAGAGTCCGGGAGCGGCTGAGGTGTTCTGCGAGAAACACCCCGATGATTTCATTTCTTTCCTTCTTTCTTTCCACATTCACAGGCAGAATCTGATCCGTCCAATGGGAGTGAGGCCCGACGGGACCCTGGCACCCCTGGAGGAGACCCTGTGTAACCCACCTGTCCAAGACTCGGGTTCTGACTCGGACTAGCAGTCAGGACGTCGACGCCACCACCACTTCCAGCCTGAGCTCAGTGGGCCAAACACCTTCTAGCTGATTCTGCTCCACTTCACTGGTGTTTGATGGGACGTCTGGTCACTGGGATGGTGTCCATGGTTACTGTTGCACCTTGATTATCTATTTAAATGCTCCTGAGAGTGAAGAAAGACTTGTAAAATGTAACGGCAGATTGTTTTGTTTGGAAAGGTTTAGATAATCATTCTTTCACGTGTGCTGTTTTTTAATTTTATTTTCCTTTGTTCACGTGTTTACCACTTTTTCTATTTCTAGTTGAGTCAACTGCACTTTTTGTTTTCCTTTCGCTTGAAAACTGTCAGGAGCGAAGTCGTTCGAAGCGAGCGAGCCGCTCTGAGCTAGAGCACTGATGAGTTGACAGAGTCCTCGACACGGTTGTGATGATTCTGAATGTTGCGCACCAGTTAGCCTTGACCAAAACTTTGGCTCGCTGTTCTCAACACTATGGTTCCAATCAACGTGAAGAATTCCATGCAAATACTCACTTGTTGTGTCTTTGTATCTTAATAAAGAAATGTTCACTGCGATATTTGTCTTCTGAACTTTTCTTTTCTTTTCGCTACAGTCTGAAGTTCTTCATGATTCAGCAATGTAGACCTTGTGTGATTCCATCTGTGGAGTTGCCACACAGAAAGCGTCAACTCGTCTCAGTCGTGTTTCTAGGAGGACGTTCTAACATCGACCTGTTTCTGCTTCTCCACGCGATACTTTTGCATGGTAGTAAGTCTTTCTTTGTTTGTTTGTTTTGGCCATCAGAAGCAGTTCAGATGAGCTTTGGGAAATTGTTATGAGCTTTTTTTTTTTCACATTTTGATATTTTAATGGGTTTGAAACAATAAAAGCAATCATTAATTGCTGGCCCATTTTGCACTTTTTGTGTTTCCCTAAGAGACTTTGGAAATTATTTTACATTGTCGTGCTTAAATATGTGGCATTAATTCGAGTGGTGTTGGACAGACAGACTTCAGCTCGACCTCACTGCTGGAAATGAACAGGAGTTCATTGTGGCCCTGCAGGCTGGGCATAGAGGAGAAATAGCTGAAGTCATTAACTACTTGCCAGGGTGACATAGTGGTGCAGTGGTTAGCGCTGCTGCCTCCCAGGTGGAAGGTTGTTTCCCAGCTTCCTCCCAGAAACGTGCTGGGAACTCTCAGTTTGTGTGTGTGAATTTTTATATAAATCAATATCCACTTTGTGCACATACTCGATGTGGCCGTGTGATGAAGGCGTGACTTGCTCATCGCCAGTTCAGTGGTCTAGTGGTAGGGTGTCCGCCCTGAGACTGGTGGGTTGTGGGTTCGATCCTCATGCCGGGTCAGACCAAAGACTATAAAAATAGTACCATTGCCTCCCTGCTTGGCACTCAGTATCCAGGTTGGAGATCAGTCAATGATTCCCTGGCTAGTCAGTGTTGCTGGAGCCCCTCCCTGCACCCTATGACAGTGGGGATGGATGGGAACAGTCTAAAACTTTTAACAACAACTTGATAATAATAATTATGGGACAGAATCATTGTGAATTCCGAGCTTTTATTAAATATTGAAATACAGTTTTTGTGCCAATATATAAAACATTAAGACATTCACTAATCACTAATGAAGCGTGTTCATGCGCCTCCTCCTTCTAAGTGCTTAAAATGTGCCAGAAAAAACTGTTCTAGTTTGACTTACAGACATTTCAACATCTAAAATCCAGCGAAGGGTCGCTGTCACCGCCGTGTCCGAGCAGTGTGCAAGGTGTCAAGCCAACTGCTCAACATTACAACTTTGTTTTTTTTGTTGTTGTTGTTTTTTTTTTTTAAATCAGTCCGAGGAACCGAGTCAGTTGCTGAGGACGGACGATGCCGAGCTCTTGCTGTCCGACTCCGAGTCGGTCTCCTCGCCGCAGCTGCTGCCTGGCCTGACAGCTCCAGACTCGGACCTGCACCTCATCTCCTGCTCAGCCAGAGGCATCGCAGCTTCTCTGCTCTCGCATGCAGTTGGTCCACTGCCAGACGGTGGGCTGCTTATCAAGGCAGGGATGATCTGCCGGAAGGGAGACAAAGGTTTTCAAAAAGATTTGTTTAGCAAACAAATCTTTTCAGGACAGATTCAATTCAGTACGTTCAGCAAAAAATTTGGACTGTGTGTGTGTGTGTGTGTGTGTGTGTGTGTGTGTGTGTGTGTGTGTCTACTCTTGAGCTTTGACTGGTGCAGTCAGTCATTCAAGGGGAAACCTCACCAGAGTCTCCTGAGTTCTCATCAGCTCCTCGATGTCGCTGCTCCAGCCGAGCAGCTCGGCGAACCTCCGCACCGTCACCTCCAGGTCTCCCAGTTCCACGTAGTCCCCTCGGCGGAGGGGGGTCTTCTGGAACGGCCCCACGGCGTGCCGGTTGAGGAGGAGGCGCGGGACGGCGGCGCGCACCGTGTTGACCAGGCTGGCACACGGCTCGATCTGGACGGAGAGAAACACTTCTGGTTACTTCGCTCGCCGTTCAGCCCACGCACACGGGAATGTTTTTAAAGGCGCACCTGTAAGGAAGTGCCCATGATGATGAGCAGGTCGGCCTTGGGGAAGTCTTCAGTGTGAAGGAAGTACTTCTCAGGGAGGTCCTCCCCGAAGAACACCACGTCCGGTTTGACCGTGGCGGCGCAGAACGAGCAGACGGGAACCTTGTCGTTCATGATGGCGTGCTGCAGGACGGGACGATACCGCAACACAGTTAGAGAGAGAGAGAGAGAGAGGGAGAGAGAGAGAGAGCTGTCGGGGTCAAAGGTCAAGACGTACCTTGGCCTCGTCAGCAGGGTAGGTGGTGTAGCACAGGTGACAGGAAGCTGTGGCGAAGCTGCCGTGAGCCTCCACCAGCTTGTCCTCCGGGAGGCCGCACACTGTGGGGTGGGGGGGTGGGGGGGATTAATTATTAGCTGTTGGCACCCCAAATTCATTGATTTACAGTTTTTTGGAATGTACTGAAATCCATAAGCCGCTGAGCTCTCACGTTTCTCCAGGCCGTCGATGTTTTGCGTGTACGTGCGCAGCAGCAGGCCCTTGAGGTGCAGCGTGCGGATGAAGTAGTGGATGTAGTTGGGCCGGTGGCTGCCGGGATACAGCGCCTTGGCCAGCGAGAAGAAGGGCTGCGGGTCGTTGGAGAAGTAGTCGATGTTGAAGATGGCCTCTGGGTAGGGAATGCTGTACTTCTCCAAGTTGGCGTAGAGTCCCGTTCCTGGAGTTCTGACGCAGTAAAACACAGCGACGCACACAGTTCAGGTCTACAGGCCAAATCTGACTAACACATCACGTTCTGCTTGAGGTTTAGAACATTGTGTGAACTGTGAATTTAAAAGTCGTCGACGTCTCGTCGGCGATAAACCACGCTACTGCTTGCTGTGTCACTGTTGCTATGCTAAAATGCTAATCAGCTAATCAGCAGTGTCCCCTTTAGATTCTCATGTTCACCAAGTGGGAACACTGAGGGCGGATTCACAGTGAAACTCTTCTAGAGTGAGTGACAGACCACCGACCTGAAGTCTGGGATGCCGCTGGCTGTGCTGATTCCTGCTCCGGCCACCACCACAATGTTCTTGCAGCGGCCGAGCTTCACCAGCCGCGCCACCGAGGCCAGGCCGCCCCGGGGCGACGGCTTGGCACCAAACACAGGAGGACTGGCTTGACTGGGCAGACTGGTCTGGACTGGGTCACTGCTGCCGGTGGACATGGTAGTTTCGCTGCAGAGCGGAGAGAAAGAGAGAAAAGGGTCACTAAAAAAAACCTCAGAAGAGATGCAGTGAAGGAAACCCGTGTCCTCACTCACCTGGTAGGTAGAACTCCTGCAACACCAGCGCTCATCTGACTGAGGTCCTGCGGCTGAGGTTCTCCATACAGCCCCGGGCCCGGCTGCAGGGTCTGTGAGGGGTCCGTGTGTCTGACCTGGGAGCCGGAGCTGCGAGTGGTTCTGGAGGCTCGAACCTTTTTCTTATTCCAGCCGCACCTGGACCTGTTCATTCCAACACCTGCAGAGAGAAATGACCTGAACTTCAGCGTTACTGCTCCCTACAGATCACTGATGTGTCAAACCACTTGTAAATATGGCATATGTCGGGACTTAGAAGTCTAATGGTAAAATCAAAAATCTTTAATAATATCAGTAGCTGCGTTTCCAAGAGAGTTTTTTGCAAATAAAAGTGATATTTCTAACATTTCCACAAAGTGCTATTGCGATTTGCAGGTGTTTCCATTGTACGGTGTGAGGCACACAAGCCGTAATTCTCATCAAATCTGGTCCAGCGAGACCCCACTGTGAGGAGGATGGAGGTACAAAACCTCATGCGTTTTCACTGGTCAGTCAACTGGTCACGTGACCTCGTACGTCACGTCCGTGATATCCCTCTATATGAATACGTGTGAAACACCACCTCAGGAGAGCATCAAAACCTTTTAACCATATTTGAGAGGTTTTTCCAAGTGGAGCTGCTTCCATCTCCAGTTTTTCATTGCCATGTTTAGGTTTGGCCAATTCTAGGAATAAATGGAAACACAGCAACTTACAGGCGCAAACACAAACACGTTTGAACAAAGTCAACCCCCCCCGCAAACAATTTGCTTTTCATTTGTTTGCCTTTCATTCCTCCTCCAACCTCCGAGTCCCATATTTAAAAAGCTGTTACACCCCAGTCGTCCTCCCCCCCACTCCCGGCTTCCCTTTGCTGAGAGAGGAGTTGAAATGTTTTAAACCCGTCAACGGCGGAACAAAAGCTAATGGCCACAATATATTTAGTGAGCCCCCCTGCTCCCTCAGAAGCTATGCTAGTACAATCCACAGCTGTGGCAGCTTTACTGTTCAGGGAAAGTGAAGGGCAGTGTGGATGGCTGGAAGGGGTGAGGGGTAAAGAGAGAGAGAGAGAGAGAGAAAGAGAGAGAGGGGGGTGGCAAAGGTGAAAGGGACTGTAGATTGACTGTGTGTCAACAAACCCAGCTGGGGGAGAAAAGAGGATGCCCCCTAACGGCCCCTCAAACCAGGGCGGTGGGGGGGTAGATAAATGACATGGAGGTGGGATTCAATAAAGGGAAGAAGAGAGGAGGAGAAGGACGGGGAGGGGTCGAGGAGGCTTCTTTTCCCAAAGCTATTCTGCGCCTCAAACAACCTCCATTAGGAATGAGTGTGAGTGATCAGCCAGAGGCTGCGGCCCACACCGAGACAAAGCAGCTACAAGCCATAAAACACCAGCGCTCCAGGGAGCAGCAGGGAGATAAGGCCGCCACACACACACACACACACACACACACACACACACACACACACACACACACACACACACACACACACACACACACACACACACACACACACACACACACACACACACAGGGCTGGATGGCTGAGATTTTAGAAGGAAGTCAAGAAGGAAGAATGTGATGATATTTATTTGTTTGTTTGTTTGTTTGTTTGAGCACCTTGAAAACACAAACACGTCCCACATTCCAATCATCATTCTGGAGCAGCAGCCCAAAAAAACAAACTAAAACCAAACCAAAACCATCATATTCACTCCTCAACTCAGAGCCTCCGACTGCACTGCCGACTTCGTTGGATCTTCTACAACTTTTGAAGACGACAAAACGAGGCAACAATGATTCAGTCTGAGGGTAATGGTGCCCTTTGTGACATCACAAAGGGGCCAAATTCCTGACCCGCGTGACTAGAGTGGAAGAGGAGCAGGAAAAAGATAAAATGGATGAACTTTGGACGCATCGCAGTCTCACCTCAAAACACAGGCCAAGCGAATTTTGCGTAATTCTGGACTACTTTCATTTCAAGCGCTCAATCTTCTGCTGCCTCCTTCAAAAGCTGATGGCCCCACATTACCACAGACTCTCTCCCCCAGCACATCCTAAAGGACTATTAAAAACCGTGGGGGGCGAGGCTCTGGGCTTTTGTCTGGACTCCTCCCAGAAAGACACTGCTGAGTACAGGCAATAAATCAGCAGCCCAGTTATTAAAGGTCTCGCACGGACGGACAGAGTGGCAGCGGCGGCGCTGCAAGAACCTCCACCATCAGACTCTCGGGGTCGGCGGAAGTCTCAAAGATTCTGTGTGTAACCTCACATGTATACTGGAGGCCAGTTTAGCACTGGATGACATGGTGTCAACGCTAATGGAGATAAACCAAGTTAAAATGATGCCAAAGGTCCTCCTGTCAAAGTGGTTATTTTCTAATGAAAATTACTCCCCTTCTGCCCCCTACAATTCTACAATTTAAATGTCCCTAATCTGCTCCAGAACCTAAATGTGCCACACATGCTGCCATTATTCTTTAATGACAAATAAATCCCAGAGTAAATGACAATGGGCTTAAAAGGATTTGAGGAGCTACCTCCTTCCTTGGCCTTTCACTGTGCTTGTTCTCACAGCTCCTTCATAGTCAAGAAGCCGAGGCCCAGTGTGTCCTCATGCTGGACCACCAGGGCTGCTGCTGCTGCTGCTGCTGCTGCTCAGATGAAGGTTACAGTTATCTGAGTGGCTTGGACACACCTCACTGCTCGCCGTTACCACCCAAAAAGTCAACGACTTTCTGATGGGAGACAGCGTCTGGCTCGTCACAATGACGCCAAAGCAGCAGACCTGAACTCCTATCGTAACACAGGCACAAATCTATCAGAAAGCAGTAAATGCTGCTGAATTGAAAACAGAAACTTCACAAACAGATGTATTTATTCAAATACCAAAGGTTTTTTTTGTTGTTGTTTTTTTTCAAATGTCTCAGTGTCCGATCATTATTATTTTCCTGACCTTTAGACAGAGGAGTGGAGATATTTTGGGAAAGATTTCACTAAACCAGGAAATGAAAAACTATGTCCATGATGCACTAAATTATAACTGACATCTGAATGTCAAAGTTGAACATCAATTTAATTATGAAAAAATTCAGCGGTTCCCCTTCAGGAATGACCACTGCACACTGATCCATGTTAACTTCATTATCTTTACATCACTTGGCCTTCCTGACACAACAACTCCATTTGTCCAGGCTAGTGGACCAGCACAGGGAGGCTAACTCAAGGAGCGCCCCCTTGAGGTTGCATTTTTGGTCAGGGCCAGGGACTGAACCTGGGACCTGTGCACCAATCATGACATTACTATAGTTGCTAAAGGGGTGTCAAACTCATTTTAGGTCACGCGGTCACATAGAGAAAAATCTATTCCCAAGCGGCTCGGACCGGTAAAATCATGGTATAACTTAAAAATACCAACAACTTCAGATTGTTTTCTTTGTTTCACTGGTTTTCTGAGTGAGGCTGCCCTGACATCTGCTGGTCACTAAATGTCATGACACGTAAAACGTAGTACAAAAACAACGCCACACTTGGCAGAGTTCATGTTTTTTTTGGGATTCCAGACTAATTAGCTGCAAAAAATTGTTTTTTATTCGTAATGAAATAAATTAACAAATATATCTGTTCGTTTGTGTTGGAATGTTGGCAGATATATTAATACTTTTGGTATGGTTAGAGACTGTGACAGTTAGCTATGTAGACTATATGTGCATAGTGCAGTGACACTTTGAAAGTTGACAACTTGAAGTTTTTTTTTTCCTTCCAATTTATCACACCGGCATGCACTTAATGTGGCTACAAACAAAGTTAGATTACAACTCGCAACAACAACAACAACAACAGCAGCAGCAGCAGCAGCAGCAGCAACAACAACAATTCACTATTTTGTCTCGCTATTGAATAATAAACCACCAGGATCTATTTTAAAGATACACCAAAAAAAAGATCAGGCTTGTTTGATGGCGCCTTCAGCATACACTGATGTGTCACTTGGTAAATAGAATAGCCGGACGACTTGGAGTGGGATTCCACCGTTGGTACAAGAGAGCTGTGCAACTAGGCGGCCAATTTGACCTAAATCAGAGTGAAAGGCTGAAGGTAGTTTTCAAACAGAGGCTGGCTGGGCTTCACTGCGAAGGAAACCACTGGCGCTGTGGCGAATGGGAGCACAGCATTCCCAGACCTATCATACCTATCATCACCAGTGATGATAATGATGATGCTGTTGTAGCAGCAGCAGCAGTGAATGCAGTTAGGATGATCCATTACATCGTCATCATGAATTACCTGCCCTTGCAAACGGCGGACCTTTTGAATGCTGCGTGCACAACGACGAATCTGTGGCGCCACTCGGGAAGTTTCGCATCCAAACGGCAACCTTCAACTCTTCTTAGACTCTTAAAACTTCGACTATTTTATTGTCAACACGCACATCTGATTGCTGGCAGTAAAAGGTGTTTCTTTCCCACATCGGAAATGCAGGAAATTTATCCTCATGCAGCGGAAAGCTTGAGCAGGAGTTAATGGGAAGAGCACTCACTCTGTTGTGGTTTCCAGAAGCTAAATTAACTAGTGCAGCAGAGGCGGGAAAAGCAGAAGCCTGTTCTCCCATTATTTATTTGAGCCAAAAGTGCACAGAATACTTTTTTTTGAGGTTGTATTTCTTTAAAGTAATTGATAATCGATACATTGGTTAAATTGATTGAATGGTTTCTGTTGTTGAGAGAAAGAAAAAAAACAACAACCAAACATTTTCATTATTTTAAAGCACGGAAGGAACAAATGAATGAACGGTCTGTTTTACTATTTTGATGTAATAGAAAAAGAAAGCCGTATTTTTGATTATCAATGTTTCAGCATCGGCAAACTCGTTATAGAATACAGTGCAGAATTCCTAGGTATCGATATTAAAAGCGAATGGCACTTTAGTAACACGCAGTTATTTCGCATTAGAAAGTGATGTTCTTTGTAACTTAAACGATCTTTGATTGGGATTCGAAAATAAAATGCGTCACTTCCGCTTGCAGTAGCGGAAGTCGTGGTAAAAGGGCTTTTGGACATATTTTCTCCCGCCAAAGTTATGCGCCAAGTAACAGAGTGATTCTTTTCCCTGGTCCGCGTACACAACACACGTCATCTCCTCACGTGGTATTCTATCCGGTTAGAAGAATTGTTTTTGTTATTTTGTTTTTAGTAATATTAGTCCCCGCAAGTGTCATCGTAATACATAGTATGAATATTTGATACCTTTGAAAAATAATATAAAAGTATTATTATTATTATTATTATTGTTGTTATTATTATTATTATTATTATTATTATTATTATTATTATTATTATTATTATTATTATTATTATTATTATTAATAAAAACTTCAAAAACAAGTCATTTTACACACTCCCATCCCATAGGTGGCGACCTTCACATCGAACGTTGGTTAATTGAGCCCCTAAAAAAATGTAGAAGAGGATGTGGTAACCGAAGCATAACAGTAAACAAATATTTTTCAAAAACGTTCAAACAGAAGAAATGTAATTCTATCCACTGTTCCCCGGGACAATACCGGGGACCCTTCTGTCGCGTCAGGGGCGCTGCTGCAGGCTTTCGGCGGGGCCACCTGACAGGGGCTCCAGCCAGCTCCCTCCAGAGTGCGGACGGATGGACGGAATGTGTCTCTCCGCTCTACGTAATACTGTAAATGGGTGGAGACTGAGATCCGCCCCCCAAAAATTTAGCCAGACAACACAAATGATCCCAGTCTCTCCCTCCTGCGCTTACATCACCACTATAGTTCGACGTAAA
The DNA here is from genome assembly GCF_046127955.1 of Nelusetta ayraudi. Taxonomy (NCBI): domain Eukaryota; kingdom Metazoa; phylum Chordata; class Actinopteri; order Tetraodontiformes; family Monacanthidae; genus Nelusetta; species Nelusetta ayraudi. Next base: position 616,227 of record NW_027466222.1, read on the forward strand.
CATTATTTCAGTGCAGTTTGAAGCCCCACAAAGCGTGCGACACCTCGGATCAGTTTGCTAGCGTAACAACACAAACCAAGGTAAGACACAATTCAGCTGGCCGGGGTTACAATGTGTGTGTTGTGAGTCGGGGAAAGAATGAACTTGAGCACAAACTGCCAGCGGTAGTCGAGATAATAAAAGACAGATTATCTTGGATGATGATGATGATTATTATTATTATTATTATCTGTGGCGGAAATATCTTTGGCCGTCAGCATCGTAGCATGGCAGAGAAACGGACACCGTCGAGTTTGGCGGCGCTAAGCGATGAAACGAGCTTCGCTGGAGGAGGGAGGGGGTCGACGTGTCGGGATGTGTCAACTAGAACCTTCTACATAGGAGCCAACGTCATGGCGTCTACAGCTGCGCTTTCGTCTACTAAAACCACTGACATATTTAGCGCAATCAATCGACACTGTTAATCATCACACAAACAACGAGAAAACAATGCATGTTGACAGGTTTCAACTCCCAAGCCAGCATCTGCGGCGAACCGTGTGGCTGGTACCTGTTGGTTAATGATGATGACACAAGTCAACTCTCCATGAAAACTAGTGAACAGTTGGCTCAACCGGAACCCCCTGAACACAGCACGCCATGCTGGCACAGGCTGAACTACGACGGTTGTGACGTGTATCAGGATACGCAGGATGAGCGTGTTTGCTTATTGTCAACATAAAAGGCTGGCAAACGCCTTGTGTGATCACACATGTGACGCGATTAAAATAAGGCCACGGCCGAATAGCATCGTCTTTGTCGCTGGGGAGCTCATCACGGGACAGTGCTGCGATCACACGGGCTTGTTTCCCGAATCACAAGCGCTCAGAAATGAAGTGGAGAAGAGTTGGTTCTCTGAGGAGCCGCTCAGTGACATGATGGTGGGGCGGGGGGTGGTTTAGTTTGTATGCTGGGCGATTAGTGCACATTGTTTTGCGTTTTTCATTTCAATTAAACTTAAACCTATTAATCAGCTTGGTGACAGATCCCGAACAGGTCTGCCTTGTTTCAGTATCTGAAGCACACCCAAAGCAAGCTTTACACAGTGTCATTCATGCTCTCTACGGCCATAGATCACACAAATGCGTAGTTTATGTTCATAAGTACTTGAATAAAACTCAGGGAGTTATTTATTTGTTTTATTTTATTTTTGAGGTACACATGAGAGAAACAAACAGCAAAGTATGACGCAGCAAGCCCGAGCACATTTCTTTAAATGTGTTTGCATTCACAAAACTATGACAAGCTGCCTTGGAAAAGCACCAAGCTTTGTTCAGAGTGGCTTTAATTTGAAATCTTCCTGCTGGACAGTATTAGTATGGTGATGTCCCTGACAATTGATGTGCCTGTCTCAATTGTCTTCCCAGAGACATGAGTCAGGCAGAACAGGTGCCTGAGGACATGCCTGCATACCTCAACAATGAGCCTGTAGAGACAGGTAAGTGTGGCCACTGCTGGCAGTGTGAACGTCAATGCATTCAAACTTAGGTCATGTTCAAAGTGAGGGACACAGCAATCATCTGTTTCTGTAACCATCCACTGGAACAGTTTTAAACCTAATACGGTAGTTAAACTGTAGCCTTTCTCCTCTTTAGTAAGTTAGAACAGATTGAAATGATCTTGTTGAACCATGTAGTGGAGTCATATGTGTGTCCAACTGATCTTTCGTTCCTTCAGAATGTGTTCACTTTAACACACCTGTAAACATCTGTTGTTCAGTGGAACATTTGTAGTAAAGAATCTGGAGTAAGTTTAAAAATAGTCGCTCTGTCTTTGTGGTGAAGTTTCAAGGGCTCAGCATTTAACACTTGAATCCAGTTCAGAAATAATAACGCACTGATCAGTTTGGAAAATAATTAATTCATATACTGGCATAAAATGATATACAATCACGATAGCTACCGTTCACTTACTGTGGTAGTTTGGATTTACCCAACTCTTACTAAGCTAATTTTTAATGGCAGAGTGGAAATCAAAGTGTGACATTACAAGGGGCTGATTTTGAGATCTGCGTTTTTAACACTCACATTCATAGAAATCTGTTGTTGTGCAAGGAGAAGAAGCAAATGATGGATGTTTTTTAATATCTGGAGGCCGACAGGAGACACATTGTAAGAAAACAATAATTCAGTATCAATTTATTTTTAACTCAATAAACTTTATCTTCTGCTTTGAGTTGGTTTGTCTGTCCTTCAGCAGTGCGGCATTTATCAGGGAGTAAGTGGACATTCTGCTCTTGATGTCTTCAGATAACAACAAGGACCATCCACAGACGCAGCCGGGCGTGTTGGGCAGGCTGGCCGGTGGCTTGTACGGGGTCACCAAGGGAGCTGTTGGAATGACGGTAGGGGGCGTGGCCTGGGTCGGCGGGAAGAGTCTGGACCTCACCAAGAGCGCCGTCAGCACCGTCGCCGCCGTGCCGGGGATGGGCGTGGGGCTGGTGAAGGGAGGAGTGAGCGCCGTGGCCGGAGGAGTGAGCGCTGTGGGCTCCGCCGTGGTCAGCAAAGTCCCCATCGGAGGCTGCAAAAAGAAGGACAAGTCTGACTGAGGTGGGCGTGTGGCCTTCTCCAGCCTGCTAGCAGGACCAGAGCAATAGAGGACTCAGCAGCTTTGTTTCCAGTTTGGAGGGGAGAGGGAGGAGGCTGGGCTTGCTGTTTGTTTGTTTTTTTCCCCTATTTAGTTTCTTATGTATGTGAGAATACGTGCGGATCCACATTGTCACACGTCGGGAGACTCTGCAGAGCAAATTCTCCCGCAAAACGAAAAACAAAGACTGCTGCCTCTGCTGTCGAAAGGAAAACACACCAACTGTCTCTGTGCCTTTCATTGAAGTTCACATTTCAGTTGCTTCCACTTCATACCACTGGATGTCACTGCAGGAGAGCCGATTTGTAGAACTGCACTCGAGTCAATTGCAGCACAATCATTTTGGAGTGGCCATTGTTGTATGACAAAACCTCGCTCTGCAGTGTGGAAAACAGGATTCGGAGATGTCACGACCAATCGAATAGAAGAGTTTTTAAAACGCCTGCTTTGGAGCATCTCTAGCTCATTGACTGAGGCCATCGCTCTCGTGTCGCTTGAGTTGCTCCTCTGAAGTTGCATCATTCTTTGCTATATTCTTGGCTATACTTTTGATACTGAATTATATTTATCACCAAAACAATCTGGCAATAAAAGAGGGATGTTCTAGGTTTTATAGATATGCATTCAACAAATCTATATTTTTATAGTTACTGAAATATGTCAAATAATCAAGGTATGTTTCCTTTCGACTCGCACTTGACAAATTTCTCCCGAGACAACGGTTGTGACATGACGCCCCTCGTTTCCAAGGATCCCTTTCTGGAGACCGACGACTGCTTTTCTGGAGCAACAGCCTCAGTTTTGTCCGCGCTCATCCACACACAATGAAGGTTTTTGAATGCTTTTGTTTTCTCATTATTGTATAGTGTTTGAAACTTTACTGAACAGTGATGTTTGTGGAAACCCAACAATGTTGTGTACAGACTTTGAATAAAACATGCTGGAAGTTGTGTGGGTGTTGAGAGCTGCTCTCTGCCGTCCTGAGGTTTGTCTCTCAGTGACGTGAACAAAACTCAAAGAGTTTTCGTCACACTGTAATACATTGAAGCAGTCATGGGCACCAAAACACTCCATCCATCTGCTGCGGCCCCGCTATCCCCCTCTGGTGCATTTTACAGCCCACTGTGGCCCCAACAGTCAAAAAGTTTGCCCACCCCTGCATTAAAGTCACATGAAATGCTATGTATACGTTCTAGCTGTGGATCTAAAACTGTATACGGCTCTAGATAACTGTGTTCGGCTCTCAGCAAGAATTGTCATTTTTCAGCTTCCTCCTCTTGAAAATGTCTCCTGCTCCCTGAATAGCACCTCTCCGTGTGCACGGAAGTGAGATGAGATGAGATGAGATGAACGACATGTTGCCAGTTAATATTAAGTGATCCAAAGATTGCACTGATCTTACAAGCTGTTACTTTTGAGTGTGAATCTTGTATTGTCCAGCCTCCACGGCACCCTGAGGCGTCACAGAGCAGCAGCTAGAAGAGGTTAATTATTATCCTTAACTCTGCTCTCATTATAGACGTTGAAGGAACAGAACAGTGATTCAACAGTGATCATGGTTGACCTCTTGGGCCTATAGCCTGACTCTCACCCAATGACAGCAGAGACTGACACCAAGTAGACCAGGTTGGTTGTGTGGGTGGGGCAAAGGTGTGTGCGGGAGGATCATGTGATTTGATGAGGTCATGCGTTGGGTGACAGTGTGACATTAAAACCTTTGTGTCACTAAAACCTCTGCTGAAGGTTTTTGTGACCTCGTGTGACCAAAGCAAACATATTGATGTGTTCTCTGAATGTTAAACATTGTGTCCCATTGTAAGAAAAAACCTGCAGTGCCTGTCAATAACATTCACAATGGTTTCACAACCACGCTGTGTGCTGTAAGTTCATGTCAACAGAGATATGAATATGCATAAGTTTGTGTTTCATATTTTCCTACCAGAAGCAACTTCAAAAGCTGTACCAGTCAACAGTTTACAGTTTCACTTCCTAACACGATCTATTATTTTCTTTTTTTAAAATGGTTGGATCAAAAAGGTGGAAGATACGATAGTGATAATAATCAAATACACACAGCACACCTTGGTAAAAGCTTTCAACTGATAGTCAATATCAAAGTCCAGTGTGTGAATTTGTTTTTAGAGTCACTGAGAATATTTTTGCATGCTCTGAGGATGTGAGGGGTGCGTTCACTGAATGTCATGATGTTCTGTGGACAATTGAAACACAAACGCCACTTCTAGTACTCCAGACGTTTAATATGCAGAGCTCTTTTTAAGATATATTTTTTTAAACATCTGCTTTTTCGGTTGAATTCTTGAGCTTGACACAGAGCTGCCTACTGTTCGGCAGTGTCAGCGTCAGGAGCAATTCTCAGAGGTCCGATAGAACCCACAGTCTTTAGTCCTGTTGTTCCTTCAACTTCTTGCACAATGTCTCTCTCTGCCGGACAAACATAACATGAAGGTGAGATTTAAAATATATCTTGTCACAAAATTCTGCAGATCAAACTCTCATCTCTTACTCATTCTGGCACATGGTCGTTGACAGACGTAGCCTGGTATCATCAGGCAAATGGATGTGCTGCAGTGAATGTACACCTCGGGTAGAAAAACAGCAGGTTAGCAGAGCAACATTAGCGCATAGGATTCCGGTGGGTTCAGTTCAATACCTGTTGAATTCTATTTGACTTTTCACTGGAGTTTACAAAGACAAACATGTGGAACATGAAGCGCTTGTAGTGCTCATAGATTGTGCCATCTCCGCTATAGCCCATGGGCACCAACTGGGTGAAGTGTGAATCACGCATGTTTGGACATCTGAATGGAGAGCAAGTCATGTTAATATGTTGAGAAAGCCAATCTGTGTTTTATTCTGAATAGAAGACTTCAAATGTAAAATAATCCTTTTACTGTTCCTGGTAAACAGAAGAAATGCATGTCATAGATTTCAAAGGTAGTTACCCATCAATCAAAATATCCCACTGAGGCATACTGTGTGGACTGGGATGTGCGGTTGCCCAACAACGATCAAGAATAAGGGAAGCCAAAGGATCCCCCCTGTTCATGAGTGCAACTTGCACGTACACCGGATCTCTTAGGGTTTTGCTGACAGGATAATCCCCCTCTTCGTAGAAAGAACTATAGTATGTGTCCACTGTATGAGCAGAAACACACATTTGGACACAGGTCAGTTGCAGGAAATAATCAACAAATGTTAAAACACTGACAGACTAACATAGAAATACCAGTGCAGCCCTTTTCAGTGCAAATTCCGTTGGCCAACTTCAGCTCTACTCTGAGAGGTCCTTCTTCATGAACATTCGAAGGAGGATTCTGCAAGGCCAATTCCAAATTCACATATTCAACGGAGGTGGCCGTGTATTTACACTCGAACAACAACCTTAAGATGGGAAACTTTCATCAGACATCTTGGTGGCAGCTATATATTATTATTTGCTGTTTGGTATGTTAATGCAAATCGCCTACTCAAAGCGGCTGCTCCGCGTGATGGACCCTTGTTGTCCAGTTTGTACAGGATATTCGCACTTCAAACTGTTCCTATAGACAATGGCACCGTGATCGTCCTGCAGAAGGTTTTGAAAATGTCACAGTCTTTCAAAGCAGTCTAAACTCTTTGAGAAATAGGCCCATGCTGAGGTCTTACCAGAACCTCAGTGCCACATGCAGTTACAGGAAAGCGAAAGATGCTGAAGTATAGGTTGGAGGCTTCTTGACTGCAGCCTTCTCCTTGGCCATTCAGATTCAGTGTATCAAAGTCAATACCAGGCTCAGTGGCATCTCTTGCTACCACCAGAATGAAGTATCCATCCCTGGTGCATTGGACGGTCACTGGTGGCACAAGAACAGGTGTTGATGGGTACAGACAACATACATAATAGCACAACAGCTTGTATGATTTGTCTAACTTATTTTGGAACAAAGTGGTAGAAATTATGTTGGCATTTTCAGATGCTAAATGTTTGAGATGTAAACTGTAAATAGTGTATTTTTATTTTATTTTGCTCATAGACTTTTCATCAATATTTCCATAAGTCTGAGGCCAATTTGTTTTTTTTTTTTTGTTTTTTTTTTAGAATGCATCTCATAATTTATAGTGCCAGCTCAATTTAAGAGAAATCAGCTGGGTTTGCACAAACAGTATATCAATATTAGCTGACAAATAAAGAGCTGCGGCCACATATTGTTGGTGATGATACTTTAAATTCCAATGTTTTTTTTCTTATTTCCACAGCTCACGTCAGTTATAAAGATATAAAGTACATGTTTTTCTATTTTGTTATTCAGTCTTTATTTCAGAACCATGGCACTATATAAAAACACCTTACATAAATAAGTGAATAAATATATAGAGGCAAAAGATACAAATAAAATTAAGTGCCTTCTGTCAGTTGTTATTGAAAATACTCAGGAGCATCACATTAAGAAGAGACAGCAAAGGATTCAGTCAGCCACTTAAGCAAGTTTTCGGAAATGTATCTCAAATACTTTTGAGAAAATTATGATTGTATTTACACAACACACAAACTCTGTAGTAAAGAACCCTCAGAAAACCCACCTGATTTTCCAAAAAAGCACTGTCCGGACTCATGGCAGCAGCCGAGTGCCTTACAGTCGTCAAAAGAAACGGTCGGCTCTCCACATGGGACTCTATGGGGTGTTGGAACGTCACAAGTCGTGACTTCAGTTTCAGGTGCATTTGGTTTTTTCTTGGACCATTGCTGTTCCTCAGGTGAATGATGAATGTATGATGTCGCTGTGTTATGTGATTGAGTGTTTTGTCCAGAAGTCTGTTGGTAAGTGTTGAACTAAAGAGGACAGAGAGAGGACAGAGTAAGAGCGATATACCTCACAATATGTAGCTCATCTGAATCTCGGATTGCATTGTTGATGGGGAGACCTTTTTAAGAGCTTCTACGTTTGTCCAAGTCAAGCAGCCCAGAAGTCCCAGGGCCACTAGAGAGGTGGTGCTCCAAAGCTTCGTCATGGTTCACAGCAGCCTGGCCCAGACAATCCCTAACAGCACAATAATCACATTTATATATTCTTAGAGCTGTGTATGTGAAATACCCCTCCTTTGTGGTCCAGTCACCACCAATCACAGCTCACTGTTTTTCATTAACCACTGGAAATCTTTGAGGATGTTTCACGTCAGATCTATTATCAATTGCAAGGGCGGGTCAAAGGGATGAAGCACAGATCCATTCGGCCCAGGGCAGGTGAGTGTGGGGACTGTTTGACACAAAAGTTTTTATTTACAAGTCCAAAATCTGTGTCATGAAAGCTTCTTATTAAGGTCTCTGTGGCCGCAGCTCTTTATTTGTCAGCTAATATTGATGTACTGTTTGTGCAACCTCAGCTGATTTCTCTTAAAAAAAAAAAAACAAGACAGAGGAATGGAATATTTACTTAATGCAAAAAAAATACGAAAAATTATTTTGTGTTTTTCCCCAACAAATTGCCCTGAGACTTATAAAGGCACTAACTGCAATGTAGCAAAAACATACATTTTGTGTGTGTGTCAATTAAGAACAAAATTTTAAGAAAGGGGCATTTCAAAGTAAAGGTCAACCACTTGGACTGAAAAAACAAATACATATAGAATAATTATATTCTATAAAATATAGATTATAATAAATAAACAAATACATAAATAAATACATGAATAAATAAGGGACATCGACATCGTCGTTATTTTCAGAATCAATTTGCATGATCTTATTCTGAATCTAAAAATATCGATTTTAATTGAAAATTATGACTAAACCAAATTTGCGTAAACAAAGGTCAATTTCTACGGAAGCTCATTGCATCTCCACTTTGTTATTCTAAGAACGCTTTCGCTGTCACAGAATGAATGAAAACCTGGTTCAAAATACAAGTGAACTTGTGTGGCTGAGCGGTCGTCTCGGTCAGTCCTTCACACAAGACGGCTACTATTTTGAGTCGCTTGCAAGGGCAGCTCGTTCTAGTGGCGCTTAAATCACGTTAAGCCTACATTACCCACAGTTCCACGCGCTCGTAATTCCGCCTGCCTTCAATCAGCGCGTCCTCTCTGGCGCACCAGCCAGCAGCGGGACTCGGTTGCTGTTTCAGCGGTGTCGGAAGAGCCGAGAGTGGCCCACGGAGAAGCGCCGCCGTCGGCCGAGATGTCCGTGTCGTCCGCCCACAGCCCGGGCAGCAGCAGCAGCAGCGGCGGCAGCCGGAGGAGGAGGCCGGCGGAACACGCACCGGGTGAGCGGCTTGTTGTTGTGCGTACGAGCATGTGTCATGGATGCACTCCTCCTCCTCCTCATCCTAGAACTTTATTAGTGTGTCCACTGTGTTCGGTCGGGCTCCGCTGGGGACCTTCCCCATCATATGTTTCCATACAGCTCACACTAGAGGTGCTGTTAGCGGTAAACACTGCCAGCTGTTGATTACTAAGAGCGGATTGAGAATGATAAATCTGTATTTCCCACTCCGGGGGTTTCCTAGCTCAGTCACTTCCACTATTTTGTTTTGTTGTGGCAAAGCACTAGTCCAAGAACAATACGCTCCTGCAAAGGAATCTTGTATTAATTTCAAAACTATATACATCAAAATATGACATATATTTCTATGTCAGCTCTTATCTACGTGTTGAAAATGGCGTGGGTGTATTTATCTTTTTAATGTCCACTTTGTCTGACTCTCAACCATTGAAAATTCTTGTAGATTCTTGTAAAACAACATATTTGCAATGAACATTCTCAAGCTGAACATGCACACATGAAATGAAATGAAATGAATGATACTAGAACCCCAGTAGCATTGCACAATCACACGCTACATTCTGGAAAGAGGAAACAAAAGAAAGCCCTATCTAGTGGGTGAAGCCACCAATTTGAACTGTTTGACTTCTAGTAAGCCCGTCCGGTCCCGTGACACCAGCTGTTTTATGTCTGCAAGTAGTTATTCATCTGCTAAGGCTGTGTGTTGTCTGTGGCCTGCCCCAGAAATGAATGGAACAAGACTTTATTGGCGTTGGCTTAATGACTGTCATGCCTGTGGCTTCCGCTCACTGCTCTCTCAGGCTGGCAGCAGTTGTGTTCGTACTTGGCTCAGAGGAGCTTTAGCTCCCTAATAAAAAGGAATTGTGTTTCCATGTTGCGCAAACTATTATATGTTAACGAATCGACATGCACATTGTTCAAAGTTGTATTAACTTCGTAGGTTATGTTTTTCTGTGAGATCTGTACAAAATGACACTTCAGATGTATGTGTTTTGTTTGAATCAGTGGTTTTGGATGTGTTTTGTACAGTTAATGTTTGTCTCCTTGATGCCACTCAGCCTCTGTGCGACTATTTTCATTGGAGATATCGAGTTCTCGGGTGGGTGCAGTGTTACGGCAAGAAGGTCGTGACTCAGGGGTTCGATTCCTGGGCCTGGGGCCTTTCTGTGTGGAGTTTGCGTGTTCACCCCTGTGTCTGTGTGGGTTCTCTCCTGGTACTGCAGCTTCCTCCCACAGTCCATAGACGTGCATGTGAGACGACTTGGGAGCTCTAAATTGGCCATAGGTGTGAATGCGAATGTGAATGTCTGTTTTGTATTTCCATGTAGCCCTGCGATAAACTGTCAGTTTGTCTGGGGGTCACCCAGTGTCACCCAGTGTCACCCAGTGTCACCCAGTGTCACCCAGAGCCACCTGGGACAGGCTCCAACACGCCCTCTCTGCAGGAGAAGCGCTTGTAGAAAATGGATGGAGTGCTTTCCCCAAACAGTGGAGTTGCATTATACAATGTTGTTCACCTGGAAAATTGTCTTTATTTTTTAATGACCAGGATTAAACTATGTTGTCGTGGCAACATTCAGTACCAGATCACACACCTGGTGGTGAACCCATTGTAAACTGAGAATGTTTGTTTGTCTGCTATTAGATTAAATAGTTCAGATGAAACCATGTGATAATTGATCAGCGTATTCAATGTCACAAGATTATACACCACATTATGCACTTGACTTTCAAAGGCCCTTCTGGATCCGCTAATTCACAGATTGCATGAAGCCAAGTCATGACTCTGGGTGTAATTTGTAGAGTTTTGTTGTTCCAGATTCTTCAAGCGAGGCCGCTTCACTGTTGGCTCAGGGTCATGAACAGACCAGTGAACGACTGGGTGCAAGCCAGAACCAGTTGAGTTCGACTGACAGCCCGCATCACTCCCAGTGTCCTGCCACTTGCACAAGACAATGCATGGCTGCACACCCACGTAAGTTCTCTGCATCAGCTGACTTGTATAAAAACAGCAATGTTGTTCTGTGGTTGTTGTTGTTGTTGTTGTTGTTGTTGTTCATCCTTCATCTTGTCACTTTTATTCAAGGTCTGAACTTTCACGCTTGTGACGACGGCTGGGTGGAGATCCAAACCAAGAGGACCATCCGAGCGGAGAACGAAGTGGAGGCCAACAAGCTGGTCAACAACTACAGGGTGAGAAGTGAGAAGTGTTTCCGTGCATCAGTCAAAGGTTCTGTTCTCCGCAGATGCCACCTTGACAAACATCCAACCTTTGCTTCTTATGCTTCCGACACTTTTCTGGAAATGTGCACTTCAACACACAGTTTTTGAAATCCACCCTTTGTGATGTCACAAACCTCCTCAGCCAGACAGTCATGCAGTCACGTTGTTTTTGTAATTTTTCAAACAAGTGGAAGGCCAGTTTGCCAGAAGTCTGGATACACAAAGATATGTCAGGCTGCTCCACCTGACACCAGAACAAATGATGATATGAGTTGAACCTTTCATAGTCGCTTGGTTTTTAACACAATGGCTCATCCCTCAAACTGTTTTGTGTCTGAGTGTCCATCTGTGTGACAGTTTGGTTTCAGAAAATGGAAGAGCCACGTGACGGAGCGTCCCTTTGAAGACAGGTCGGAGGTTGTGAAGGAGCTCTACTCTGAACTGAACACTGTTAAGCCACATTCTGGTACGTATGGTAAAGATTTGTTCGAGTCAAAAATAATTTACACTAACATGTGGACCTTTATTTCCCAAATCAGACTATTGTTGGCCTCTTTATCTTTTATTTTATTATTGACCAAAGTTCTAAATGTTATTACAAAGTAAGGAAATACATTGTTCATCCTGATTGCCGACAACATCTTGAGTGAAACCAACAACATGGGACACAGTATGACAACACGTATATGCCTGTTGTTTGACGGACGTCAGCATTTAACTTATACAGATGAAGAAAATGTTTGTTGTAAACTACAAACATTCTGGAAAAATTGTGATACAGCAGCACAAACCCTAAAAATATATTAAATAAATTTTTTGGGAGCTGCTGGAAAATCTGTCAACTCTTTAACTGAGGTTTTGTCTTTGTCACCAGGTGGCCTGGTCTCGTGTGGAAACCTTGCATATGTGCTGCTCTTCGGCTGGTGGGTCTCTCTGACGTATCTCTTGGTTGGCTCGCTGATGTTCATCACGATTGCTGGTGTGTCATACGGTGAGTCTTGCAAATAACAGAGCAGAGACTCTGCCACCAGGTCGTCAGCTCATCGTGTTTTCCATCTCACCGTCAGGTAAACTTTGCTGGAAGTTGTCCTGCTACTTCCTCTGGCCCTTTGGAAAGACCATACATGAGGTGAGGGGTGAAGTATCTGCGCTTCAACACAGTATTTGGAAGTTTTTCCTTCTTGAAGAGCGACCCAGCTCTGCAGTCCACTCATGTACTATGGGGTTATTTGAAATAAATGTTTAATATTCAAACAGATTTTGCCCCATTTACAAACTAGCGCTGCTCTGGTGGGATTTCTCCAGATTGGTAACACGTTGAGGAGATGCTGTGACCGAGCACCGAACTGTGAGTGTGGCATGGGGGAAGACGAATGCCCAGTTCTGCTGCCGTCACCCACTGATGAGGAGGAGGAGCCACTCTCAGAACTGCCGCAGCGACGTCCGTCCGGCTCCTACTGGGTAACGTTCAGCGCTTTGTGGTGGTTTGTCAGGCAGCAGTGGTGTGTAGATCATGAAGGAATCTTTATCATTCAAAGACTCTTAAGATACAGCACAGGATGTCTCAGAGACCACACCTTCAAACAGCTGATATCTCTGGGCGCTCTTTTCTTTCCCAGCGTCGTTTCTCCACCTACTTGTGGCTGCTGCTGGGGTTTCCTCTCCTGGCCGTCGTCCACTCCCTGGCCTGCATCTTCTCCTGGATCCTGGTCTTCACCATCCCCGTTTCCAAGATGAATGCGCGGACCTTGGGCGTCATTCTTCTCCTGCCCCCTGAGGACGTCTTTGTGTCCACCTGCCAACAGAGGAAGGCAGGATAAGGCCTCGCCGCTGATCCCCCGCAGCACATGAACCCGGTGAGATGGTTCAGCGTTGGTCACCTGCCTGTTTTTGCGCCTCTGCTTAGCGTCCAGGCCACGAGACCAGGGCGCTGCTGTGCTGCTACCAGGCTGTGAACTGGTACTACTACAAGTACACAGTGGATGGCATCAACGTGTTTGCTGTCAGTATCCTTCACCGGTCTGTCTCTTGGTGTTTTTGAGTCCTGCAGAGACGCTGTTTCACCTTTGACCCTAATAATCAGACCTCCTTCCTTTGGTTATTGTCGCCATGGTTGTTGGATACATTGACAAAGAAAACCGCTTTGCCGGCTCTGACATCAAGTTTACCATAGCCATCGGCTCCATCATACCCCTGTCTTATTATATTGGTATGGGGATCGCCAGGTTTGTTCTTTATTGGATCAAAACACACTTGGACATTTGTTTGTTTTGCTGAGTGCCCCTCCTGTAAAATGTTTTTTTTTTTTTTCCTCTGGGTATCTGAAGCATCTCGGCCCAGAGTAACTTTGCTGTGGGTGCTGTGGTCAACGCCACTTTTGGCTCCATCACAGAGTTGACCTTCTACATCACTGCCTTGCTGAAGGGGCACCAGGCAGGCAAGCCATGTCTGCAAGAGATCGTCAAGTCTGCTCTGACTGGCACCTTGCTGGGATGCATCCTCTTCATCCCTGTGAGCCAACACGCATTCACATCACATTTTGCTGCTGATTAACTAGAATGGAAAAAGTAGAGATGGGACACTGCTTAAAACTCAAAACTCAGAATGAAATAAAAATCTCCCTCCTGTCATTTTTCTTCTCTTCTTGTGATCCTAATCTGTTTTGTAAATTTGACCTGTATTTGCTTTGTGTTGTTCTCAGGGAATTTGCATGATCATCGGAGGACTGAGACACAGCGAGCAAACATTCAACAGTCGCTCGACAGGCGTGAGCTCTGCGCTGCTGTTCATCTCAGTAGGAGGCAAGTGGACAAATACACGTTTAAGTGAAGCACAGATTCCGAGAAAAGCAAAAAAAAAACAAGCAAAACTGTCAATTATTAAAACATTATAATAAAGGCAGTTTTGATTCATGAAACCTTGGATCACTGGACATCATGGCATACAGCACTGCATTTAAACAAAAATGCAAAAACCTTTTAAGAGCTGATAAAGGTTGTGATCTTTTCGGGTAACAATGTGGATATAAGCAGTGTCTTGATGAACACACTGCAGGTTTAATGCTGGTTTTTAGAGATGATGATTCTGAGAGGCTGTTCCTGACTTTGCAGATTGGGGAACAAAATAATAAAAGAACAGAAAGTCCAGACTTCTGATTGGCGGATGAAAACCACTTTTTGGCAGATTTCAAATTCTCTTTAATGTGGGAGAATCTGCTCTGTTCTCCTTTTCTACTTTCTATCCATGGCGTGTGTGGACCAAATGACCAGAGTTGTTATTTGGTCCACAAATCACAGCTCAACCAGGTTCTGTTCTTCTGTTCTGTTCCTGCAAAGTCACTGTTACCTGAGAGTTTAGCGCAGCTTTAACCGTCTGTCTGTCCCCAGCAGGTGTCTTCGCCCCGACGCTCTTCTCCAAGGCTTACGGCAACCTGGTGTGCGACGCCTGCACCAACTCCACTGGAAACAGCACGAGCAACAGCAGCGGGCCTTTCGTCTGTCACAACTGTCACTATGATCTGGTTGGTGTGGAGATCCAGCTGCACCATCATCACGATGATTGCAAGAAAAACATTCCATCATGTTTAATAACATATTATCTTTTTTTTTTACCAACAGCAAAATTCTACACTGTTCCATAACCACGTTGAGTAAGATATTTTTTTTATGTGCATATACTAACTGTTGATTAAGGAATCAAATAATGTGAATAATGATACAAAGATTAGTCACAGTAGTGGGACTAGTAGTACTAGTAGTAGTATTAGTAATGCTGAAGGACTAAACTAAAACTTTACCACATTAGCTGAGGATTCCAGGGATTCCAGTTTGATTCGTGTTTCCTCCCTCTCTGTTGTTGTGCGGTCGCTCTCGTCAGGCCGCTGGTTTACACCGTGTCTGCCCTCCTGCCAGTCGCTTACATCATTGGTTTGATATTCACCCTGAAGACGCACTCCCACATTTACGACATTCATGTCGGCGAAGGACAAGGCACGTATTTAAAACAAAACAACCAAAAACAAAACACACGCAGCAGTGAAAGTAACCAGATTGTCGCGCAGCTTCACAGTGAGGCTGCAATGTGACTCTGTGACTCACTGTGTCTGCAGTGGCGGACCAACACCATGGAGCGGTGGTCCACTGGTCCAGGTGGAGGTCTCTGATCATCCTCATCATGGCCACCGCACTGACGTCTGCTTGTGCTGATCTTGTCACGGAGAACATCCAGCCCTTGTTGAACCAGCCCAACGTCTCTCAGGTCAGGACACGCCACCAATCACAGGACACGCCACCGCGCAGTCACACGTGGCCTTCGCAGCTTCTGTTTCTTTGCTTTCCTGAAGTAATGTTCTCTCTCATTTGCTCCTTCAGTATTTTATCGGGGTCACAGTTCTCGCCATGGTTCCTGAGATCCCAGAGATTGTTAATGGCATCCAGTTTGCACTCCAGAACAACATCAGTTTGAGGTGAATTCTTGCCTGTTCGTGTCTCCCCTGGAAAAAGTGATCTATTCTATACTCTATACTATTCTCTTTCTTTTCAGTCTGGAGGTTGGAATCTGTATTGCTGTTCAAGTCTGCATGCTACAGATCCCAATCCTGGTCTTGTTCAATGCCTTCTATGTAAGACCCCTTCAGCTTACAGTCAGTCAGTCAGTCGCCGCCTGTCTTCCAGTGTAATCACACACTGTCTGTCTCTGTAAGGATGTGGGATTCCTGCTGTTATTCAGTGACCTGCACCTGTGGGCCAGCATCTTCAGCGTTATACTCGTCAACTACATCTTCATGGATGGCAAGTCTGACTATTTTCAAGGTAAGATGGACCATCAAGGTCATCATTAAGGGTGACTGCATGAATTCAAGGGCTGAGTCATTGTGGGACATCTTACATCGTCCTCAGTTGATGTGCTGATTCTCCATCAGTGCTGTTTTCTGCTTTTCTTGCATTAGGCACTGCACTGGTGGTCATCTACCTCATCCTTCTGGCTCTCTATTACTTTGCTCCTTCCCCGGCGGGCTGCTGATCCCTGGACCTTTTTCTTCCTGTGGTTTGATTCCTGACCTTGTCTGTTTTGTATATACTTATGTGTATCTGTCATATGGCAGATGTAATGCAAGTTTGGACACTGATTTTAATTGCTTACTATGCAACTAGATCATACTAGATATAGTTACTAGATTTAGGTACTATGTCTAGTTACTGGGTCATTTAAAAATTAATTGTATGCATAAATAGTGAACAAGATAACAGTCAGGTGATCGATGCTAATGAAAAAACTGTTCTGGTTAATTCAGAACCAACTGGAAACTGCAAAGTTTCACACCATATGTGACATTAATATAAAACATTGTTTAGTGTAATAATGCCTTTCTAACAGATGGTGTAGATTTGTGAGTAGTGCCTACATACCTAACCAGCCAAACCATACAAACTACCTAGTTTATCCCTAATTTGTTCATTGGCACCTCTTAATTTGTCTACATTTTTGAAGTGTTTTCTGTTTTAATTGATTTTTAATGTTGGTAACATAAATGCAATACCTGCAATCAAGTACAACATTTTCATGTCAAGTCACTAAACTCATGTCCTCATGTCGTTAAAAATCAATTAATGACAAAACCTTTGAAGCACTTTTTAAAACAAAGTTACAAAGTGCTTCACTGAGCCAAAAACCTTTTAAAACTCTTCAAAGATCTTGTATTTTATGACAGAATGTCAAAAGTGTTTGCACTGATGCTAATTTATGTGAATTACTTTTAAATGTACTGTGTGCTTTCTGCAATTGAAAACGGTACCTGCATTATTTTAAACCTAAAGTATTGTTTACACACTGCTGGCTGCACTGAGCAAGGAAGACAATCTGTCAGTACAACATTATTGAAAAAAGATCCTTTTGTGTTTTTATTGTCCACTCAGACAGGAAATTACAAAACATCATGTACATCATTTCATTTGAAGTGTCATTCACCTTCTGTCTCAGGAGCTTCTTGATATAGACATGCACACACCAGTGACATGCAAGATGATTGCAATCCAACATCAGGAACAGATGCAAATAGAGACAGTTGGTTGGTTAGAAGAGCAGCACATTTACCAGGTTTGAGGAAGTACAGATGGCGAGTGTTGCTTCACAATTCACTATAAATAAGGCAGTAACATGTTCAGACTAGGAAGCAAGTGAAGGGAAGTACTCGCTCTGAAAAGGTCAAAGTGATTGTATTAAAACAGGACATGAAAGAAAATGCTGGTCCTATGATGATGAGTTTCAAGGGAGGTAATGAGGAGAAAAGGCAAATGTGTGACTCAAAACCAAACAGTATTTACATTTGATAGGCAATCACTCGTCCTTCCCAGAATCACCTCAGTAGCCAATCGTGGATTTACAGACGCCGACTGCTGATGGACATTTGTGACCTGATTCTCACAGTATTGAACCTCCCCAGTATGTCTTACATAGTCTGGCAAAAAAAACAAAAAAAAAAAACCCTCCAAAAGTCAAAAATGAAAAAAAAAAAAAAAAAAAAAGTACAAAATATAAAATGAAAAATACAACCTGTTGTACAATATAAAAAGAATAAGTGATTTTAAGCACAAAGGAGCAAATACGAGACAGCAAAGGAAAAATGATTGCAACAGTTTCTGCTCCACCAAATAGTTTTGTTGTAACAAAGAGTAGGTCCAGTATTTCAAATAATCATTAAAAAAATGACAGGATTTAGCTTATGGAAATAAACAATGTCTCCATGTGAAAAACATCAGGCAAATCACACAAGGAGATGAAAAGGCTACAAATACACAGAGTAACAGCAAAAGAGAAAACGATAAAAGAAATAATATGAAGCAGGCATGAGTGACAATAACAAAAGGAAAGAGAACAGAAATTGGAAAGGCACCTGATTGGAAAAAAAAAGGAGAATGTTTAGTGTCATTGTGGTGCTACAGGTGTTTCCGTCCATTTCAGACCTGTTGCTTTTCCGCAAGGAGCAAGCAGGCTTGTAGAGGCACATGAAGGTTCACAGTGATGTCGCAGTAAAGATCGAACCGCAACTCCCTGAGGAGGGGAACGTCTTCAACTCCGTGTCAGTCTGCAAATCCTCTGGGCTGAAACGCAACTCATTAAATATTTGACCTAGAACACAGTCATCAGGTGTCACAGTGTGCCAGTGGTTAGAAGCAGAGAGCCTCCACCCGTGAACATGTGGCTCATTTCTTACCAAGCTGAGCTTCATTGGCTGTTAACCACCGATTCCTTCGAGCGTCACCCAGCCGAGGTGAGCAACATTACCCGCCGTGAAATGTGTGACTTTTTACGATTTTGTAAAACGAGCTTTAAACGGTGATGCAAGGTTCATAAATGATTGAAAAACCTGGGCAGCGCACATAACACAGTGGGACCAGAAAAACCAGATACACTGGGAGTGGAAACTGGCACACCACTGTGGTTCTGATGCATGCACAATTTGTGGTACATGCAAGCCAGCTATAACGATCGTCACATACAGAGAGAACACCTCACAATTCATTTTTTTTTTTAAAAGCACACAAATTTACATCAGACTACATTTAAAAAGGCATTCAAAGTTGTCATAACAATCTGACATCTGGCTTTTAAGTCCTTTCGAGGACTTTGTGTCAAAAAGGAGGAAAAAAAACAACCCCAAAACAACAAGAACGACCATTTTGGAGCAAGTGCTTTTTTTGCACACACACACACACACACACACACACACACACACACACACACACACACACACACACACACACACACACACACACACACACACACACACACACACACACACACACACACACACACACACACACACTACTTGAGCCGCTGAATCAGCGTGTGCGTCAGTCCCAGGTTGAGCAGCTGCAGGGTGGACAGCTGGGCTATGTGAGGGAATGTTTTCAGCACTTTCTCCCAGGTCAGTTCAAGCAGGCTGGGCACCACCAGCCAAACCTTGTACAAGGAGCCAGTTCTTCTGTTCCCGGACATGTTGACCACGCCGCCGTGGATGTACATGCAGCCGGCCTGAGTGAGAGGAGCAGGTGGAGACATTAAGGACCCACAGCTGTCCGTGACGTCACGACACAGAAAATGACTGTGTGAGTGATTTTTTTTTTTCTCTCTCTCACTAAAAACATACAAGGCTCTAACTTAATTGAACATTCTTGGCATGTTCCGCAACTGATGCCTGAACTAAATCTGAACTGTATTTTACATAAAGTATTTGATCCATCATTAGAGGAAGGCTTTAATTTGAAGATGTCAGCCAAACTGCCGACCATCTGACTAACTGAACTACATCAATAAAAAAAGAAAAGAATACTAGATCTATTCATTAACCAATCAGCTGTTTGATAAAATGAAATCAGTTGGAAGTTCATAAGAAATTGTAGCCTTTCATCTTCCCTGCCAGTACAGAAGAAGACAAACTTATCACAGCCTGGAAGACGTGTGTGACAGATGACTCACCGGAGTAACAGCAGCACAGTGAAAGTACGCTGGTTCTGGCATGACCGCAGGCAGCTTGGTCCACTGAAAGGTTTGCAGGTTGACCTTCCACAGGTCCGACAGGATGACCTCTCCATTATAGCCGCCACATATAAAGACTTCTTTAGGTGGGAAAACAGACAGACAAGTTCAAAAAACCCCACTTCAGACCAGTGGGGCTTCATCAATTTGCTCCAAGATTCCAAACGACCTACCATTTTTGACCTGCACGCAGCTGTGACACCTTCGGGCGGCAGGATAACCTGTTATGAACCGAGACGATGTTACCTCAGTGTGATGAAATCAAATTGTTAACGACAGAAAAACGGTCGTCATTGCTCACCAACCTATTTTCTCATGAGGTTTTGTCACCATTTCCTCCCAGTAATTTGTCTCCAAATTGTATGCATGAATCTGAAACAGACACAATATTGAAGGGAAGGTGTTGACAAGGAACGCACACAATCGCTCCCTAGAATTAGTCTGTGTTCTCATTTGTATCACCTTGTCCAGGGGATATGACGTCCAGGAAGTCCCACCACCTAAAATGTAAATTCTCTGACCATCGTGAGCTAATTCATGTCTGTACCTGTAAAATGTATTGATATACATATCAGTACATTTGATTATTATCATCATTGTTGTCCAGAATCAAAATAAGTAATAATTAATGGGAACCTCTCTTCAGGCAGATTTGAGGGCACATTGTTGGGTTTGAGGTGGGTCCACTCCCTGGTGGTCAGGTCCAGCCTGTGCAGGTCCGTGCTGTAAAGGTAGCCTGTTGTTCCTCCAAACACATACAGGTAGCCATTTATGATGATCATCGCCTGGAAAGAGATTCATGTTAGTTTACATGTCCTGCACAAATATTCCTTTATTTGTTTTGTTTTTCTTGAAGAAATTACATTACCTGTCCGTATATCTTGTTGGGCTTCTTCCCTCTGCAGCTGAGCAGGTTCCATCGTTTGTACTGAACATTGCAAACATGGACATCGTTGCCATTGTTCTCGCCAAATGGAATTCCGGTACCACCAAACACAAGCAGGTTGTTCCCGTGCAAAACAGCTACGAAGGGCAGAGAGGCTAATCAGTTTTCAATGGGATTTTTAGGCTGTTGGTCCATGCAGCTTTAAGACGTGTGAAGAGGTGACCATGCAGTTAAACATACACGAGCACACAAGCAAGGTGTTTCATCTGCAACAACTTCTTTGTGTGCGTGTGATGCCTTACATCTCCACAAAAATGACAGAGCCATCTAAAATTATTTCAAGGTCTATAAATGAGTCCATACCTGACATGGAGGCCAGCTCCGTTGGCATGTAACCCTCCGTGCGAACTTGTTGCCAGGTGGCTGTGGCGAAATGAAAGCGCCAGAGTTCTCTGAAAAGAGGGTAGTCTTCGTTCTCCGATCCACCCGCCTCCTCAAAGTCTGGATTGTAGCCTCCAAACACGTATAGATTGCTGCTGTCGGCAACGCAGCGGTGTCCGCTTCGAGCCGGTGGCACGCAGTGTCCTGAAGGGCGGTCAGGATGCAGTGTGAAGAACAGCCATACAAACAAAACACTTGTTCCCCTCATGAAGCAATATGTACTCAAGGTTTGATTAATCCTGAATATGCCACTATGGGCTGCTTGCTTTTTGATTACATAATCTACTACCAACCCACTGGAGGTACAAAAGAGAGTCGCCCGAGTCCTCTCAGAACACTGCCTCTAATTTTGTTGACAAAATTAACTTCAAATTTTAAAAACTTAATAATCAGACATACAGTTTGTGCAAGTGCATTATATTTCCAACAAAAATACCACCTTCTACTTTCAGTTTTTCCTGCAAAGTAAATCCATACCAAGTAATGTTGCTGTTTAAACAGGCCGAGTCGCAGACAGCCTGAAAGGATATTTCCCACTAAAGTTTCCCTGTTTTCTGCACCGTCTGAAAGCACTCACTATCCCTACTAAATTTAAGCTGCAGGTCAAGATATAGAGAACACAGAACAGGGAAATAAACAGATAAAAATTCAACAATACAATGTAAATTGTAAAGCAAGGTGAAAAATGTAGAACTTCGTAGAGTTTTGGACGTGCGGAGGATGCAAAATCAGAGGCAAAAATCACTTTCATGTGTTCATGTGACAAAGGCATGACTGGTCTGAAGTGAAACTGATGTGTTTTTCAGTACCTTCTCTCAGAAACCTGTTGGGGATCCGCAGGTTGGGGCAGGATGGGGTGAAGATGCGCCGAGCTTGAAGCCACCGTGCCCGCTTCTTCGGGCCTGGAATCAGTTGCCATAAAAAAAAAAAAAAAGCAAAAAGGTGAGAGTGCAAATGCCTAAAGTTGGTGAAGACTTGGATTGATATACAACAGTCTCACTATAGATTTGTATCCTCCTTGAGGGTATGTGGTTAAATGGTTCACACTAAGAACTATAAAGAACCATTCACAGTGGCACCTTACAGGACTGACTGTTAGTGGGTTTTTCATCATCTTCTATTTTATCCAATCAGTTTGTTTTTTGTTTTCCAATCTTCAGCTGAATGCCCTCCTGGGTGGGTTAACGTTTGAGGAAGACCTCGCCATTGCCTTGAGGCACAGACATGTAAACAGCAACAGTTTGCGAAGGCTGAGGTTTAGCACCGCTGCCACTCTTGGTCTTACGAGATGACGACGGGAACCTGCTCCGCTGTGATTTCGTGTTTTGACAGCGCTGTGGGAAAGTGTTAGGGCTTCGTTCCCACGGCGATTGCAGCTAGCTTCCGTAGCAACGCGGGCTAGTCGTCGCCTGTGCGCCGCAACGGCGATAACTTGCTAAGAAATCCGTTAACGATGCGCTGTTTCCCCAAACCGCCACCACGAGGGCGGAGGTAGAACCCACCCCGAAAAACGACGATGAGTTCAAGTTGCTGTCAGCGGCTGTGTTGTGGTTGTTCCTGGGCAAACACTCGGTTGTGTTTACAAACCTGAGTCGCGGGTGAAAGGCCTCCACGACAGTTTCTCAAACAGATTGAGCTGAATGAGAGTTCCGTCGTGCTCCGTGGACGACATCTCGACGGGGAGCCACGCAGCACAGGCTTCACACCCGGACCTGGACAAGAACCTGCTGGGCTCGGCCCAAACTTTGTGACATGAGACCGCGAACTCTTGCAATCACGCCGAAGATGATGACAACAATAACGACGCGACAGTTGACACTCGCTGCTGCTGCTGCTGCTGGATGCGGCGGCGCCGTGACCAGCTGGCCCGAACTGACCAATCAGATTTCAAGTCACTCGTCGTGTTGCATTCAAGAGCCACGCGGAGAGTTAACCGTTACTATGTTGAAAATAAGTACGAAGCGTGGAAATTAAAGCTCTATGACGATGGGTTGAGAAACTAAAAGCACGTAAAGATTCCGGCAGTGAGGTTTAAAAAACAAACAAACAAACAAACAAAAAAACAAGGGTTAGGACACTCTTCTTGTAAAGATTTACCCATGGCATGTATACGAATCCCACTTTGGTGACAGAGGACGATTCGAAGCTTGGTGACAGCGACCAACACATAAATCCCTGATTTCCAAGTGGATTGAAACATACAAACTAAACACTATCATTCCGACTGGAATGTGTGCTCTTACAATAAAACACAGCATTTACGAAACAAGACACAGACCCTCTAAAATGCTTCCAGTTTTTAGTTTGTTTGTTTATAGATTTTTCTTATATTATGTCGACTCATTTGATGCTAAACCAGAGACAGCTGATTGCGCTCTCTCTCTCTCTCTCTCTCTCTCTCTCTCTCTGTCCTTCTGATTAACTTAACCCAGACTCAACCTTTAACCCAGATCTTCAGGGACCGCTTTGCTGACATGTGGTAATCTGGATTTGAAGCTCATGGGAGAGGCTGTAGGCTCACTGAACAAACAGACCAGTCCCATGACAAGTTGTATTGTTGGTCTAACTCAACAATAGTGTGGAAATTAAACACACAGTGAAAAATTGTCAGTGGCTGTAACAGACGTGATTGTGATCACAACTGTTTAGATTTGAAGTTTGTTCTCTAAAGATGACAAGGACTATAACAGTCATTTATTATACTGCGTACATGCAGCCATGTTAATATTTAACATTTAATGCCCTTGCTCTCTGTACAAATGTTTAAGTTGTCACATTACACGAGCCTGATGAGGGAACCAGGGCTGCAGTCTTGTCTATATGTTAAAAATTATAATCCCCAAATCCATTCTGTTACACAGGATACCATTTAGACTAATTAGATTAATGACCCAGGAGGAATGTGTCACATGTTAATGTAGAGCCACTTCAAAAATGTTTTTGTGTTAATTTACAGCTCAAGGAGAATGACAGAAGACAACAGTTTCATCCAAAGATATATGTCAACCATATTAACTTTTTTTTTTTTTTAAATGTTTCAATTTGCCACTTGAGAAAGGCTAAACAAACAACGACTGCAGAATATTAGGGGATGTCTAGTATCAAAGAGCAGAGTGGCATGAGTGTACGACTGAAATGAGTCCAAGTGTAAGGTTAAAAAAACAACAACAATTCAAAACAAATCTGAACAGCGATGACAGTGTCATCGCCACGAAAATGAATGAATGAATAAATAAAACAGACCAATGTACACATTCACATCCAGCTAAGACTCATCCAAAGTTACAATTCTGAGTTTATGTTTGATTCCCCCTGTCATTGAGTGAAATTCAAAATTCAATAACAAGAGGTTTGTTTCTGATCCTGTCATTTCATTAAAGAAATCATGACCTACTTAATCACATATTCCCACTCAAAGGTCATCACAGGCCTTGCAAAACATCAAGACCATGTACCTTTAAAGTTCTTGTGCATGCCTGCTTGCTTGCCCTTAAATGTTATCTTTCAAAGACCGTCTTTGAAAGAAGTCTTGACAGAATGTGTGCCTATTTCTTAAATCATAGCTTAGAAGGTCCAGGATTTTGTCATCTTTCTTAATTTTTATGAGGTGATCCCAGTGGACAGATTAAACACCCGAGTGGGAGCCTCATCACTCTCTTGGGAGAGTGTCACTGAGTTGTCTGTAATTCTCTGTGATAAAATGAAGGGCTCGATTTCCTGAACTGTGTGTTTTAGCACAGAATCTCTGACGGGTGAGGTGATCCTTTCTCAATTGTGAAGCTTTCACTGACAGGCTAAAGACATATTTTATGGATAAATCAAAATTAGTCAAGTGAAGTTACCTTATTTCGGGAGTTTTATCTTATTAGATTAAGAAGTCAGGGACAAAATCAGGCAAATGGCACTGGCAGTGAAGGGTCTGACCCAGAATTACTTTCTTCCAATAGCTGTGTAGCTAATGGATACTTAATAGAAATAGTTAATTAAAACTTCCTGAAGTTAGTAGGACTGGGGTTGCTAATTTACTCGTATTTTATTTATAATTAATTATACGCTGGACAGTGTCTGAGTGTAACAAATTGCCTTCCGTGTCCGTTTTCAGAGGCAGTAGTGCTTTTATAAGGCCTTCCTACAACTCTTGTCCTAACACCAAAAATGTTTTGCATTGCTGACATAACCTGCCTTCACTTTTGTTCCACGTCCATCTATCCAGTTCAGACTTCTCTCAATTCTCCCACAAGGTCCACCAGTTCAGCCGGACAAACGTCAATTATCTCGAACTTTTCCAAACTCTCTCCTCTGCCCACTTGTTCTGCTGCATTTCCATATTGTGAAAGGCCAGGTACTGGAGTGGGTGGACCCAGCAGCTCCGTCTCATAGAAATGTACATCAAAGAACACGTGCTGTCTTTGATGACGATGTCAGTTGAGCCGCAATAAAAAAGAAATGTCGTCCTTGAATGTGGGCTTTGAATGTGCAGATTCTTTGCAGGGGGGCGAAGAAGAGAAAAGAAAAGGAAAGAAAAGCCCAGGACCTTTTTATTTTATTTTATTCCCTGCCACATACGACAAGGCTGCTGAGTGGAGCACGTTCTGTGGAGTGTATTTCTATGCCGGGGCCCCTCCTCCCCTCGGTGTGGACGCTGCTGGGTTGATGTCACTGGCAGAGAGAGTCTTCAGGACAAGACCCAACTAGGCAAAGCAAGTCGCTCGAACATCCAGCGAGAGGCGAGCAGAGAAACAGTGGGCCATGGTGCGGCCAGGACCTTGTTCCCGGACTCTGTTGGAAGACTGTTGACTCAGTCCCAGTGGAGGCTTGTGCCTTGTTTTTGCCACAGCTAACAGGGCTGGTTGGAGGAGCCTCGTCGCCACCGCAGTATTATTGTTTTGTTTTTTTTTAGTTCACTTCCGAGAGGAACCCAAAAATGTCGTCTCCAAGTCCGGGCAAGAGGCGAATGGATACCGACGTGGTGAAACTGTATCCTCTTTAGAACACAAACAACGAGCTGCTGTGGACAAATGTGCTGTTTTATCCCAACTGTCACGTCACGACAGTTGTGACTTTGTGTGCGTTTCCTGTGTGTAGGCTCCAAGGGTACAGTGAGGCGGCTGCTTCTTTAGCTGAGTGAGCTTGAAAAAGTGTGTAACGTTCAAACACTTGATGTGCTTCTATTTCTGCGTGGCGTTGGATCCCTCGGCTAGCAACTTAGCAGAATGACGTCGAAGCTATACACTACACCGTGTCAATATGCGTGTGTTTGTGTGTGTGTGTGTTTTTTGGGAAGGAATCTCTTGCGCGTTAGCCTGCTAGCACATTAGCAACGCTCTTTGTATAGACGGAGAATCGCCAGCGGAATTTGTCGCAACGTAACGCTTGCTGTTTGTTGACTGTGTTTGCTTTCAACGTTGTTAGCCTGCGAGCTTCGGAGGCGACAAGTTACTGGCGTTCACCACTAATGTGTGTTCACTGTGTGTTCACTGTGTGTCCCCGCAGCACTGACAACACGGTCCCAGGGATTAGCGGCCACTTTTCTACATTTTCAAAAGGGGAACAATTGGCAAGAGACGTTGCATTTGGTGATGTTTTTGTGTTGCGTTCGGGTGAAAGACAGCCAGCCAGTGTAGCTTTCATCATCAAGGCAGAAACAAATGGGAACGACACAAGCAGACACGGAGGTTGTTTTCCAAACGCTACATCAACTGATAACTGCGTTCCTTCATGTTGGAGGAGGTGGCAAACGGTGTCGACCTTTCTGAATTGTTACCCAAACGCAAATGCAATCTGCCAACAAGAAGTCATCTCAAATTTTAAAAAGATAAAGTCACAAGTGTTGCGTGCCAGGTTGGAGTTTCGAGGGCGGCGTGGATTTTTGTTTGTGTTTTGCCACCATATTGAGGCGAAAATTGTGAATTTGTGAATCATCGTCGCTTAATAAGCAATGTAACGCTTGACTTTCGACCAAACGCCTCGCAAGTGTCCCCGTCGCAAGCGCTCGTCGAGTGGATGCCCTCGGCGTCGGTGGTAATTGTGTGTCGCGATCCGCTGAAGTTGCATGAAAGGATTTTTCTAAACAGCGTGAGGTGAATTGTTTTGTTTTTGTCCTGCAGCTAGGATGCTGCTCTCTCATTGGCCCGCCTGTTACCATCCGGAACATGGTAGAAGGCGGAGCTTGAGACACAGCTGATCGAGGAACAACAGGCGTGCTGTCCTGGGCACATGCAGCGATGGGGGCTGGGAACATCCAGTGCAGCTCCACTCCAACTCAACTTGTGGCTCTCGGCTCGCATGTAAACATCGAGATGGCCATTTTGAAGTGTTGCGCTTAGCAGGTTTTACAGTTTCAGTAAAAAAAAAAAAAGAGAGAGAGAGAGAGAGAGAGAGAGAGAGAGAGAGAGAGAGAGAGGGTTATACTAAAAAAAAAAAAAAGAAAAAAAGAAGACATTGTTGTTGTTGTTTTTTTTTTAATCCAGATTAGTTTAAAACAACTGAGTAGGAACTGTAAGACACTGGTTTTTAACCCTTGTTTTTGTTTCATGTTAGTCTTAATTATCACAGACATATATATCCAAAGTTATTTCTTAAAAGTCAATTGTTTGAATCATGTTTAATTCCTAAGTGATAGCAATACTATTAGAAGAACTTAAAAAAGTATATCTTAGTACATTATCATAGTCTTAGTCTGCATTAGGTGTGTATATAAGTAGAATAAGTGTACATGGATCTGGTGTATTAGTATTCCTCATGACTTTCAGTGTGGTATTATACCATTATACCATGACTTACGTCAATAATCCGAGTGTTTCTCCCAAGAATTTACTATGGCATTTTTTTGAAGTCAACTTGTATCAGGTGGAACAGGAATATATGTGTTAAAGCTGCTCTGCTGGTTCTTCTGGTTATTACACAGTTTACATGTGTGCTCGGCGTGGCCGTCCCTTGCTAGTAGTGGTAGCAAAACTGCATATTTTTCTATTCTAGGGTTTAAATCAAACTCATTTGAATGTTTTTCACCACTGCTAAAACAAAGTTTGACCAACTCCTTGAAACAGGCTGCTGTTCCTTCATTTGCCCTTCTGGGAATGTGGAATATTACACTGTCAAAAAACAAACAAGCCACATACTACAGAGTACTGTGTGCTGTGATTGCAGGTCACTGGTTTGTTTTTTTTATACATATATATATGTGTGTGTGTGTGTGTGTGTGTGTGTGTGTGTGTGTGTGTGTGTGTGTGTGTGTGTGTGTGTGTGTGTGTGTGTGGTTTTTAATAGATATGTTACTGGCCAATGACTCAAATCAGAGCAGTTCTGAGACTCAGTGTCAGGAAAAGACATCAACTTTACAATTTGTATTTAAACCATTATCCTCTCT
Organism: Nelusetta ayraudi; assembly: GCF_046127955.1. Classification (NCBI taxonomy): domain Eukaryota; kingdom Metazoa; phylum Chordata; class Actinopteri; order Tetraodontiformes; family Monacanthidae; genus Nelusetta; species Nelusetta ayraudi. The sequence continues at coordinate 644,583 of NW_027466222.1, forward strand.
TTTGTGAACACCAGTTTGTGCGTACAAAGCTGTGGAAAGGTGACTCCCGTGCTCACTTTACTGCGGTGTGAGCACGTGTTATTTATAGAACCCATAGCCTCGGATCACATTTAAAGCCACCATCTTTCATGGTCAGTGATTCGCAAACAATTTTGCCATTGAATGAGTGAACTTTTCAAAATGGCTTTTCTGATGGAAGTTCCCATTTATTTTGGCCCCTCAAAGTTATATAACCAAGGTCTGTATTCCTTTTCTTTACGCCGCAGCAGTTCAACTAAATGAACATCCTCATGGAAACTCGGCCAGATTGCCGTGCTGAGGATGACACAAAGATTTATGACTGGATGATGAAACAGGGTGTGACGGCTTTGAGAGGTTTTGTGCCTTTGTGTTTCCCCATTAGTTCTTGCGTCAGACGGTTGTTTGCGTGAATGCCCCCAGAATTCTTTGTTTGCTGCTGCTGTGATTCTGACACATCGCCATCAGGGGTGTCCCCTTCCTTCTTCTGCTACTCGGGTAACTAGCAGACCAAGGGAGGCCGCCGTCAGCCAGTGAGCTGGTTAGTGGCAGCCTGCCGAACCTCATAACATTTCATAGTTGGCAGGCGGCTCACTGCTGTCTCCCCTTTCCGTATTGTTGCACTGTGGAGAGGATTATTAAGTGGCCGTGGTCTGTCGGGCATTTTTGAGTTGGCTTACATTTGGAAATCCAACCTTGTTTTTTCTGTTGAACTCTTTACTTTACTGTCATGGACAAATGTGCGACAAGTTGATTGTCTATTTTTGTGTGTGTTGTGGCGATCCGTTGACACTTCGCTGAATGTCCGAGCCCCACGTAGCCGTATGTCATTACTCAGGCAGCCTAGCAAATTCTTATTAATCTCATTCTTGGAAACCGCAGCATGATTTTGCTAAGTCTGCCAGAAATAAAGTTTTTTTTTTTTAGTTCTCCTTTGATACCTGCCAAATAGTTTTCTTCATGAATGCATTCATGTATTCCTCCTTCAAATACAAGTGAAACATCCTGAAATATAACAAGCAACAACTCTGCTCAAAGAAATGCCGGCCGCAACTGTTACTGTTGTTTTTGCTGCCGCTGCCTTTTCCTTAACCAGCTGTCAGCATCGAGAGCAAGCACGAGGTCACCATCCTGAAGGGCCTCAATGAGTTTGTGGTGAAGTTCCATGGACCACCTGGAAGTAAGGGTCTCCGTTTTAAACACGCTGAGTCATGCATTTATTGTCCCTTTCACCTGCAAATCCAGTCGCAATCAGAATTTCTAGTGGAACGTCCAGTTGGTTTATGGTCAAGTCATTTTGTCTCTTCTTCTTGTTTCCAAGCTGCCTATGAAGGTGGAGTGTGGAAGGTCAGAGTGGATCTACCAGACAAATACCCCTTCAAATCACCATCAATAGGTTTGCAATATGAATCGATATGTTTTGAAGCCTTGAAATCTCCTCGCCAAGTTGTGCATGATGGAAAGTAAACTCTCCTCTTTCAACAGGGTTCATGAATAAAATCTTTCATCCCAACATCGATGAAGCGTGAGTGCATTCCTCCACACCTGCCCACATTAAAATCCAGTCAGTGTGGCATCAAGGAAAGTGGCTCTGTTGAGCTGTTGTGATGATTCTGCCTTGTCTCTGTGTGTCTGCAGGTCAGGAACCGTCTGTTTAGACGTCATTAACCAGACATGGACCGCCCTCTATGGTAGGTTCTTGCCACAGCTGTCCTGAAGTGTTACAGCAGCTGCCTGCCTGGTAAAACAGAGCAGCGGTCGTGGTCCATAATGCGTCGAGCCAGCAGGTTCTACCTCCAGTGTTGAGCTGGAGGCAGCGCCTGGGTTTAATCAGCTTACACTCTGGTGAAAATTGCGGCTTGTATCGAGGTCATGAATGTGTGCCGGTAGATAAGAAGTTCCAGGAGCTGAAAAATGATGATGATGTTGCTCGTGCGTCAGTCTTTACCCTCCGAACTGTATTTTAAAGAAAGAGAAAGCACAGATCTTCAGTCTGCGTTTGATCAATTATTATTATTATTATTACGTATTTATGGGCTAATATTTGAGTGTTTCTGTGCGTCTGTTATTGTGTCATTGCAGTGTTGAGCAGTTCAGCAGCACTGAAGCTTAGAAAGGGTTTGATCAAATATAATGGAGACATTGTTTGATCCTCCACCAAAGAAACCTATTAGCTGTTTAGGAGTTACTGCTCTTTGTTACTGTTGCTGTTCTCAAATGACTTTGACTCGGTTTTCTTTGTTTGTCCGCTCTTCATGTTGACCTGTCCTCCCTCCACTTCTGGCAGACCTCACCAACATCTTTGAGTCGTTCCTGCCTCAGCTGCTTGCCTACCCCAACCCCATTGACCCCTTGAATGGAGACGCCGCCGCCATGTACCTGCACAAGCCAGAGGAATATAAACACAAGATAAAAGGTACTGATGACCTCAAGCATTTGCTGTGTTTGTTAAAGGTTTATGCTTATAACAAAGTTCTTGTACTCAGCTAAACTAAAACTACATCTTCTGCACTTTCAGAATGCAACTGTCATTCATTCATTCATTCATTCATTCATTCATTCCCCCAAAGAGCCACATGAAACTTTTGCAGGTCCCATATTGCTTATTTACAGTGTTTTCTAGCAGTGATACATGTTGCTGGTCTGTCATTGAAGTCCAACTTCTTGACTGCAAGCAAACGTAAACAAACAAAAGCGAATGATGGCTTATGCGCTTCACACCATTCGTTGAAATTTTAGAAATACCGCTTTTATTTTGCGAAACACCGCGATTGAAACGCAGCTGAAGTCCCCTTGTTTTGCTCCTCAAACATTCTGAACTGAGTTTCACACATTGGTGTGTCAGCAGTGTCTTTAGGATGGTGAAAAACGTCTGATCTGTGAGCACAAGACGCATTGCACCCACGAGCCACTGTGAGCTCTTGTACTGTACGTCACAGGTACGTCACAGGTACGTCACAGGTACTTGTGACGTACCTGTGACTATGAATGTGTGGGGGGGGCTTCAGGTCCCAGTTGATGTGATGTGGCAGCAGCTTCTCAAGCTCTGCTCTCACTGTCACTGCGTCTCTTCCAGAGTACATCCAGCGGTACGCCACGGAGGAGGCTCTCAAGGAGCAGGAGGAGGGCGGCGGGAACTCCTCCTCCGAGAGCTCCATGTCAGACTTTTCAGAGGACGAGGCCCAGGACATGGAGTTGTAGTTGAAGGGGGGTGTGTCCCCCGACCCCCCCGCTCCCTCTCCCTCTCCCAACTACAAGACTGTTGATCTCCTGAAGACGTTCAGTGCTATATTCATATTTAAACAAGACGATTTTTTTACAATGACACAAGGATTTTTATTGCTGCAAAGAAGAAAAAAAAAGATTTGCAGTGGGATGTCATAGAATATTAACCCTCTTATTATTATTATTATTATTATTATTTTTTATTTTTTTGACATCGTTACCATCTGTCGTAGACGTGGAAGAGGAACGCGTGAGTTGCTCGCAGCTCTGGCTCCAGCTGTGGAACTCTGTCCTGAGCGGTGAGGCCAGTGCAGGAGGGCCGACCTCCAGCAACACTGCGTCTCTTCACCTCTTAACACAACTTAGGTCTATTTTTTATTCTTCTTACTTTGAGATACGACCTCACCGTCAGGCGTCGTCGCCTCCCCACAGAGGACTGCAGGATGACAATCCACCATTTCTCCGAGCTCCCCACAGACTCTTGTTGTGGTTGAAGCCGTCACATTTCATCTCTTGGGGGGGGGCCACCCAGCCTGGCACCCCCGCTGGCAACCCACCCTGGCACCCACCCCGGCACCCAGCCATATCACTTCAAGCAGAGGGCCGCAGCGCAACTGTGCGTGTGTGTGTGCGCGCGTGTGTGTGCGTGCACACGCGCAGGCAGCACAGGTGGCAGTGCAGATGTCCTCACCGACAGAAGCTCCACACAACTTGCCGTCGACCGCCGGAGCCACTTCAACACTGCAACACATGCATTTGTGTGTGTGTGTGTGTGCGCGCGTGCGTGTGTGTGTGTGCGCGTGCGCTCTCCATCTGTGCATGCATGATTGTAATCCAGGGAGAAGAACTGCATATTGATATTCTGTGCTGTACTAAAAATCAGAGAAGAGGAGGCTGTTCCTCCTCCTCCTCTTCCTCCTCTTCATCCTCTCCGTCTTAGGAAGTTTTTTGTCATTCTCTGAGTATCTTTGTATATTGTGGCATGACACAGAAGTAAAGTTGTGTAGGCCTTTGTGGAGTTGTAACACTGTAGACAATGGGGAGCACGCTTGTGTGCAGGTGGGGTTCACTCGGGGTTTTTCCAGGTCCTTGTGGGTTTCTTCAACTTCCTAACTTTGCATATTGCTTGTGTTGAACTATAGTAGGTGTTTAACTCACGTTCTAGGGGTAGAGTTTTGTTGCGGGTGCTGAGTCCTTTCGCATAATGTATGGTTAAAACTTAAAGTAACACTAGTGGACAGGTGAGGTTAGTTAGCGGGATCGGTTCCCCTCCAAACACGATGCACCCCCCCAACCCTCCAACCCCCGCCCACCTTTATATGCAAACATCTCCATATGGAATCTGAGGCCAAGGAACGGAAGGCAGGTCATGGAACTAGACACAGGGGGCAGTGCAGTTCTTAAGCATGACTGGACGCCCCCTGGAGATGGGACGGCATCATTGTAGTCTATGTGGAACTATTTGAAAAAAAAAAACATCTATTTGACAGCAACCTTTTTGAGAGAAAAAAAAAAGGTAAAAGTTCGTAAAATAATTTGGCTTTTTGCGTTTTGTTATCCCCCTGTTACTATTGCAGTGTCACAGACAAATCCGGTCCGTTTTTGGTTCAATTCATCCAGTGCATTCCTCTCTTCCACGCCGTCAGACTGAAGTGCTCTTTGATTGAGTCATTCTGTATTTTCTTTCAATGCTCAAATGTCTCCTAGCTTTTCCAAATGGAGGTTCCAGAGTCTATAGGGAGCTTCGGGTTTCGTTTCAGCACAAAACACACATGGAAATTCATGAGGCGGTTCAGGCAAATGAGGTCAAGTAACTTTTTAAAATAAAGATGTTGAAAGTGTCAAACTCTCAAGTGGCAGTCACTCATAAGTTCAATATTCTCAGTTTTCTCCTTAAAATGGTTCAGAGTTTCTTTTTTCATGCTCACATATGGAAAGATTCCTGTTAGAGCAAGGAGGTGTTATCAGTGCACTGATGGTTTACTGTTGAGTGTAATGGTCTGTGTCTCGATGCACACTTGAAGCCTGATACATGTTTGTTTTTTTTACCCATGTGTCACACACATTGCAGATCATTTAGTATTTTTATGGTTTTCTTTTTCTTGACAATCCTCTTAGAGTGTTCATTTTGTCTTGGATTATATTAAAATTCTTTCTTATCGTCATCCCTTTGTC